>NC_059296.1:3065000-3180000 GCF_017591435.1 Portunus trituberculatus
AAATCTCTATTACAGTCTATTTCCCTCATAGTCCCTTATGAAAGTAAGGCGTGATAGCCCCATCGGATGAGCCTGGCAGAGTGGATGACACAGTTCCTTGGCCAGTGTGGTGCCATGGAGCACGTTTCCCTTCAGCCTGTAGTAACGTGTCTTCGTCACCTGCGTCCCTGGACTTGTCTCCATCTTGGCCACCCTGGAGGCCCCGCTGTCGCTATACAGAGTGTCGTCGCCCCACAGCACCACGTCACCCGCAGTGGTCTTTTCGCCTCGCAGATCCACCCATAGACTTATTTCTGTGAGTCAAGCAGTAGATTGACAGATGGTAACGCTGCTGATTATGATAATGAAGATGGTGATGATAAAAATAATGGTAATAATCATAATGAAAAGAACAAGAACAAGAACAGTAAGAACAATAACAAGAACAACAACAATAGTAATATCAATGATAATAATAATAATAATAATAATAATAATAATAATAATAATAATAATAATAATAATAATAATAATGGTGCTTATTGACAGTCTTACAAATGCCAATGAGGGTTACAGTTATTTATGAACCAAAACTTGCTATGATATGCAGCCATGATAACTTTCATTATTTGTTTATTATTATTTAATTCATTTATGTATTTATTATTTATATTTCTACAAGGAGAAAACGCTTCTTCTGAACACATTTTTTCTCGCCCCTCCAACTACTAACTCGATACAAGGGCCTTAGCCGTCCTTGTATGAAGTACTCTTCGCGTTTTTTTTTTTTTTTTTTTTTGTGTGTGTGGAGGGGTTCCACTGACACGGTTTTATTAGATAGGGTGGAATCAAAAGCTTTTCGTCTCATCAACTCCCCTCCTCTAACTGACTGCCTTCAGCTTCTTTCTCACGGCCGAAATGTTGCGTCTCTTACTATCTTTTATCACTATTTTCAATTAACTGCTCTACTGATCTTGCTAACTGCATGCCTCCCCTCCTTCTGCGGCCTCGCTGCACAAGGCTTTCTTTTTCCTCTCACCCCTATTCTGTCCAACTCTTTAATGCAAGAGTTAACCAGTATTCTCAATCATTCATACATTTCTCTGGTAAACTTTGGAACTCCCTGCCTGTTTCTGTATTTCCGTCTGCCTACGACTTGACTTCTTTTAAAAGTGAAGCTTCAAGACATTTGTTCCAGACATTTGGCTTATTTTAATCATTAAGGGAACTGGCATTCCAAGTGGGCCTTTTTTTTTATTAGCTTTTGTTAGTCTTGGCCAGCTTCCCCTTTTGCACAATAAAAAAAAAAAAAAAATACGTACTGTTAGTTTCTGAGAGTTACACGCTTGACAACGGTCAGTAATCGGCATCTCAGCATGAAAAAAATCATTCGCCTTCCTAAACTGACGCGAAGGGAGCAGGTCATTGGTTTTGGAATATGGAAAGTCTGCTTACGTTTTTCATTGGCAATACGGAGCAGTGTTTCATATTGGTTTATGGTTTTCGTGATGGCCAAGCGGTGTCCAGGAATTCTCTTGCACAGTTCCTTGGCTGCTGTGAAATTAGCTCTGTCACTCACCACCAGGTAGAGCATCTTATCTTCCCGCAGGTCATAAGTGCCGGTGGGTAGTGACCCTGTTAGGAATCATGGTAGATGTTACAGAAATCCGGCAAACATCTATCGCTAAATTAAGGGGTTATCTAGAAGTTTGTATAGTTTTCATACCTTATCTAACTTTGTAATAGTCTCAGTTACTTATTGTTATTAAAGGACTCACTTTCCCAATAGGTGTAGGTGGCCCGAGAAGCAGCGGTGACATTGGTCCATGTGGGTCCTCTGTCAGCCAAGCGACACTGAATAATCTCCCCGTCAGGTACTGCCGCCACGGCCACGCAGTGAATATGTGACCAGCAGGCAGCGCGGCATGTTGCTGGCGGTGACAGGATGAGAGAAGGGATAAGAGACAATAGACACGGGAAATGAAATTTTCGAACAAAACTGTTTAAATAATAAAGCAAGAATATGTATGTTTATATATATATATATATATATATATATATATATATATATATATATATATATATATATATATATATATATATATATATATATATATATATATATATATATATATATATATATATATATATATATATATATATATATATATATATATATATATATATATATATATATATATATATATATATATATATATATATATATATATATATATATATATATATATATATATATATATATATATATATATATATATATATATATATATATATATATATATATATATATATATATATATATATATATATATATATATATATATATATATATATATATATATATATATATATATATATATATATATATATATATATATATATATATATATAGTTAATGACTTACAACACTTACATCTGTTCTTGACACGTAGCGTGATGTAAGCGTCCTGGATGCTTAGGGTCATGCCAGGCTTTTCTAGAAAGGAGCCAAGAGGGGAAGTGTTTATGTAATACAATGAAGGTTCTACTGTAGCCATAGGGAGACTGCCAGCGACCGCTCCCGCCATAAAGACGACTGCCACCCATGGCATCCTTAAGGCCTCGGTCGCCACCAAAACTACCCTCCACATGTCAGTGCTTCTGCTGGCTTCAGTAAATCCACGCCGCTCGATTGGTGCCTGAAATTAATTGTTTTCCCTCTTCAATACCGACATCTTCAACATCTAATTCCTCAGTACTGTATTGTTTACATTTAAGAGTGTTATTTGTCTACTATTGGTACATTTCCTGGAAACATGGACTTTATCCTTCAGCAAGTCGTGTCCCGTTGTCTTCCACAACAACAAGGGTGCTTGTCTTCCATGATACCGCTACACAGTAGTTGATCACGTTTTTTTTTTTTTTTTTCGTAATTTATGAATTTATTGTAATTTACATAACCAAATTAATGAAGTCACGCTGCTACAGGACACACCTTACCAGTGGAAGCACGAGGAGTACTGTGGCGCTGTTGGGTTAGCTTGTGTGGAGTGACTGTCAACTCCTTGCTCACGCGCAGTCTGTGCATATGCCAGGCTTTTCTAGAAAGCTTGGCATACGCCTGACCAGTTCGTCCACACATGTTGACTTCTGCATATAGGTATATCACTCTCATCATTAGATATAAATGACATAACCAGCATTCTCTCTCTCTCTCTCTCTCTTTTGTTATGCCAGATGTTTTCTTGTGGTAGTCGTCTCCCTCTTTACATTTTGCGTCACCATCAAGAAACGCGAAGTAGGGTGCAGAAGAAACGCTGCGTGAACCTGGTGTGTTGTAAGCCTGTCCACACCTGTAAACATTGTTTGGAAACCATGTATCCTGGTATGGACAGGCCTCCAAATCTCTGTGAATACACTTCTGTAAACGTAAGCCTGCTCTTAATTCAATAACAACTCAAGCTTTATGACACAATATGATTGACTTTGGCAGCTTCACGTACCTACATTTGGCTCATTTTACACCAGGATGCCTCCATTTCTCGAGGACTCCATGAAGAAAAGCTTCTAGGTAGAAGGCTCAAAGACCTCACACCAGTCCCATCCAGGTCAATGTAACGCATTCCTACTGAAGTTAGCTTTACAGGATTGCTCAAATTACGTCACCAGCTCTCTCGCTGTAGGGAAAAAGGCCACTATAAAATTACGCCACTTTGAAAATATCAGTTAGCTCGGGCAGCACCGCTGTTTTATATTTCATTAATTTTTATTTATCATTATTATTTGTTCTTTTATTATTATTATTATTATTATTATTATTTTTTATTTTTTTTTTTGTACCGTTTTGTGTCCACGTTTTTCTGCAGTCAGGCTATCTTTCGCATGAACGACGAACATCTTAACCGCTCATTATTATTATTATTATCATTATTATTATTATTATTATTATTATCATCATCATCATCATTATCATATCTTCATCATTACTGGCTACTGCTAAACCTGTCTCCACTCAGTAACAAAGTAACCTAAATTGTGTATTATGAGTTAGAATATAAAATCTAGTGTAAACTGTAGTCTAAATACGATTTTTTCCCCTCCTGGGTAGTTTTACTATGCATGAGGATATTAAAATTTCATCTCCAACTGAAATGTCCACTCATCATAGCATTCAGTTAGCACTTGTATCTGTGCACATGTTGGTAGCAATCTAGGAAACCAGGTTAGATTCTATGATATCTTTAACTGATCTCTACTGCACTACTTTTACAATCATGAGAGAGCACTGTTACCGACTCACAGGTTACCATTAAATCTTGGTGTGCACACTTAAGAGGACAAGATGCTTCATATGGTTACTAATTCACAAGGGAATGAATGAACTGCAGGCAAACAAATGTAGAACAACTTAAATTACAGAAAATGTCACATTGCATGGAATGTAACTATTCAGAACTTGAAAGAAAACATTATTCATATTCAAAATTTATTATACATACTGATAACACGTACATATTCTGAATACAGCATGTTAGTAATCAACAGGTATTCTTTGGCAATAAATTTGGTTGACAAAAATACTATGTGAGTTCTTGAATTATTTTGTGCAAAAAATCAAATTACAGTTTTTGAGTGTAAGAATTATACTGTAGTAGTATAAAAATCTAACTTTAGAATTGATGTAGCTTGTACTGGTCAGCTTCAAATGTTGTGGTCTGGTCACACCACAAGGAAAGACATGCACTAATGCATTATACACATTGAACTAAAAGTCTCAACACTGATCATCCAGTGATCCTTCCTGGACTTCAAAGTAACAGTTCTCTACAGTCTTGCTCTCTAATAATTTTCTTTATTTTCTTATGTGCATTTCAGGCCATAGAAAAAAAATATACATTAGATTATTATATCATAAATGATCACCATCATAAAATATAACTCATGATTCAACAATTCAACATCAGTAATGCTAGAGAAATCATTATACATATATTGGCAAAAGTATATGACTAAATATTAACATCCGGCTTGCATTAGTATAATTTCTAAGCAGCAGTACTCATCCCTTAAATATTATAGTTGCGTGTGTTTCTCCTATCCTCTGCACTCACCAGTTCTCGCTTGTTGCTAATGTAATAAAAAGACTGATGTTATAATATGCCTCATTTTGGGTCCTGATGCATTTCATAATACAATATTATCTGCCCTCTCTTACAGTTGCAGCAGCTTGTTACAAACTCAGACTATAATATCTGAGTTTATTCTGATGGGTATTTCCATACAGTATCATTTGATAAAGCAAGCTTTATAAAAGGCTTAATCTGCCAGACCTATCCAGTATGTATGTATTTATGTTACTGTATGTACACTGCTTAAAAAGTTCATTAATCCAAATCAACTCCCTTAAAAATATTCTTTCCAATGTTGACTATACATGGCTTATGCACAGAAACTTCAAAGAACCTCAACCACCATTACAAATGTGTGTAAATCTGCTACATGCAAGCTGAGTACAACTAAGCTGCAGCATTACCAAACCAAATGCTTCATAATAAAAGCAGTCTTTATGCCCTGTGCATATAATGCTCATAACCATCAAAACCATTCATGTAATAATTGGTTAAACTAAAAAAAATTGATGCATACAAAAAAACAATGATGAAAATCAGCACCTAATTTCCTAAAATATTTTCATCTCTGCATGTATACATCATGAAATACCTTATCAAGATGCACATTAGCTTCTCATTTCATAATTCTTCCATGAAACCTCTTCCTTTAAATACAATGACATAACATAATATATATATATATGTTATATATTCCTTATTACTTTATGAAAACAATAAGAAAATAGATACAAATACATATGTACTTAATGTCTTTAAGATATCTACAAGATTGTCCTCTCCATGTTCCTTGCCATCAATATTTACATGCTTAATTTTTACAAAATTCAAGACATAAAAAAATAAGTGAGCTTACCACTAACTGCAACAAAATCCCTAACTGACTAATATCATCTGGTTATCAAGAAACACATTAAAACATGAAATAATAGGTATGTGTTTGTGATCCATTTCATCACAATCCTATACCTCTCGGTTTAGGAGTATAAATTGTAGCTGCATTGCAGGTATTAGCAGAATACATGTACTATTATCTTATCTGAATAAGACCATGCAAGGGAATCTAAGTCATACATATTACACTTCCCCTAAATTGCTTCAGTATCATTTCACCATCTCATATACTGACAGTGAGTAGCTATAAATAGATCAGTCTTTTATCCACCAATCATGTAACAAGCAGTCCATTTGCTTCTAGTTGAGTATGTCAATTATATATCCTCTGGTTTCATAAGAATCTTTCAGAATAATATGTGCATTTAATCAAGAGCTGGAAAGCAACTCAAGTGCCTCTCACACATTATTTGTTTATAGTTTTACGAGAGAAAACTATTTCTAAAGGGTATATCATGATTCCACACCATCAGTAAACTTACAAGAGATACATGAAAATTTTATAATTTAAACCTACTTCATACTAAAACATGGCCATTAAAGGATTAACAATTAATTCATTCAGCAATCATCTCACCTTAGTGGTACATAACTTCCTCAACCCATTTATTTGTATAAGGCTTACTATGTGAACTCATTGACTGGTGTGGGATGAAAATAAAAGTATCAAGCAACTTTTTTCCAGAATATTTGCATTGTTGCTAACAAGGGTGATATGTGGCGTGTCACGCTGTACATGGTTCTCAGGGAATTGTTCAAAGGGAAAGTAAGAGTATTTAAGGGAGTGAATTTGGCATATGTATATATAATTTTTTAAGCAGTTACCTTTAATGCAAAATATATCCTAAAAAAGTTAGTAAATCAGTAAAAATGAAAACGCACAATAATAATAATAATAATAATAATAATAATAATAATAATAATTATTATTTTAATTGTTATCAATGTATATATATATATATATATATATATATATATATATATATATATATATATATATATATATATATATATATATATAAACAAACAATGGATATCTTAAGAACAAGAGCAATAAAGCTTTTCATCACATTAATAAAAAAACACAAGGATGCAGCAGAAGTACGTAATGTCTTTACAAGTACTACCACACATATATGAACCATACATGATTAATAAAATTTTGCTAGTGTTGTTGATCCATATAGATCACCAGTACAAGATTAAACTACCTTTCCATTTTAATGTGAAACTCAATCAGAATTTATATATATATATATATATATATATATATATATATATATATATATATATATATATATATATATATATATATATATATATATATATATATATGCAGGTTCGGTGCAAAGATACCAGTATGTATTTGTGAAACTTTGAACTTGCATGAAGACAAAAGCTCCCAAGTTACTTTGTGTAAGCTTTTTGAAGCTTCAAATAGGTTTCATTTGACAATCCATGTGCACTTTTATTTTCATAAATTACTTCTTAGGTTATCCATGAAAGATGTCACAACCAAATCCATCACCAATCAAAGCCTGAGAGAGTGATGAGGTGGAAGTGGGAACAAGGGTGTCTAATGAAGGAGTCAATAGCTCACAAGAACCAAAACTGTGTGCCAGTTGGTTTGTTCTTTAAATAAACAGTTGAAGGTTCAGTGTAGTGTTTGTGATGCTCATCACAGTTTGGTATACGAGACCAACAGTCATATGATGTTGCAGAGGTACCTGAGCAATGAAGTCATTTAAAAATTCAAATGACCACAGTTTAAAAAATATCATGGTACCTTCAATTCCACTTTCTTCACAGAAATGCCATGCTTTCCATTTCCTTGGTCCCATATGGTTTTAGTTCAGCAGACTTGAAGCCCACCACTTGAACGTCGAGGTGTCAAGGTATCACATTAGATCTTTCCCTGGTTTGTCATATTGTGTCATCTTACACCACCTGCCCTTCAACTTGCAAAGACTGAAAGACTTTAATAAAGCATTGTTTGAGTGAGGCTTTCTGTTTAAAGATCTGCTCTTGATATCAATAATAAGTATTAGGTAGACCCCTTGGCCACAGCTCCCAATTGAAGTAAACACAATTTACACACTGTAACATAAATCACTGTTATTTTGATCACAGTAAACAACAAATTTGAGAGCAGCGAGTTAAATGTGTAAGGCATACTCTTTACGTTGTTGGCTAGATGTAGCTTTTATCATATATATATATATATATATATATATATATATATATATATATATATATATATATATATATATATATATATATATATATATATATATATATATATATATATATATATATATATATATATATATATATATATATATATATATATATATATATATATATATATATATATATATATATATATATATATATATATATATATATATATATATATATATATATATATATATATATATATATATATATATATATATATATATATATATATATATATATATATATATATATATATATATATATATATATATATATATATATATATATATATATATATATATATATATATATATATATATATATATATATATATATATATATATATATATATATATATATATATATATATATATATATATATATATATATATATATATATATATATATATATATATATATATATATATATATATATATATATATATATATATATATATATATATATATATATATATATATATATATATATATATATATATATATATATATATATATATATATATATATATATATATATATATATATATATATATATATATATATATATATATATATATATATATATATATATATATATATATATATATATATATATATATATATATATATATATATATATATATATATATATATATATATATATATATATATATATATATATATATATATATATATATATATATATATATATATATATATATATATATATATATATATATATATATATATATATATATATATATATATATATATATATATATATATATATATATATATATATATATATATATATATATATATATATATATATATATATATATATATATATATATATATATATATATATATATATATATATATATATATATATATATATATATATATATATATATATATATATATATATATATATATATATATATATATATATATATATATATATACATATACATAACAAGCTAAATGTAATCTAAAATTTAAAAATTTCCTTAATTCCTTAGAGTAACACCTTCCTTGAAACTCAAATAGTCACCCTTCACTCATTTATGGGTTAACAGGTCAATTTGTACATATATATGATATTCCTGAGTCATAATGGTATATCATTTATAGTATTGCCTTATCTTATATTCTTAGTCTACATTTAGTCATATTCAACTATTCTTAATGGAATGATTATGCAATATGTATTAAGATTTATTTGATACACAGATGGGTTTTTCCTCAGAGGATTAAATTCATCTTGTTATCATATACCAACATTACTATATGTATATATCACAATGCAGGTGGGGCCTCATGAAACATAAAGCTTTAAAGGAAAAAAGATTGCCAAATCATTAATTGGACCAGAATACATAACTAAATTAAAACCTTGTCATGACCACCACTTCTTGTTTGATTGCAAATACATTTGCTAAGAAAGAAATCTTATCCTCATATAGTGTTTTTGAGATAAGAATTTTTTTTTTTCATACTTGATAATGATAATTAATTCAGAGTACCCTTAGTTACTGTAGGAGGTACAGGCTGTTGTATAGTCTATCATACCAAGAATACACTTTGTGTGCATTATTTGTGTGTATGAACTTAAGTTTTACATTATTGTATGCATGCTAGTGTATAGATGCTTGTGCACATGTAACAGTGTATGTGAATGTATGTTCATGTATGTGGTTTGTTTTTAGTGTGTGCATGAATAATATAGCTTTGTAGTGTATGTGCAATTAGAATGTACTTTAACATTGATCACAGAATTTACTTCTTTACACTGAAAGACACTCATTGTAAGATGCCACCATAATACTGACCATACGGGGACATAAATATTCCTCTGCAGTAACTTACACACTTTGGCTTGTGAGCCACTACTGAAAATTACATCTTTTAAGTCTCAAGGTTAGCTCTCCTTTTATGCAGTTGTTGTTGCTTTGAATTCAATAAAAATAAATTGCAGATATAAACATCTGAAGTCTAGTAAAGAAAACAATTCTTACAAAAAAGTAAAACTTTCTTAAAACCTCCTGAAACAAAGATTAACCATAATAAGCGCATGACTAGTTGGTATAGACCAAGCATTGAAATCACAAAAAAACTAATCTACACATATAATATTAAAAGGCTTAATATAATCATTAGAATGAGATCAGACAGAGTTTACAATTTAATGCCTTGTAGATGAAAAACTTTGATGAGATAATAATGAAAAGAAAAATTACCCTAAGTTTTTACTGTGAAGTTGGTAATATTATATTTGTACAGACTCTTACATAGAGACCTTAATTCAACAGTTAGTCACAAAGAAGCTAACAGACATTCTCTACATTCTCCACTGTGTAACTGGGTGACACACACATCCCAGCTAGGAGGGTTGGCTTCTTGAGAGTCTAGTCACAGCAATTGGCCTTTCTAATATACAGGCAGTGTGTATTTATACCTTTAAAGGTTTTGTGTTGACCCCTACAAAGAGCTTGAATAACAGGATCCTCTTACCATAATGTCCTACAGCTATGAACACTTGGAAATTATACTTCATTGCTAATACATTTAAAAGCTGATATATATATATATATATATATATATATATATATATATATATATATATATATATATATATATATATATATATATATTGTTTGTATACTGTTATTGAAGTTTCTTCTCATTACAATAATGCTCAACATAGAGATTCAAAAAGCACTTATAGCACTGATGTGCTATGCATGACAAGAGTTGTCAAGACAGATACAGTTCAACCTCCCTAACTCAGACTTATGAGCTTCACAACAGCCTGACCAATCTCAAGAAGACATTATATTTGTAACTGCAGCTTCTCTCCTTGGGGAAAACCTTTGGATCAGAGACATGTTGCACTTCAGTTTCTTATCAGTGCATAACAAGCCTAAATGTATACATCAATGAGTGTGTGTGTGTGTGTGTGTGTGTGTGTGTGTGTGTGTGTGTGTGTGTGTATCTCTTAACAATCTGGTCATTAAGAAAGGCTGCTGATGTATCATGCAGAAGGTTAAGCTCTAGAGCACAAAAAGGTACTGGTCTCATTGCCTCACTTACTATGTAGTACATGTATTAGTCAATATATATTTGCTGTTACTTAGGTCCACAAGATAGTACACTAACTTCACTTCTAATCTGTTGGTTGTACTTATACAGTAATATTCTACTTAGTAACAGTGGACTGCATCAAGTGGTTCTAACCACAGGCAGTCATGCTCTAACCATGAGACAGACAATGTTGGACTTTTGAGATTTTCAGCTCATGGAAGTCCAACTTCCGGGTGGTCTTACTGTATATGATAATGAAAGCTAGATGCAATATGAAGCATAAATAATTCTATAAAGAATTTCAATAAATATCACACATGCGTTGTCTTACTTCCTTAGATGTGAGGGCAACCTAACACTGATGAAGCATAATGGCTCTGAGCGCATATAATAATTCTGACTGAAGACGAGCCTCCATGACGACCACACTTGTTTCAACCTGTAATGCAAAGGCATGTTAGGCACTTGTTCATCAATTGTCACTCAGTTCATTTCATAGATAAATAAGCTTTGATTAAACAAATATGAAACAATCACTGATATTCATGGGCAAAAAAATATTTTCTCTTAATCCAGACAAGAATAAGATTTAATTTCATCGTGGAACAATGTTCTTAGTCCCTTTTATAATGTGCAGGAGATATGGGGCAGCACTCTTCTAACCAAACTGTTCTAACAATGAAAATGCACAGATGGATATAAAAATAAAAAGCATGTGAATCTATGCACTGCAACTGATCTTCACAGTGTGAGTGGCAGCTACAAGTTTTCTCTTCTAAAAGTCCAGTGGCTAAGGTGTAAAACATTAGTGAAAGTGAACGTAGGCATCTAAATAGATATCTTATCACGGCAAACCTTCCTTTTACAAGAAAATTAAGCCTGACATATAAATGGGTAGGTATGTTTATCAACCTATATAATATAAACATAAATAAGAAGGGGGTGTTGAAAAATATAAATTAATACTTACTAGTCTAGCCACCATGCTACTATTGGCAGCTGGTCTGGACCCAGCAGTATCATCCAAAGTTTCTGGATAACAACAAGCTGATTTTACAAATGCTTTGACTTGTGGATCCAAATGCTTATTGAGGAGGGCATAGTCACAATCATCATGCTGGATTCCCAACAGCCACTGAAATGAAAATGTGAATTGTTAAAGCATGCTGGACTGATAAGTCTCATTTTACATCTTGCTGCTTATCTTGTATGTTTTAGTATAGATGTAACTTTTCCTTTTATTTTCTTTAGGTTAAGGTATTTTTCGAGAATGTAGACTTTTATAAACACTACTATTAACATAATAAAATAATATGCTGGAAGGAAAGAGGTAGACAAAGGATGAAGTGGATGGATGGAGTAATCTTAGTTCATTATATGACAGGAGACTAGATGAATAAGGGAACCATGCTCATAGCCTTCCCATGAGAAAATAAGGACCAAGCAAAGAAAGATGTAACATGTGTAATAACTATTCTTAGGATTTGATTATACTTACCTGAACATAATTCCACAAAGCTTTTGTTGGGATTGGCATGGTCTTGGCAGGAGCTTTATCACAATGAGGTGACTCTGATATATGACTAGGCTGCTGACTGACTGATGTCTTCTCTGGAAGATGCTTTTGGGGGACAGTATGGGTGGCAGAGAGAGCTGATGTGAAACGCTCATCCAAGAAAGCGCCAACCTCTCCTAGCAGCCTTGAACACATTGCATATCCATGGTCTTGCCAGTTGTACTCCTGATATTAAATACTTTTATTAAAGGAATATCTAACAACACCTGTAAACTGCTTGTCCCTCTCTATCTCATGATTAGTCTTTGAGTATCTCATAAGGATGGTCATGAAAAGTTCCTTCTTATTTTTGGCTATTTGATGTATCCTTTCACATCTACTCTCTCTCTCTCTCTCTCTCTCTCTCTCTCTCTCTCTCTCTCTCTCTCCTCAGATATAACACTCTTCTTAAATTATATGCTCAGACACAAACTCTGCTCTCTCTCTCTCTCTCTCTCAATATAAGAAAATAAGAAACTACATACATGAACTGAAAAAGACGGGATGCATGATTCATCATTGCCATTGAAATCCTCATAAGTTAATGTTGGGTTAAGCGTTAGATGGGCATAAGTGCGGACTCTCTGTCTGCCTCCCTCAGCTGGTGAACCATTCTTCATATCAGTTCTGCAAATATAAATGTACATCAATAATGAATGCAGATTGATTCGCATGTTTCATTTTCACAGTTACTAATGTAACATAAAGAGATTAGTGGTTATGAAACTGACAATGCAGTTTTGATGTGAAAATACGCACCTAGATTTATGGGAACAGTTTGAATTGGCATTACTTTCACCACACCCCTTTTGGTTCTGGAGGCATCCTGCACCTGATTTACTGTTGGCTCCTCTTTGTCCATTCATTGCCTCACCTATGTAAGAATATAGAACAATGTTGTATTATATGTATATGTATATGTGTGAGAGAGAGAGAGAGAGAGAGAGAGAGAGAGAGAGAGAGAGAGAGAGAGAGAGAGAGAGAGAGAGAGAGAGAGAGAGAGAGAGAGAGAGAGAGAGAGAGAGAGAGAGAGAGAGAGAAAAATGCAAAATTTCACAAGCAACACAGTATAAAACAGAAGACTTCCTATTAATTTTGAAACACATTATTATATACAGTACATATTCTGATTAAACTCCTGGTTTTATCTAAAATTTTGTTAGTCTATTTATTCATAAGAAATGTCACTGAATTTCACAAGTTCTAGAACTATATCAAAATGGAGAAGTACTTACAAAAAGATAAAAAAATGATAGGGAAAATAGTAAGGAATATTGCATACCTTCCTCTTTTTTTGGCCGCACGGGTAGAGTAGAAAGACCACTGCCATGCAAAAAGGAAGAGAGGGCATGGAAGTGTGTCAAGATGCACAGAGCCTGACATAGCTCTCCAAGTGACCAACTTTCTTCACCTTTTGTTAATTGCTGCAATGATAAATCAATGCATATTACATTTCTCAATGGGGTTCAAATTGTCTACAGAATTATATCAGATTTGTCACTATAAAACTAACTGTTACAAATCAAATATCATAATTGAGCATTAAAATTGATGAAAGTGCTGTTGTTATGCTATATTTCAGTCATGATTTTGCTATTCCTTGCATACCTGTATGTGCTGTGGAAGAAGCAACCAAGGCCTGTGTGCTAAAAGGTTATTGATGGGGACAAGAGCATAAATTTTTGGAGGAGCAAGGTGCACCCCTGCCATCCAGCGTATGTCTCCCCCTGCATTACGGAAGTCTGTGAGCAGTGCGTGCATCAACCATCCAACCTCGTGCCGACACACCGCCTGTAGACATTGTAACACATCACTAGAAATTATGTTGAACTTTTTAAATAAGGATGGAGGAACTTTGCCTTTTTAATGCAGCACAGCAAATCATGTGACCTGGACTAATTTCACAAAGTAATCACAGGAAAAGTTTAAACACAGACTATAAAGTACTGACTGCTTGTGTTACCCATGTATCGCCTACACCGACAGTAACTTGTCCCATCACTATCACATGTCATTGCTGTCAAAACCAATATCCTGCTCAATACATCAGCTATACAGTAACTCCCTGCCTCTCCCCTCCGTGTGTGTGTGTGTGTTGTGTTAATATGCAAACTGCTAATATTATCCTCACATACATCATACTGTAAATACAAACAAAGTAATAGTGTGTCATCTTACGGCACAGAAGGTGTCAGTGTCAGCAACACTTACCAGGGCGGCAATGTACAATCTCCAAGTGTGAGGGAGTGGTCCGTCACCATGCAGCAGGTGGGCGTGGCTGCGGTACCATGTGTCTCCGTAGTCACCCAGCCCACCCAGCGCTCCCACCACCCGCTCCGCCCACCACCCATTCTCTTCCTCTTCTAGTTCGTCGTCTTCACTCTTGTCCCGTTTATCCCCGCTCCCGTCCTCCGAGTTCTATTTTGTTAGTGATTGTTTTATAACACATTTAAAAAAGCCTTCGTGACATTTATTTGAAATAGTGGATGTCATAATTTCCAAGGACAGAAATTACTCAAAGAAGCCTAGAAATATTACACAAGATACGTACTAAGTGATCAGACTGCTTGGTGTGGGTTTGGTTTGCGTGGTGTAGAGGGGTCCGACCCTGACTCCCGCCCACCACCGCTGCTGCTGCTGCCACCGCCGCCTGTTGTCTCTGTCCCTCATCTTGTCCCCGCCGACTCTGAGCTAGGTGGATCTTTGCCTGCTGGGAACCCGATGTGGTCGAGTTAGCTGTTGTCGTCTTGCTGACTTGAGTTTCGATGGCAGCCACCTGTAAGATGATACCAATTGTGTAACCGTGAGGTGAGGGTTGTGCCAGTACCCGCATGCGACCATCGATGCCACATGGTTGAGCACTGAGCAGCGAGCCAGCCCGTGACGCAAATTGTGTGCCACTGGATATTCTTGTTGCACCACAAACTAATATGAATAATTTTCTGCTGTCAAGTAGTATACAAAAAACGCAACCTTTATTACTGTGTCTTGGACCTTTAAGAGTTCTCACACTGAAGTCCGTAGACCTATCCAGTGTTCTTTTCCCACTTCATTATCTTGTATAGTATCCCTACCTATATAGCACTTCAACTCTGTATACGAAAGATCATGAAACAAGGAAGGAAGACCGTCGCTTGGAAGGTTTTGCTGCCTGAGAGGCGTTGTTGGGATGAGGAAGAGGATGGGGGAGCAGTCACGCACTCCACCCACCTACTTGCTTCAAAGAAAATTAACGGGCAGGCTGTATAAAACATCAGAGAAATATGCTATTACATATAGCTAGAAAATTAACAATCTATACTAACACACAATCTTACAAAAGCAAATATTACTATCATAAATCGTGTGTATTTATTGTTATCAGTGTACGAGATCACTGTACACGTTGCCACCACAAACAAGTAACACATTCCTCACATCCTCTCCACTTGCACCATATTCCTAGCATCCAATGTGTATTGTGCCACTGGACAGCAAAAAATCTTTACTTGATCGTCGAGAACACTTGATCCTCTTGACAAGGACTCTAGTCTCCGAGCGAGTCGCTCCTTCCGCAGTGGCAGGTTTGCGATGGTAGTCATATACATGTTCGTGTTCGTCAATGATGAGGGCCACAATATAGTATACCATTAGCTAATCGATTCATCGATCCCTGCTTGATTTCGCTGACTGACAGACGATATTTGTAAGTGTGGCAGCTATTTTGTGATGGTGCTTGGCTGTGTCTCTAGGGTCCCTACTCAGTTTTTTTTTTTTTTTTTTTAAATAAGGTGGAGTATCGCGGAATCTTCTCTACTGTTCGTTTTAAGAACACCCGCAGCCTCGCAAATATTTAACTATCCGCTGACAACACAGGGAACCGCAGCGAGGAGTCAACCTCCTGCTCTCCAGCGCCTCGTTAATAGAGAGACCTTCGCTGAGTTTCATGGGTGCATTGATGCGGTTTTATTGGGAAGACACCCCTTCCTCAAGCACCAACACATGTGTCATAGACACTCTTATGCCACGACCATATCAGTGAATCTTCATCGCCCCAGAATTACAGTTACGAGTATATATTGACACAAGTCCTATAGCGTGAGGCTCAATGCACTGCTGGTGTATTGAACTTTGTGCTGAATCGCTGCTCTGTGCAACTGCTATTTTAGCCGCAGGAGTGGTGGGATAGTAATTTGAACATTATCAAATCACTATGAATATACTACATCCTTAAACATACAACATGGAGACACTAACAGCAAAACACTGTCAGACATAACCAAGCCTTATTAACGAGACAAATGTTGCCTTCTACTTGCGATATAAATAAAGGAAAACGCAAACAAACATAACTGACTTATTTTAATAATTACATGATTGGCAGACGCTTCGACGTGGGACACTTGTGATAAAATAATGCAGAGGAGCTACATCACCACATTCCTACCGTCAAAGAGTCCACACATTACTCAGACGACTTGGGACAGAAACGTTAATGTACAGCTTATAACGACAAAGAATATTCTGTCCCTTCTTATCTTCACTGCCAAATAAACGTATCTCACTAGTGGTACTCAACTATTCTGTGATAAAAAATAGATAAATAAAATAAAAAGCATATACGTACGTGCGCCAACAAACGGAAGCCACACACCGAAACAGACAGATAGGGCGCGCGCACACACACACACAGTCTCAGGCCTATCCAAAGATCGGAAATAATGAGCTCTGAGCTCGCTCCGTAGGGTAAC
This sequence comes from Portunus trituberculatus, assembly GCF_017591435.1. Taxonomy (NCBI): domain Eukaryota; kingdom Metazoa; phylum Arthropoda; class Malacostraca; order Decapoda; family Portunidae; genus Portunus; species Portunus trituberculatus. Next base: position 3,082,610 of record NC_059296.1, read on the forward strand.
GTCTGGCTGTCTCGTCAGAGACTGCAGCAGAGAGAGAGAGAGAGAGAGAGAGAGAGAGAGAGAGAGAGAGAGAGAGAGAGAGAGAGAGAGAGAGAGAGAGAGAGAGAGAGAGAGAGAGAGAGAGGAAAACTTCTCATTATCATATGCACAGTCACGACTAAGGCAAGAAAGAATATCTGGCGTATGAAAGACAGTTGGAAAGACGAGCTGGAGCGTCTCTTGAACACGAATACACACACACACACACACACACACACACACACACACACACACACACACACACAGGAGAGAGAGAGAGAGAGAGAGAGAGAGAGAGAGAGAGAGAGAGAGAGAGAGAGAGAGAGAGAGAGAGAGAGAGAGAGAGAGAGAGAGAGAGAGAGAGAGAGAGAGAGAGAGAGAGACGCCAAAAGCCATCTCGTTCTGTCACGACTGTATTATAAAAGCTTCTATTTTAAGGCCACGCTACAATAAAAGCTTGGTCATCCACGGAAGATTAGTGGCACGCCATAAAGAAACACCCGTTCACATTGTACTCAGGTATGGTTATTACTTTGTCACTCGTCAATGAACGCCGCCGTGCTTACTGACAACATGACACTATTTTCACACATTTCTGCATCTCACCTTCACTACTAATAACTCACTCTGGTGGAAGCTATTTAGATTTCCAAGTGCATTTTTCTGATTCTTGTGACAGTTTAACAAAGACAACGCATGAGTAAATAAAAATAAATAAATAGATAAATAAAAAGCACTCCGTCTTATCTCGAGCCTTTATAACAAGCTTTAGTATCAATAATTAGCGTCTTCAAGTATATTTAAATGGTCCTCGTAAAAAATTTAACAAGGACGGCATTAGCAATAGTATACAAGTAGATAACTCGGTCTTACTTCTCCTTGTAACAGACACTAGCGGAAGTTATTAAGGGGTATTTATAGAGTGTTTCCATCATACTTTAGATAAATTTATCAAGACTATGCGTGATCAATGAGAAAAAAAAAAATAAAAAAGAACATTCACGAGAACCTCAGTAGGGCTTTTTTTTAAATCAACTTATTTTTTGCCCTTGGCTGGTGTTCCCTCGTGCATGAAAAAAAAGATAAATTTATATAGGAAAAGTTCATGAATCAGTGAGTATGAATGCAAAGAACAAAATAAAGGAACATTCACGAGAACACACTGCTAATCATCTCCGTGGTGCAGAATAAGAGCAACGGATTACAACCCTGTCTTTCTGGCACGTGACTGTAGAGCTTCTGCGTTGTTTAGACTGCCTGTACTAGACGAGCAGCTTGTACCCTAGCTATGGTGTACTGTCCTAGCATCTGCCTGACCTTCACAGCTGACGCCACGCCGTAAGAGGAGCGGGGGGGAGTGGCAAGAAAGTGTGAAGTGCATGGCGTCGTTCGCATACCATCGAGCTCACCCATCATCTTAACGTGCGCCGTGTTTATAGTGCATACTCTTCTTACATCACGGGTTAAGAAGAAGACAAAACACATAAAATGGCTACGATCTCTAACACGACTAGCGGGTATGTGTGTGTGTGTGTGTTTCACTGTTTGATCTGCTGCAGTCTCTGACGAGACAGCCAGACGTTACCCTACGGAACGAGCTCAGAGCTCATTATTTCCGATCTTCGGATAGGCCTGAGACCAGGCACACACCACACACCGGGACAAGGTCACAACTCCTATATTTACATCCCGTACCTACTCACTGCTAGGTGAACAGGGGCTACACGTGAAAGGAGACACACCCAAATATCTCCACCCGGCCGGAGAATCGAACTCCGGTCCTCTGGCTTGTGTGTGTGTGTGTGTGTGTGTGTGTGTGTGTGTGTGTGTGTGTGTGTGTGTGTGTGTGTGTGTGTGTTTCATCTCTTTGACAAAGCTATGTATTTTTATTCCTTTCAGACAGGTGTGGGAATGTTTACTGCAGCCTTCAAGAGCGCCATAGCAACCAACACACGGCGCTTGTATCAACTTCCACTCCACGAACTCGCAAGGTATTTACAAAAGAATGAACGGAGGAAAATAACTGACGTGTGTGAGAGAGACGCGGTATTAGAGTGGGTTCCTAAGGGCTTAACTTGCACTGGAGAAGGGGAGCAGGGAGAGGAGGCGCCAGGGTGTCACTATTACGAGTATGACGTGTACGCGAAGGGTGTAGGGTGACGAGGGGTGTTGTAGGTGTGACGTGAGGTGAAACAGCCGATGAGAGAGAGAGAGAGAGAGAGAGAGAGAGAGAGAGAGAGAGAGAGAGAGAGAGAGAGAGAGAGAGAGAGAGAGAGGAAAGAAATTGAAGACAGCAGTGCGGCGTTCAAGTAGCAGGTTTGGGTGTAATATTTGAGGTGACACGTGGTATCAGACACGTTAGGACAAGCTGTCGCCGGCACGCACCATCAGCATTGCCTTGTGCAGGAGAAGGGGAACGAACTGATAAGGACTAAGATAAGCAGCCTCGACGTTCGACCAAAAGGGAAGGGTGAGAAGGGAGTTTTGAGAAGTTTGGTTGGGAGGAGGCCGAGTGAAGAGGAGTAGGAGAAATTAGGAAAATGAAGGTAAAAAAAACAGTTCCAGAGGTTTGAAAAGTGACAGAAGATTGTAGGAAGAAAAGAAGAAAGAATAGATTAAGGAAAAAAAAAACAGGAAAGTAAGTACATTGATGTAAGTTTGGAAAGTGACAGAAGATTGCAGAGCGGAAAGATAAGGAGTAGGTAGAAAAAAAAGCAAGATAAACAAAATAAAATAAAGAGAAGGTAGACAAGTTTGAAAAGTGACAGGAGGTTGTAGGGTGGCTGAAAAGAAAAAAAAAAAAAAAAGGGGAAAAAAAAGTAGAGACGTGACAGAGGTTTGAAACAGGAGAAAAGGTACGTTAGAAAAAAAAGAACAACAGGCACACTTAACTGTAAAGGTAAAGCTATGAGGAAGGGAAGAAGGAAGGGAGGGAGGAAGGTAAGGAAAGAGAAAGAAGAAAAAAAACGATACGAAAAAAAAAAAAATGGAAGAACAAGAGGCGGTGGAGATAAATGAGGTTGGGCAAAGGGAGGAAGATTTGTAAGAGTGGAGAGGAAACAGCAACAGGATTCGGCAATAAGAGGGATAGATAGAGGGAGGTGAAGAAAAGGTCTTGTGGGGTCACCGGCAGGGCGAGGAAGGACATTGGGGGTAAGGATAGGGTGACGAGGGTGAGGGACAGGCCAGAGGGTTGAGGAGAACACGAATTATGGAAGAAAAGGAGGAAAAAAAATGTTTGACTACTGTTACCCCCACGCTCTCCTTAACTAAATCCAGTGACATCACCCTTCCGCCTGGCCACTCCCTCGACACCTACGCGCAGACTTCCTTAGACACACAAGACTCATTATTAACGTTTCTATTTAGCTCTTTTTCTTAGCAAGGGTAGTTTTCGTTCGTGCTGCTGTGTGGTTATGCCGAGCTAGGCTTCAATGCACACAACCATTATTAATACTCATTTTGGCTGAGAGAGAGAGAGAGAGAGAGAGAGAGAGAGAGAGAGAGAGAGAGAGAGAGAGAGAGAGAGAGAGAGAGAGAGAGAGTATTGTGTCAGTTTTGTAATTGAATGCTGCTGAACTAATTGGCTATTTCACTTCGGCCTTCACCTCTGTGCCCTCCATCTCACTATTCAGTACAAGAGAGAGAGAGAGAGAGAGAGAGAGAGAGAGAGAGAGAGAGAGAGAGAGAGAGAGAGAGAGAGAGAGAGAGAGAGAGAGAGAGAGAGAGAGAGAGAGAGAGAGAGAGAGAGAGAGAGAGAGAGAGAGAACACTCAGCAATTTACCTTTAATTGCACCCCGGGAGGCAGCTGGTCTCCAAACATTGTCAGCTCTAAAAAGTTCAACACTGATAAGAGGCGCAGTGGAGTGGCTTACAGGGACTTGACCATCAAACCCACGCGCGCTTGTAACCGGACACGAAAGGACACAAAATGCTCCAAGACTCGCAGCCTCCAACCGCAGTCCTCTAGTATTACGAGGCCACTCCGCCACCTTAAGTAGATATGATGCGCCTCACGCCAGGGTCCTCTTCCTCAGCCTCGACAACTTCAGGCCTCTTCCTTCTCCTATTCCTCCTCCACCCCTTCTCCTTTTCGTTCTTCAGTATAGCAATGATCCCCTCCGCTTCCTGAACTAGTGATTGTGGTGGTGGTGAGAGAGAAGCATGTATTTTTATTTCCTTCTTCTCTTCCTTTCGTTTTCTTGATCTAATGGTGGTGGTGGCCAAAGAAAGCGTGCAGAACCCTTTTTTCATCCTTTTTCCTTCTTCTCCTCTCGTTCTCGTCTTGAAGTAGTGGTGTTGGTGGTGGTAGCTGCAGCGGTGGTGGCCAAGAGAGTCCAGTCACCCGTGGAGAAATTGAAGGTCGGGTCTCGCTGATTTCTTCACTTTAGGTTCACTGTCCCGAAGTTCTTCAAAAACATCTTTCTACGTACCTATCAATGGTAAACAAACTCGTCCTCTCTCTCTCTCTCTCTCTCTCTCTCTCTCTCTCTCGTTCCCCCTGTCTCGTTTTTCTCCGTCCTACTCCGCGTCGCCAACATTACTTTGCTTGTGGTTCAGTGTGTGTGTGTGTGTGTGGGGCGGGGGGGTGTTTTACGTTGTGTGCAAAGTTCACTGTCCCTCGAGTCTACGGTCAGTCCCCCTCTTTTGTCTCCACCAGGGTACGTGTGTCTAGGGAAGGTTACCATACCGCGTCCCACAGTGTATTTTCCTTTCATAATAGCCACACTCGTCTTTGATGTGGTGCGGAGTGGTTTTGAACAGAGCTGTTTCATAGATGCACCACTGTATTTTCCTATTGATGTTTCCTGGAAAATTGCAGGATGAACAGAGAGAGAGAGAGAGAGAGAGAGAGAGAGAGAGAGAGAGAGAGAGAGAGAGAGAGAGAGAGAGAAATAAAGAAAGGAGAGACCAAGATTAATTGTAAGTAATGAGATAAAGAGAGAGAGAGAGAGAGAGAGAGAGAGAGAGAGAGAGAGAGAGAGAGAGAGAGAGAGAGAGAGAGAGAGAGAGAGAGAGAGAGAGAGAGAGAGAGAGAGAATTATAGGAAAGCAGATTAAAAACTGATGACGATGTCGAAACTTTAAGTAAGCGGCACACGCATGCAGAAGTCAACCATCAGGAACTTTTACCACTCAAAAAGGGACACACGCCGCTCACTTCCTTATTATGCAACTTTTCCAATCGCATCTTTATATTCATCTGTGATTGAATGTAGTTAAGCTCCTTGCCATTAAAGAAGGTTGACTGTTTGGTCTCCATGCAAGGCGACTCAAGGCCATCCACTTGTCAGCGAGAGCAGGAGACGGACGGGGAAGAGGCGGCGAGAGGAGGAGGAGGAGGAGGAGGAGGAGGAAGGTCACAAGTGCACACCATAACAAAACCTCCACCGTCACCACCGTTGCCGCTAGTGTTGTGTCGAGGAATACATTGTGGCGTTGAAATCAGCCTGACGTTGTTCCCAAGTGATCTTCGTTACCAAGGAGACGAGACATCAGGTATTCTCAAACGCCGCACCGCTGCACAAACCGCGGCGACCAGGTGTTTCCCCAGGGAAGAAACTACCTTCCCTTGCCCTCGTCCCAGCGCTAAGGAACCACCGGAACCGCCCACTCGTCTCTCGTTTCTTCCTTGCAGATTAAACCTACAGTGCCTTTAGATCCCTACTCAGCATTATTCTATCAAAGGAGATCCAGTGCCACCGTCCCATGCCGCTTTAGGACAACTCAGCACAACACCACATGCTGTATTGTGCTGAAGGAGGAGGAGGAGGAGGGGGAGGAGGAGGAGGGATGATTCTTCTTCCCTCCTCGTCCTCCATTGTGGGTGGTTGCTGCTTAGCTCTTGGCACTGCCCTGATGTAGCTCAGCCAAACAAAAAGTGGCCGTAATGCCAACATGCACACGAGCGAATACCTTCTAAGATATTGCGTAGGAGTATAAGTCCATGTTGCTATTTATACACACACACACACACACACACACACACACACACACACACACAGAGAGAGAGAGAGAGGACATAATAAAACTTAAGACGAGCATATAAAGAAGGGAAGAAAAAAATATAAACCAGTTGCGCAGTTGAAGAGAACGAAACATTATGCATTAAGACTCCTTGTAAGAAGAAAGATTATTTAACAGTGAGCGGTGCGTGACCCCTTAGCTGGTGGCGGCGAGGCGAGGCGAGAAGAGGCAGACCTGCAGCCACCCAACCCTCTTAGGTGAGAGAGAGAGAGAGAGAGAGAGAGAGAGAGAGAGAGAGAGAGAGAGAGAGAGAGAGAGAGAGAGAGAGATACCAACACTCCAGCTTAGCCAACTATTTGTAAGGTGGGCGGCAAATGAGGACTCGAAAACACGTAGTTGAGACCAAATCACCTGAATTATGCCACTTGACACAGTGTTATATTTACCTCTGCGTTCTACTTCCTTGGTGAACAGAAAGCAGTGGGAGGGAGAGACGCATGTTCTATAAGCCAGGAGTCCACATACTTTCTTCTTTTACGAAAAACAAACAAAAAAATGAAAGTTAAGAAGGGGAGGAGTCTTGTCAGGATGAAGAGGATGAAACTGTGCTGGAAGAAAGACTAATTATGCTCCCTTGACTTTAAACGTGTGTGTGTGTGTGTGTGTGTGTGTGTGTGTGTGTGTGTGTGTAAGGGCGGAAGACGAACGATGGTCTCTCTCTCTCTCTCTCTCTCTGTGTGTGTGTGTGTGTGTGTGTGTGTGTGTGTGTGTGTGTGTGTGTGTGTGTGTGTGTGTTGAGCTCATGATAAAATGCGATGGAAATTGAAGAAGGAAAATGTCCCATACAACTTTCCTGAACGTCATGGATATGTTTAGACTGACCCGGTAGTTCACTGAAAATTTTCCACGCGTTTAGTTAGTAACAGAAATAACTGAGTAGCAGTTTAATCCAGCAACACATGTATCTTTCAAACAACAGGAGTGTGTACTAGTCTTCCCCTTGCAAGAAAGTAACTAACAAGTGATATAAACAATGTCTTTATTGCAACAGCAGCGTCTATCTCCAATAAGAAACTTCTACCTTGCAACAGGAGAGCCGCAGACGCCTCACAAACCCCAGCAGGTCTCAAGGTCACACGCCTCAAGCCCCCCTCAGCGAGCGCCTCAGCTGCCGCCGCCTTGAATATACTTTTAGCCCCTCCCTCACCCTTCCCCACAGGCAGCAGTGACAGGAGCTCCACAGTGCCTCATACACACTTCCATGTGTAAGCACTTGTCCAATCGGCATGACAATAGCAAGTTTATCGTTGCTTTGGAGCTGTAGTTGATAGGAAATCCTGTCGCGATTACTCCACTCCCTCAGACGAGTGGAGGTTATACATACATACACACACACACACACACACACACACACACACACACACACACACACACACACACAGGGGTATCACATGCATATTTGAATGCTGTGTAATCCCGTAACGGGCATCGGAGCGTCAGTGTGTCTGTCGCTGTGGCTGGCATGGTGGGGCCGGGGCAGCTAGAGGATGGGTATGGGAAGGGAGGGACGCGGGAGGGTCCCGGGCCGAGATCACGTGGAGCATCATGTGGTCATAAGATTGCTTCCCCTTGAAAGCAATGAAACAAATACCTTGCGGGACATGAGGTCACGTTTACAGGTGAAACAACGAGTTCATTGCGGGAGCATATGACCTGTGATTGGAAGGATGGCTTGGGCAAGGCTGGGCGCGGGCCACGTATGGCGTGGTGAGGCGAGGGACGTGGAAGGGTGAAGGCTTAATCTCACTAATGCCACCATCCTGGACACGAGCGGTGGAGCACATGCTGACATGCATCACGCACGCAGCCGCACCCTAACTGCTGCTGGTCCCTTTCCTCCCGCCCACTACTGTCTACGTCTCTGAGCCACCTCCGGTAGCATCAGCTATCTTCTACCCGAGCAATCCCGAAGCATCCTCTTCCCTTGCCCGTCTGACCCATGAGAGGCAGGGATGCCAAGCGGTGTGGTATCAGCCGCACCCATCACAACACCACACAGCCGCATCAGTGCCCGCCGCGGACCCAGTGAATCATGGCAGAAAACATGAGGATTACACCGGACAGGTCACTTGTGCCAGTTGCTAGGCGGTGGCGAGCACGCGTGCTCTCTCTCTCTCTCTCTCTCTCTCTCTCTCTCTCTCTCTGTTTGTTCATTCAGTCACCACCATCCCGCAGTTCCCGTAGGAGGTCTGAGGGGGTGTGGAGGGAGCACTGCACCTGTGCTGGCAAGGCACACCTACCCACTGTTTGTTACCGGTCTGTCCACCGCCCGCCGCTCCCTTGCCCGGGGCAAGGGGTGCGACGGACAAGGTGAAGGAAGGTCACTGGATGGCCCAGGGCAGCTCCTCGGTGCTCGCTGCGATTGCCTCTGACCACGCGGTAGCGACCTGACGCTACCAACGTATGCATCCGGGACGGGGATCCTCACTATTCCCACACCCTTCACTGACTGCAGAGCGTTGTGCACCATTAAGCAATCTTCTTTTCCACTGACAAATAGTCCTTGCAAATTATCAAAATAAACCTGTCGTCCCTCTTGCCTTTATTTCCAGTGTCGATGTGATACAAGGTATACAACACGTGATAAGTAACTTTATTCAAAACCTACTACTTATAAGGCGTGATGTAACTTCGGGTTAGTGTCTGCCCACCTGTCTCACTTCGCGACAGCATACACAGCCTGAATTTGTAGAACAAATGCACATGCACCAAGTCAATGTTTTCACTGTCATTCCTTTGAAAATGATAAGAAGCTAATAACAAACGCCACATGCCTTCAGACCTTCCACATGACAACATCGGCTCTTCGAGTCCTGTTGTCTTATGGAGGTGACACCGCCAGCTAATAACAAAGGCTATGGCTAATGCACAAATCATGGTTGGGGGGGAGGTCATGTTTGCTTTCCACACCCGATCGGGTTGACGACCTGAACACCGCCGGCTTCAGCGTCCGTCCTCCTACACACATCGGTTTTTTCCTCTCCTGTTTTATTATTTTTTTTTTTTCCGTAGTTCTGTTTACATCCGTTGCCATGTGGGTACGACACCTAGATGTGAGGAAAATTCATCTGGTAGCCTCGACAACTATTTCACAGCAGGGTAAAGAACAGCAGATACGGTGTGCAAAAATGGAATACGTATTTTCCCGCCGCCAAGCGTTAGTGGCATTTCGCAACAGTGGAAACGTCGCTCCACCCCATCTCTCTCCCTCTGTCCATCGCAGTGCAGATGAAAAGCCGAGAAAGTTTCCAGCTTTTCCCCGGCTTCCTCCTGACACCAAACGACACGACCACACACACACACACACACACACACACACACACACACACACCGTGCTGATAAAAAGAGCAGACTCACCTGGCACAACACTATCCTTCACCCTTATAACGCCATGTTTCTGTCAGCCGAGAATGAGGTCACTGATAGCTTAGTCTAGTTCACGCCTAATCACTGGCGTAGGGCGAATATCATTCAACAACAACAACCACACACACACACACACGAGAGAGAGAGAGAGAGAGAGAGAGAGAGAGAGAGAGAGAGAATGAGAATCCGGTAAAAAGAATGTTCAACATGGCTGTCCTTCCTGTTAAATGTTTTCTTAGATTTCTTACTTTAAGTCAAATCCCCTTCACACACACACACACAACTGTCATAAAACCCAATGTGTAAACCCAGGAAGTGTAATACTGTAATGCTTTCCTTATATAGATCATTCTTAACAAAGGCCATTTCGTAAGCAATTAAATATAAAAAAAATAATAGTGATAGTAACGATGACAAATAATTAGGAAATACCGGCGAGTAGTAACATATTAACCAATGCTTTGTTCTGCAGTGGCATTGTATACATGGATGAATAATTCAAACTGACGTAAAGGGATCCATCATTAGAATTCCACATCTTTATCTTCTATTTTTTTTTTCTCTCTCTCTTTTCTTTTCTTTTTTATAAATCAAACTCTGCCGCTCAAAGCAACAACTGATCCCCAAACAGCCCATACGTGCAGCTGCGGAGAGCGGACCGACTGCCTGCATGGGTCATCACAAAACATAGGCAACGTTCAAAACTGCTGACCCTACACTGGCTGCACCTCGTGTTGATGTGCTCCCCGACCACGCAGCTCTGAAGCGATTGCGCCCAACCCACACCTACCTCTCTCTCTCTCTCTCTACACACACACACACACACACACACACTGCTCGCCCACCCTCAGCTTAGCCATCGGATTTAAATTTACGGCCAAGCGTACGGTGAAAGCTATACAATGTGGAAGAGGATGAGGCTCAAGAAGGAGGTGGATATAAAATATAAAAAGAGTCAAATAGTCGCTGTGTGCGCGTTGATACGATATGTTACAGAGAAGACTCAATATGTGGGTGTAATAATACGTGGGTAGTGGTAGTGGTGGTGGTACCGGCCGGCGTCTGTGTCCGTGTCTATGCGTGCCTGCGTACAAGTGCTCTTATTTCAGTGACGAGATGGAAAAGCCTCCTCTCCAGTCCGTTATGACACAGTGATGACGTTGCTCAGTTGGTATGGGGAAGGCAGCTGTGGCGGCGGCACGTCCTCTCGACAACAACACTTCCCACCTCTGTCCTCTTCCTTCCTTCCTCCCTCACTCCCTGTCTCCCACCCCCCGCCTCCTATCAGGTCTCAGGTTCCGCGGCTGGATTATGCTTGTATTCGTCCACGTTTTTCCTTGTTAATTAGACGCGTAACGAGGAATTAGAAGTAAAAATGTATCGTGACTTGACGGCGAGGAGATTACAAGTGAAAAATGTGTTTATCAAGAAGAGAGCTGGGTCATGCATTCTCTCTCTCTCTCTCTCTCTCTTTCTGAACATAACCAGCGTCAAAAAAAAAACGCCAGTGGCAACAAGATTCCCGGCATACGTGTGAGCGAGAGTGATTAGCGCGACGAGAAAACTATTTATAAACACGGCTCCTTCATAGTGTGTGCCGGGCATCACGTGCAGGCCCCGGCAACACAACGCTAGGCGGGGACCGACGACAGAGAGGCCTGCTGATACATTATATACTTTATTTATTGTGGAACATGAATACACCTTGGATCAACGTGTCATATCAGAACAAAAGTACACACCCACAACTAGTTAGGAAATGTACACACACCTTTGTTTGTAAGCGCGGTACTTGTCGAGCGCCAGGGTGGGGGTGATAGGGTACACTCGCCACGGCTCGGGGTCTAGTTTCGTAGCAGAGTGAGGGAGGGAGGACGGAAGGGGCGTTGAGTGAGGAGTGATAGTAGAAAGGTGAACTAGTAACACCTGTATGAGGGAGATGCGAGTCTAGCAAGAGGTGTGAGGGCGAGGGTCGGGGAGTCCTGTGCGTAGTTAGCATGTTTGGTGATACGGTTGGCGCCAGAAGGTGCATGAGCTATCTGGCAATGGTGTAAGGTGGCGAGGAAAACCAGGATGGGGTAGAATAGGGGGAAGTGGTGTTGTGAGGTTCAATTGGGACATATCACATCTACAGGAAGAATAGGGAGTGCTGTACTTCCCTTTGTGGTGAAGGTTGTGTCATTGACAATGCTGATGAGAACGAAATGCTGTACTTGCTCCATGGACGTGATGAGGGTGCACAAGCAAGACAAAAAAGGTGTGCTAATGAGGGCCAGACTTATGCCAGACATATTAAGTAGGTAAGCTGCACCACCACCTGACATGCAATCGTCCATTAGAGACATGCAGCACACACCGCCCATACCCATGCCTCCTGGTAATGAGGGAGCTGTAACAAGTGCCTCAGCAACGCGTTCTTTTTTGTGATAACCTGAGTCTGTTGAGAGAGAGAGAGAGAGAGAGAGAGAGAGAGAGAGAGAGAGAGAGAGAGAGAGAGAGAGACTAGTAACGCGGTTTTCCTTAAATGATGATTACGTCTTTTCTTCTAGTATTACCCATGACAACAACAGTGGCGGCAGCAGCAGCAGCAGCAGTGGGGGCGGCATATTCATTATAATGAAACATTGGCAGAAAGCAGGGTGTGAGGAAGATGAATGTAATGAACGATGAAAAATGTGATAAGTGTCTCGAAGTGCATGCTGGTGCATACAGCAATATAACATTTCCTTTTAGACTTTTACGTAAACAGAGCGGCGGCGGCAGCAGCGGCGGTGGCGAAGGAGGAGGAGGAGATACACAAGAACAAGACTTAAAACAAGAAGAACAAGAGCATGAACCACAATAACAGCAACAATAAGGGAGGAGGAGGAGGAGGAGATGGCCTGAAGCTGACTATTGCTGCTGCGCCTGCTCTTGCTCTTGTTGTCGTTAATGTTATGGCTGCGTGCCCCATCACACCACCCCCACCCCCACCACCACCACCGTCCCGTCAGATAACCTAAATATCTAATCAAGTCCTTGTTATTGTCGTCGTTCCACATTGGCAGCGTTTCAATTCAGTACATTCAACTTTCTTGCTAGTTTTTCCGCCTCCTTTCATCCCCGTTGTAATTTTTTTCCTTGTTTGATTTCGCGGGGAAGGTTACTGCGGGGCGGGCCTAGGCAATATCTTTGAGGAAGAAATCATCACAATACTTCCACGAGGACAGTTGGGGACATGGTGGCTGGACACTCCCCCACTCTCTCTCTCTCAACAAAAAATACCACCTTGACTTGACTTTGTGTTCCTTTAAAACCATTAATTACACACACACACACACAGAGAGAGAGAGAGAGAGAGAGAGAGAGAGAGAGAGAGAGAGAGAGAGAGAGAGAGAGAGAGCGCACTGCAAGATTCTGGGATTTAAGATTAACCTGTAGCTCAAATTCACAATAAGCTGAGGAGGAGGAGGAGGAGGAGGAACTTTTCATAGGGAATCAAGGCTAGTTAGGGACGCGCTTTTCACATGGACCTAAACACGAGGAATCAGTTCAAGGGTGCAATAAATATAGGTTTGCTATCAATTTTCGTTGCGTGGCGGACACATGTGGTTATTTTTAACTTGATGGAATGTGAGTGAGTGAGTGAGTGTGTGTGTGTGTGTGTGTGTGTGTGTGTGTGTGTGTGTGTGTGTGTGTGTGTGTGTGTGTGTGTGTGTGTTAGGGAGATAAAGAAGAAAAAAAAAAAAGCCACATGCAAGCAGTGGTAAACAACACTAGCGAACATAAGGAAGAAGTTCAAGGATGAGATTATTTATGTATGCAAGTGGACTTTGAATTATTTGCTTCACGGCAGACAAATTTTGAATAGAGAATCAACAGATGTGTTTGATCATTAAGTTAGGAGATTAAGCAGTGTAATAAAGGCCACAAGTGAGAAGGAAACTAGAGCAGAGGAAGACGGGAGAGTGAGTGTCTTGGTCGGCGGGGCAGGGGAAGATGAGGCTGGGCAAAAGGCCACCTAACGCCTCGGGTGAAAAGTTACGAGCAGGTCCGCCAATCCCCAACTCCCCCATTCATCTCGACCCGTACTCATCTCCTCTCACGCTCACACGTCCTTATCTCCGCAATCTTTCATATCGCCCGTTAAAAAGTGAATTATCATATGACTTTCACTCCAACAACTTGAGAAAGACCGATATGCGTTAGTATGGCCAGATTCTTGAGGGTCTTATCTCTGTATTTTTTTTTCTATTTTGTTTATTTTTAGCAGATGTGATATCTGAGTAGGAGTTAGCTACTCTTTCGCACGCTGATGTGAACTCGCGGGGTGTGAGACGCGCCTGGTTGCAAAAGGAGGACGACGGGCCGGCAGTTTGATCATTAAGGAGAGAACACTCGTCTTTGTCACTGCCACGGCCCGCTGAAGCCTGAGGGCCCCGTTGCGCGGCACTAGGCCTAAGAGATATAAAACCACCAATATTTCATCCACTAAGGTCATCGCACCGCTCCTCATAGGCTTAGCTGGTGCCTCCTCCATTACTCCGCGGTACAGGTGCGACCTATCGATCATCACTCCATTTCCCACCGGTTTCAGGTTACTGACGGCGGAGGTTGTATGTCTTGGTATAGTACTTAATATATTCCCCTGTGTAGTCTTACAAGAAAAACTGGCATTTCATCACCCACTTTTCCCAGCAGTTTCAGGTTGTAGAAGATTATCTTGCTGTTTTTTTTATTTGTTCTCTACTGTAGTCTTGTGAGAGCGCTGCCGTTTTAGTTCCTGATATTATGTATTCAGGAAGTGGATAAAACCTTGTACACTCAGACCCTGAATCGATCAGCACCGAGACATACGTTAGCACCCCTACCCACGTCCCAGACTTGATGTGGGCGGGGCGGCTCATAGCGGGGTAACTTCGCCTCTCGACTTGCATCTTGGTTGTTTTATTACCTCAGCGTCGCAAAACATCTTTATAACGGAAACAGTTCAAGATTCGCTTTCTTTCCTAACCTTTCAAAGAAGTTTGTGACAGGTAAGCCTATCTGGATGAAGTTAAAGCTTCCTGAATCTTCAAGTAAGGAACACACCAACTCTCACTCCTCTCTCACCTCCGTGTCTTGGTGGATCACCGTCGATATGACAGCCGTGAAAGGGCAGTGAATATATAACCCATGCTGCATACGTTCCCTGCATACAAGAGAGAAATGTAGCAATCATGCTCTGATACGTATGCACTGGGTGGTGTCACTCGGCAGTCGATCAGTGTAACAGTTGTACAAGCAATACCGAGGCTAAAAAAATCCCCGACGTTGTGCAAGGAATAACTGCCTCCTGCTGGTCAATCAGTGGAGACTGTGAACTGTTGAACATAAGTTTCATGCTTTTTTTACCCTGAGTGGTTTCTGCACATGGGCTGCTTGGTCCTAGTGTGCGTTAATTAAGTTGTCTCTCATTTACTGCATCTGAGAGGGACGCTACAGTAATCTAAACAACCTCATATCGTGCATGTCTGGCCGGCTTGTCGCGTCCCGCTGGTCCCTTTCTTGTCTCTTCTGTTCGCAACCCTCCCGCACCTGCCACCCTCCATCCCTACCCCGTCCCCTCCCTCCGTTTCACCTCCACTCCACTCTCAGAAGTTTGCGCGTTAGCAAAGACTTACTTATTTTTATAACGCCAAAATATATATATGATAAGTATTTTTCTAATTGATGTTCAGTATAACTACTGCAGAAGTAAACGAAGCGATAAAAGTTACACACGTAACATCGGAGAAATAAAAACAGTTAACCTGCACCACATATCCTTGAACACCACCACGAAAAAGTGTTGACATAAAAATAAGAAAACCTGACAGCGAATGGTGTGCCTTTGAAGAGCCGGTACGGAATACATGCAAGGCGTGTCGCTAGCTCCCTTCGCAGATGTGCGGGCCACGAAGGGCCACCACGGGGATACACTGACGGATTTCTTACGGTTGGCAGCACTGAACGGGCAGCAAGACACACCATGAACCCCAGCGGTACTACTGGTCGAACCTCTGGGGACTTTCCATGACGTCTTCCTTGGTCTGGGATATATCATACTGTCGGGTCGGCACAGCGCCCCGGGGAAAGAGGAGGAGACACAAGAGGGAAGGGTTATCTCGTGAGTAACAACACCTATCCTATCCAGTGACATAATCTACCACTTTTCCTCCGCCAGGCCCCGCACACCTTTCCTGTTTCATTGTCCTAAGCATTCCCGCGAAGCCTTCCTTGATTTGATGCTAATAAGTGCCTATGCATATTAGACTTAATTTGAGAGAGAGAGAGAGAGAGAGAGAGAGAGAGAGAGTGTGTGTGTGTGTGTGTGTTCCACTTTAACTTCATTTTTTTCATTTTTGTCGCCAGGTATTTATAAACCTAGATCCCCACAATACATCAGGCTTCATCATATGCGGGGATTAATGTGGGGAAGCCAATAAAACTGCAGTATATTTGCTTTCTGGTAACAAGGCGCTGTGTCGTAAAAACAATTAGAACAAAAAAAAAGATAAATAAAGTAATAAAAAGAAGACCTGTGACGGAGGCTATACAACAATACGACCAAAAGCAAGAAGACCAAGAAAAATAAGAAGCGCCCCTTGTCCACAATCCATGTCCTATTATCTGGGGTCACCTTGAACTTATAAGACTGAATATCATCCACACATCGGAATGGCAAAGGTGTAACTGTTTTTTCTTCTTATTTTTCCTCTCTCTCTAGGTGACTTCAAAACATGTTAAAAATGAATGACTCATCTCTTTCGTCCTTTCTTTGCACGTAGACCCCCAGGCGACTCCCGGCAAGGAGATGGAGGGAAAGGAATGGGGAGACGAGGAACTAATTTATCGACCTTTTCTTTTTTTTGTGTGATTTCTTACTCCTTTAACCAATGTAATATCTTCTCATGGTTAATCCTGTTGTTGTAATTACTTATTACTGAAAGGGAGAATGATTTGCGATGTTACCATTTTCTAATTAGGACTACAAAATATAATTAGGATTGTGCTATAGTAGTCCTCAGTGATATGACAATGATATCTATGTAGCTATGTGTAATGAAGCTGATAACGTTACTAAAAAAAGATGAGGAGCTTTCGCCAAAACTAAAAGAAATTAAGTGATGACTAACGGACATCGCGCATGGTAAGTTAGTGCTGTAGTCTGTGTGGATGTAGGGTGCAGCTGTGCAAACACTCGGAGCCTGAGATACTCTTACTGAAATCTATCACAAGTTTGAAGAGTTTGGTGCTTCAGAACAAAGGCGAAACCAAAGAACACGCTGAATCATTCTTGGGTGAGACTGTCAAAGAAATTTACTAACGAAAACAGCACTTATCTTTAACACCCACCCCTTCAGCTGCAAGAAGCGTCCCTACGAATCTATAACATCCTTTAAGACGTTAAGAACGCAACAAAAGGCGTCTTGGGAAACTTGCTTGCGGCGCCCCTCTTCCGGTCCGAGAACAAGCAGCCCACTCCGGAAAACTGCCTCGCGAACAAGGGAACCGTAAAATGTATAATAGATTTTCAGTCAGTTCATAAATGGTCTTTCTCATGATCAATGTGTTGGCAGAGAAATTATTGCTGGTGTGGGGGAAACTAGTTGTATGTGCTTCTGTATCCCTAATTGTTCATTACTGTAACCAGTTCTGGTGTACTTCTTTCTTCCCTCCTGCTGTACCCCATGATCCCTTTCCACCATAACTAAAATAAATATATACTAAACGTAACAGTCACTCATGCAAGAGGTACTGATAATTTCCTTTGGCTTTGGTTCACGGTGCCTGCTTCGGTACCACAACAAAGCAGTACAAACGTCCGCGGCGCCCAGAGCCAGAGCGGCGGACTGCCTGCCATGTTAGCCTCGAACGTTCGCTGCTCGTCTTTCTCACCCCTCTCACCCACCCACAGCTTGCTCCCGGTTCATCTCCCCATATTTATAATGCACCACTCGGCTTTCCCTCCCTCCACACATGTCCATCCAAGCTTGCTTTGAAGACAGCCCTTAGACTAACCAGTTACGGTTTTTTTTTTTTTTTTTTTGGGCGGGGGACTTAATTTCCTTACTTTTACTTTTCACCTCATTTACGAAAAAAAAAACGTATTATTGGAACGGTTCTCTAACTCCGCTGGGAGGCAGGCGTAACAGAACGTTGTCTCATGCTTTAAGTAAAACATTATCGACTTT
Source organism: Portunus trituberculatus (assembly GCF_017591435.1). Classification (NCBI taxonomy): domain Eukaryota; kingdom Metazoa; phylum Arthropoda; class Malacostraca; order Decapoda; family Portunidae; genus Portunus; species Portunus trituberculatus. Next base: position 3,100,215 of record NC_059296.1, read on the forward strand.
CAGTTAGAAGTAGAATTAGAATAAATTTTGTTGATATGACGCTACAGGGTTTCCACCACCATGGACGTAAACGTCCCACCATGGACGTAAACGTATCATTATTACTGTCTCCAAGATTTATTCACTCATCACTCCTTTTCCGGTGAATTACTTCTAATCCAAAAATACTATTCGAACTCCAGTTCGAGAGAGAATATATATATATATATATATATATATATATATATATATATATATATATATATATATATATATATATATATATACACCACATTGTAGTGGTGCGGAGTGTGGTGGTACCTCTACCAGACATGAACACGATTTTAACATGCAAGATAGCTCAGAATTTAATTATAGCAAAGCGTAGTGTGTTTAAAAAGTAAATAAATAATTATAGAAAGTGAAAGGTAAATAAATCAAGTAACAATTAACTGATCACGTACGGTATCCGTGCTCCAAGATGTATGAACATATTTCCTACCAATAGTGACAAAGGCCCTAGTGAGGAAAACAACAAGCCATGCATGCAACGGCTTGTACGTTCAGCTCGTCCCCTTCATCTTGGTGCATACAAACGTTTCCGTATTGCCTTCAGAGGTCATGGCCTATCTGCCTGACATCATTTAACCTTTCATAACCTAAATCTAAAGGTAACCTCTCCTAATACCATTAGACCTTACCTGGTCACCATCATCATCATTCCAAATAAGGATTGGGGATTATTCTTGCTTTCTTCTTGCAGTTACTGAATGAAAGACAAGTGTATATGTATACTGTCAGGAACACATAAGTGTGTTCCTGCGGTGCTCGCAGGCGAACTGTTGCTATGCAGCGCTGCCGTTATTGACTCGGTCGACACGGCCGCGTCCCAGTTGTTGGGGGGATAGGCCTACTGCCGCTTGGCAACCGGCGGCACCTTTTTCGCGAGCGGTGTCATTTAAAGGAAAATCTTAAGTCAGTCTTTGTTCAAAATGACAACTGCATTAGCTAAGTATTTGTAGCTCGCATGCAACCTCACTTCGGTTAAACGAATACCACAAGCAAAATTCTCTCTCTCTCTCTCTCTCTCTCTCTCTCTCTCTCTTTGTAGAACAAAGGCATACTGTTTCTTTTGACTTACCTCTGACTGTTCGACGAGATGTCCCATCTTCTGTATAGACTCAATTTGTAATCAGTTGGATGTAACAGGTATTCTTTCTTTCACTCAAGTCAGTAGAGAAAACCGCAACAAAGTCCTACTCTTATAAAACACAGAGTTCCTAGTCAACGACATGCAGCAACGTAGTATTGTTGGAGTCCGATAGGTTCCAAAGAGGTTTCTATTTAACAAAATCCTTAGTTTTCACCGAAAGTAATAGTTCACTCGAGCAAGAATCCCAGCAATAGTCACCAGCTCGACGCTCAGCTGAGACTGAAGGGAGTCCTTTGTTTGACACCTACCAGCTGATTGGCCCTCAGCTGCTCCCTCAGCTGATGGCAATAAATGCCACACACCGCCACAAAATGTAAAGTTTTCAAGTAGTATCTGTCAAGATTTTTTTATATTTTGCAAGTTAACCGGATCTTTAATTACTTTTGATGATATACAGATAGTATTTTTATATATAGTTAGTATATAGTCGTTTTTGTTGCGGGTGTTTTGTGATTACCAATGTTCATAAAGCGGCATCCTGTCCATGTCCAGGGTCGATGACGGAAGCTTGGCTAGTGGCGGGAGGGTTTAAACACAACTTTTACCACAAAGGGTTTCCTTTTATCACCATTCTGTATTCAATATGTAAGCATTTCTATCTCTCATAGTTTATGATCGAATATTTACAAACACTTCCTTCGCACAATATGGTATTTTAGGAAGAGCATTTATATCAATAAACATTTATTTATTTTTGTGTTACCACACCGGCGACCGGCATGTTAAATCGACCAGCAATCTTACATCACTCACACCGCTTAGCACTATCTTTTTGGTCAGAGGTCTTTTGAAATTTCGTTTGAATAGAAAATCTATGGTCTTGGATCATATGACCTGTAACACTGTTTCATTATATAACGTAATAAAAGAGATACAGAAATAGGAAACTAGTAACTGAAGAGAAAGGCTGGCTCACCCTTGGCTACAAGCAGGGTAACGCGCCCTACACCTGACTCACTCGCCGACCCGGAAATGGTATGGATATACACCTGTCATGTACATGAATTCACTTACATAACGCAGGCAGGTTCCTAGTAATGGGTAATAAGTGTGTAAAAATAATGACGACCACTGAAACAGAAGCAGGATAGGGATCTATGGTATAAACATGATAAGGCTTTTCTAGTATATGCATTATATTTCTTGGATAAGAATACAAAGCCAGAGGTATCACTCTTTGGTATGTTACACTACCTGACATATCATTCCGTATTTCAAGAGAATGTTACTGTGAGAAAGATATAACAGTATTAATGTAATCTTACTTAGCTCTGAGAGAGAGAGAGAGACCGCAAGCAATAATGCATCCATAAAATGTGCCACCATCAGTACTGGTAGTATGTATATTGCTCTTCTCTCAACACACACTAGGGAGAGCAGAAATTGCATTCTATCATATTTTCATGTAAACATAATATAAGAAAAGAAGGAAGGTGCAAGAGGCTATCAGGCATACACGTGACAGTCGCTGTAAGAACAGAGCTTATTGAATTCTGTATATCATCCCCATCCATGATTTTATCTAATCTTCTTTTAAAGCTGCCTTATGACTCAACGCTAACAACATGATTACTGAGCCTGTTCCATTCATCAAGCATTCTGTTAGAGAATCAGTTTCTTCCCATTTCTTTCCTAAACATGAATTTCTCAAGCTTAAACCCATTATCTTTGGTTTTATCCCCGCTACTGATCCTAAGAACTTTGCTCATGTCCCAGCACTGACCTGTACTGTTGTAACTTTCAAGGTAATGGTCATGACAGGTAATCTGTCATGGTTTATAGGATTCAGATTTTACTAAAAGCATATTTGACAATTTTTAAAAAATGATTATTCCCATATGTTTCATTTGGTGCATGTACTGGTTTGGAAACTTCTTATTAATAAGTACAAATAAATACTTATGTGTGGTTTGGTTGAAGATGAATTAGAATTGATGAGAATTAAATTACACACACACACACACAATCACCATTCTAGTGTGTCCAGTGCCACATCTAACATCATCATATATTCCTTCAAAATGTCTATTTATTTTACTGCACCTTGTTACAAAGGTAGCAATACCAAAGCCAGGATTATTACTAAGTCTTACAAACAAAATCTTTGAGGCTGCTTTGCTTAGAGAGAAAAGAGGTTTCAGTACAGAATATCACCAACAATAATCTCTGCTAGGAGAGATTCATATTTTGGATATTATGGCTGTGAATAGTCTATTGATCAGTCACTTACAAAATAGTAATTCATTTATCCCTCACATCTGCATCTATCAAAATCTTCAACTGTGCTCTTGTGATAATCATAACATGTTCAGTTAATATACCTTTACTTTAGACACCATTTGATATGAAGAGTTCAGGACACTTCTGGATGATGTGAATGATCATTCCATCACATGGTAATTAGACTTGTTGGATGATAAATCATTCATTCTTTCCTTACTTTTAACACATATATATGTTTTTCAATATATATCAAAGGTTAAGAAAAGTACAGTACTGTAATAGGTAAGTTTGTACTTATGCCTTTATCTTTCACATTTTTTTTATCAGTTGCTCAAAATAAACTACATTAAAATTATTTTGTTGAAATTCTGTCTGTAAAAAAATGAAAATGAAACAAAATAATGTCAGTTGACTGCTGAGTACAAAGAGTACAGTATATTGTTGCACCTATATAATATTCTAACTAGGCAGTGTCCATGGCTGAATCATTTATAGTTACAGTAGTTGTGTCTGTGAGATCAATTACCTCGTCAATAACACAGAGGTCATCACCTTGGGAGGGCACATTATCGTGAATCAGTGTTTGCTTTAACTGGTGTAGTGATGTAACCAAAACATGCAGCTGCTTCTGTCGTAAGCTGATTTTTTCTTCCAGCTGATCCCGTTTTGACTGAAAGACAAATGAAATATTTGCATTTATAGTTTGTGATATATATATATATATATATATATATATATATATATATATATATATATATATATATATATATATATATAAAATAATACTTGCAAAATACTGATACAAAAGTTATTTTGTCATCCCTTGCTTGGCAGCTGATGAACCTGTCGCCCGTCCTTTATGGATTTATATTTTGTGATCTGTTTTTTACTTTTACAACCTGATGAATGTCTTCACACAGAAGCTACAAGATCATAGCACTGGCCAATCCAAAATTTGCACACCAGTGTCACAAAAAAAAATCTTTACTATTTTGGCTGTGTTGCATGGAACATAATCATAAAAAAAAAAAAAAAAATCAGAGAGAAAACCAGGCAGCCTCCCCTGCTTAAAAATTGGAGTAAAAATGACAAATTTCACACATCAGCAAGATGTTTCAAATACTACAATAAGTTGCAACACTGTTGAAATTAAACCACTCTTAAATGTGGCTTTGAAAGGTTTCTGAGGTGTTAAAAGGTTCAAAGATTTTTGTGGTGAATGTACAACTATTATGTTTTGTATTTAGAAACTTCCATGTAAAATCTGTACATCTAAAATCATGTCCACTACAGCAACTTCAAGCCAATTAATCTAAAATTCCAGTTCCCACAACCTTACCTTGAGTGAATGAAGGTGTTGTGTGAGGTGAGCCAACTTGTTAGCTGTGTCTGAGCGGGGAGGGTGTTCCTTGATCAGCCGAGCCAAGGCATCATATTCTAATCTGTTGCGGCGCACTTGCCTGGCTTCCTCGAGTTCTTGCTTTGCTTCTTCAATGGCAACACAAGCTTTTTCAACATTGTTACTTGTCTCTTCCCTTCAAGGAAAAATAAAACAAAAAATTAGGTCTAGACAAATTTGGCATATAAGGATTTCTGCTATTAAGAACTGGCTTAATTAAGGGATACAAAGAAATATGTATTAGTAAATAAAAGATAACAGGACACATGATGGTCAATAATAATGGCATCTGCAGATCTACATACTACACACTAGTTAGCTAATAATAGCCAACTAATAATTGAAGAACATAATAAAAGAAAATATTGTTGATGACCATGGCAGAAGATTCTCCCATGTACTCCAACTTTGTAGATTCTCTCTCTCTCTCTCTCTCTCTCTCTCTCTCTCTCCCATCAAATGCTATAAATGTTTTCTTTGCATGAGTACCAGAGAGAAACTGGAGTCACCAAAAATAGAAGCTGTGAGTGTTGGTGTACCATTGTATGCCTGTATGCTGTGTGGTGGGTGCAGAAAGAAAAACTTAGTTAAATATGTGAACAGATTGATAGTACAAGAGGAAGAGATATGAAGGTAATAAAATTAAAACACTCAAGGAAGGAATGCAAGGACAGGACTGTATGAAGACTTCCATCAGGGTCACTCCCTTGACAAAGTTGAGATAAATTTACAAAAACAATTAATCCAATTAAAGTTATACAAATATGCCAAAGGGTCCTTTTAACTATGCATATGTGAAATGGATAAATTTAAAGCTTTTCCACTATATTTCATGGGCTTAGCATTCCAGCCATTCATGTCAATGGTCTGTGCTAAGAAAACCTTATTAGTAAAATAATACCTCAAAAGTTCATAGTTCTTGATTTCTTCATTATTCATGTCCACAATTGACTTCCACTTCAGAGAGGAATGTTCTATGGTTGCCAACTGTGTCAGAAGACGGTCATATTGGTTTTGACTGAAAGGCAATGTACATAATGTAAAATATTCTCTATATTATATTACTATTTTATAAATATAAATACAAAATGCTTAAAGAGTACTCTTTCTTTTTAGGACAAAAGTAAATAAAAGCTTCAAACATATGATCCATTCACTTCTTGAGCATTATGTTTTATTCACAATATTTGCTTAAATATAACTTCAATAATAAATCAATTCCCTAATACATTAATCAGTGTACGACAGCCTCTAGAAGCAAGATTTGCTTGTGTTTCTAGTTGTCATACAATTTAAACTTGTCAAATCTTGTTTTTCACAAATTTCCTCATGTTAAAATATCTAGTTACTTTTGCAACAAGTAATTCATTATACTATAGCTGTTAATGAAGAAAATGTCTGACATTGTGTATGGTAGTATATCAATCCTGCCTTACCTTTCTTGTGGGGAATCATCAGTGGTACACCATTTGATGAACTGCTTCATAAACATCATCATAAGTCTTGCATCTCCAGTTCCATCTCCATCAATCATCAACCTCCTCCTAATTATTTCCTCTGAAAATATAAACTGATTTCAAAAATACATATAGTACAGTATAACACCATGTATTATCACAACCAAAAACTGTTATATAAACAGTCACAATAATCTCTCATTATAGCAGATTAGTAAGGTCAGTTTGCTACATCTGATGATCATTAGAAAGGGTTTCCTCAGATTCCAGAAAAAAAAAAACAGGAAAATTTTTCTTGTATAGGATATTTTTTAGCTATCCTTGCAAGGTAAAATTCCTCCCATTCCTCACATGTCCTTGCTGTGGGGGCCTAACCTAATGCTTTCTTAAAACTTATATTGTATATCCAGCATCCCCAGTGTTTCAGAGCCTGGATGGTGCTTCCAAATTAAGAATTTTGGATTTGGCATTTTTTAACCATTTTCTGAATGGATGTCCTTCTTGCTCTTATAATGAGGCCAGGATTTCAACCCATATGTGGAGTGGTCCCTAATGCGAGTGTGGTCTCACTTAATGGCAGCCCTCTACCGTAACCTAAGCTAACCTGACCAAATCTACCTCAACCTTACAAAAAACCCAACCACTCATTGAAATAATTTTGGATGTTAAATAAGGGCATGAATTTTATCTAAGTATTTCCACATTAACCAAGTAATCTTTACCAATATCACTTCACATGTATATCCTCAACTTTCATAAGCAAATCAAAAATGGTTCTGTGTCTGTAAGTCTTAAGCTCCTCATCTACCAAGGCATGCTAATGGTGTGTAGTCCGATGCAATAAGTTCAATCAGATTGACATAACTAAAGGTAAAAATTTTGGTGCACTAGCAAACATCCAGACATCTCTTACTGTACATTATACATTTGTGATATTACCTTCTCATATGTTATCAAGTACTTCACTCAGCATTGTGTGCTCATATGTTGATCACAAAACCACAAGAGTTCCTTATACAACGTGTACTATAACTCACCATCACCCATGCTTGTGGTGTGTGTTGTTCGGGATGCAAAGATCTAGTGATTCTTATGAGCCCTGAGGTAGTCCTATGGCAGTATCACAGGCGTGGCAGCTGGGTGATCTTTCTTAGTAGGGTACACATGAGGTGGAGGGCGGCAGGCTATACTGGCATGTAGTATTGTGCTGTACAGCTGTGGCTGTCGGGCTGGGGCTGAAGAAGTGAATGTTTGTTTACCGAGACAGACAGAAATTAGAAAGAGAGAATGTAGTGTTTGTAACTTTTAGGGCTAACTGTATAATTTATCAGTCTACTGTACTACGAAAATAATGCACCCTGTTGCCATTTTACTGATGCAGTAACATTATAACCTTTACCTAGTAATACATAACACAGAAAAAAAAGTAATGACCGATATTGATTTATTTACAGATAAGTGCTTAGTAGTACACTTCAGAAAATACATGCGCATACTCTCTAATTACCTACACCTATAACACTAAGATTAATATGAAGTACACTGGTGTGAAACGATAAAATATTCTTTATATTTATTACTTACTGCATTTTTATTTCAGCAAGAGGCTGACCTGAGAAGCGAAGTATCTTCAAATATCTTTCTGTTAGGGCTGACTCTCCTGCTTAGATTTTTATTTAATGTCATCAGTTAATCTCTTCTCTTAAGTGTCTTACTTTAAATGAGAACAAGTCAAATACCAATGTTGAAATAACCATTCATAGCATTGGATAATTCTCCCGTTAGAAACGTGCTCTGTAAATACCAATAAGTCGCCTGACAGGCCAGCCAATCGTCATCAAAAGGCATTCTCAGTGGGCGTGAATCTGGTGTTATGGACATTGCTCAGTATTCATTACCATGGGTAATTGACTAATTGTCTCGTTACAGATTGTGTAACTTGCGTGTAAAATCAGTGAATGGCACTGAGAGCTAAGTGACTGTACCTCGACAATACTGTTTTGTTAGTCAGCCTCTGGAGCTCTGGCGTACTGCTGTACTACAGCCTAGAAGTAGTTCTGGCTGATTGTGGAGCAAGGTGCTACAGGGATGGCAGAGGAAGCAGTGTTTGATTTGGTACATATGGAGGCGGTATCCTACGTGTTTCAAGGCGACAAAATATCTGAGGTATGGCAACATCATTCGGTGAATGAAGGATTATCATTTATGTACTTCATTTCTGATAGTGGCAAGGACTGAGGGCTCATTCAGACTTCTTTCCGAGGCTGCAATGCTGTATTGACTGTTGGCTTCTTCTATTCTGGTTGAAATCTGTGGTAATTTAGAATGTGTGTGTGTGTGTGTGTGTGTGTGTGTGTGTGTGTGTGTGTGTGTGTGTGTGTTTTGTATTCTTTCTTTCCCAGGCTTAATTCTGCTCGTCATTGTGATGATAAAAAAAAAAAGATCAATATGCAGTTTAATCTAACCATGGGATCTCTGATGTGGCTTGAATTTTATGTTAAGAAATGTAGTAAATTGATTGATGGTTCATATGATTTCAGTTGCAAATGAATACATTTTTGAGTTATTACTTTTTTCAACTCCATCTCATGTTTAACATTCGTTCCCAACAATCCTGGGAGATTGGTACAAAATTTGGATTTTGGTAAATTTTTATCTTACCAATAGAACCTCCGTAAGTAAATACCTTCCTTCCCCTTCAGCGAGTATGGAGGCATGTGGGGAATCAGTTTTTTTTTGGGGGGGGTTAGCTATGACCCCCAGACCCCTACACTACATCACAGTGGCTGCATGCTCACCAACATCCGAACACACACATAACTCTCCTTGCTCGCGAGCGGAGCGACTAGCTTTGTCATTGTGGACTTTGTGTTTGAGAGGCACTACATGTCTCACCATGGTTGGGTGAAATTGCAAATTGACCAAAGATACAAATCATATTTCAATTGTACAAATATTCATTGCAGGTTCTATGAAGTTAGGTGTTCTGAGGCGTCTCCGACAGTTTTTCTCGCCCCTCCAACTGCTTACTCTGTATAAGGGCCTTATCCGTCCCTGTATGGAGTACTCTTCGCATGTTTGGAGGGGTTCGAGTCACACAGCTATGCTTGATAGGGTGGAATCGAAAGCTCTTCGTCTCATCAACTCCCCTGCTCTGACTAACTGTCTTCAGTCTCTTTCTCACCGCCGAAATGTTGTATCCCTTTCTATGTTTTATCGCTTTTTTCATGGTAACTGTTCTACTGATCTTGCTAACTGCATGCCTCCCCTCCTCCTGCGGCCATGCTGCACAAAGCTTTCTTCTTCCTCTCATCCCTATTCTGTCCAACTCTCTAATGCAAGAGTTAACCAGTACGCTCAATCATTCATCCCTTTCACTGGTAAACTCTGGAACTCCCTCCCTGCACCTGTATTTCCGAATTCCTACAACTTGTCTTCTTTTAAGAGGGAGATATCGAGGCATTTGCTCCTTTATTTCCCAGACATGACAGTTTGTCCCCTTAGACTTTTTGATGCAATAAAAAATTTGGTCTATTTTAGTATCCCTGACTAACTAAACCTAAACAAACGTAATGTAAGTTAACCTAACCTTAAAATTAATCTAACCTAACCTAAGCCAAATCTAACTCTGTTTTTGGGTCAATGTGTTGATTTTCAAAAGTATCAATATGAGTCAGTAGTAGCCGAGCACAAAAAAAAATCATAGATGTGAAGTACAGTGAGTATACTACCACAAAATACTGTTGTGTCACACGCTACTGACAAGGACCCATAGTAAATATTAACTGAAAACTTATTAAGAAATGCAGTTATGTGTACAGTATCTATCTCCAAAATTGGATGGATCTCCCTCACCTTTTATGTTTTGGTGTTTTCAGGATGAAGCTGTTGCAAAACTGGAACACATGGGGTTTGCTACAGGCTACAGACTTGTTGAAAGGTTGGTTTGCATTGTGTACCAAGTATGGATGAGTGTCTTATCTACGTATGTACAGTGAGTTGTGTCTTTTTCTGAAGGTGTTGCTCCTTTTTCTTGTTCTGTGAACATTTAGTTCTCAAAATTTGTATTTTGTTATTAGATATTCATTTAGACCTGCCAAGAATTCAAATTTTTAGATTCAATAAGAAAATGTAGAATAAAGTAGTACATAAGGAGTTGTCTAGTCAGTCAAGTTAATTCAAGATTCATCTTCTTGGTTTTTATGTTCAAGTTCTTGAAGCACATCACCTAAATCCAATTTTTCTGTCAATTGATGATCACCATATAAAATGGCCAAATTTCTGAAACGAACAGTATGTACTTACTCACTGTAGATCTCAAGTAGTTGTATGTGTATCAACTTGGGAAACTGTAATATCAAGCAACACTCAAAGCAGTATATAAAGAACATAAATCTTGTAGAATATGACAATGTTAGGCACAGAATTCTCCTGGCAAAATTTTTTGAATGAATTGCATTGAATTGCCCTTGTTTCTGCAGCTCACACTAATTATCTGCTTCAGTAACAGAACCAAAGTGCTTTAGACTTTTCTTTTAATCAGAAATTATTCTCTGTCAGTGTCATCTCAAAATTATCTTGCTGTCATGTATACTCTTCTTTCAGAAAGAGTATACATGTGGTATATAATATGATAAAGTTCATTGAACTTTTAAGATATTTCTGAAATGACTCTATCTCTTTAGGAAAACATCTTAGCTCAGCTTTGTATGACAAGTTAGCATATTTTGTTGTTTCACTTTTATCAACATTATGCTTCTTGGTTTGCTGATGGCCATTCCCAAAGTTTTTTTTAATAGTAAAACGTATTCAAGCCGTCTTATTTTTTTGTCAGATTGACAAGGGAATCAGGACGCTTTAAGGATGAGTTGGACATCATGAAGTATATTTGCAAGGACCTCTGGGTTACTGTCTACAAGAAACAGATTGATAACTTAAGGACAAATCACCAAGGTGTTTATGTTCTACATGACAACCGATTCAGGTTTCTGTCACGTATGGCAGCAGGAAAGCAGTACCTTCAGTATGCACCAAGGGTAAGCATCAGCAATCTGTGGAGAAATTTAATTGTAAGAGTAATATTAGCAATAGTCACCAACAATATCAAATACTGTAGCTCAGATAAAGATAGAAGTAAAATCGCTCATAAACTGGAAGTGTTTTAAATTCTGTATTTGTATTATTTCACTGAAAAGTAGTCATGTAAATGATAATTATGTTTTGTTTTCTTCTCTCTTTCTAAAGAATCTTGCCCTGTTTTCTTTGCAGTATCTGGCCTTCACATGTGGGTTAGTTCGAGGCTGCCTTGCCAACCTGGGCATCACGTGTGTGGTCACAGCTGAAGTGACTCAGCTTCCTGCATGCAAGTTTCAAATACAAGTTCAGCGGGGGTAAATGGCACAGCTGCTTTTCCTCATTGACCTCACGTTTTAGGGAGGATTCCTGAAAGTAAACTTCTTATGTTTTGTAACATTCTGCAAAAGTTACTTGCATATGTAGATATATTTCTTGTTTTCCTCAGTGTTAAGCATGCAGTAGATTATAACTATATAGTAATATCCTACTCCATATTATCACCAAAACCAAGACTATTTAGAGGATATTATCTTCCAAGTATTATTAGTTACTGTATAGTGAGATATGGGGTAGAATCTTGGTACTAATGTTAATTCTTTCCCTGAGGTAAATTTAATTATTATAGAGTATTTATGTTTAGTAATTACTAATTGGGACACAGGTAGTTAACATTGTATTGATGCTAAAAGAATACCTGCCTTACATGTATGCTGAGGCCCTGAATTGTACCTTGGCTCACTGAAGAAAGTACTGGGACTGGGAGAGAAGTTGATTTATAAATACATTCTGATAACTGATTCTAAGAGGTGATGCTCAATGTGTATGAGAAGAATTGTTTGGGAGGTAAATTAAACTGGGTCTTTGAAATATATGACATTTAAATGATTTTTGTATGTACTTCCTTACCAGTATTGTCCATCATGCAATGTATTTAAATCATATTAATAGATAAGTCTTTACATGTACCACTATTTTAAGTTGAGCATAGTTATGCACTGCACTGTGCATCCCTCCTGCACATTTCAGAGAGTTGAAATTAACAGTAACTAAACACCTGCTGTTCTGTGAAAGACTAAGCAATTGTACTGATGTAGCTGTAATGTATCTTACTCAAGGATATTCCTTTTCTTAATTTTTTTCTGTGTCCTCGTGGGCATCTTGTATTTTCTATTTCTCTTGGAAGTAGTTTCTCATTTATTTCTACCATCCTGTTCCCAAATTTTCATAACTTGTTATTTCCATATCTAACCTTTCTTTTCTTTGTTCCAATGTTGGCAAATTAATTTCCTTTAACCTGTCTTCATATATTAAAATCTTGAGAGAGAGAGAGAGAGAGAGTGTGTGTGTGTGTGTGTGTGTCTCTCTCTCTCTCTCTCTCTCTCTCTCTCTCTCTCTCTCTCTCTCTCTCTCTCTATATATATATATATATATATATATATATATATATATATATATATACACGAGTATGTAGGTTGTATGCAACCTGGAACCATGTCGCCTGCAATCTACCGGACCGGTACATAAAAATCGAAAGTAAGGAAAAAAATCATAACTTCAAATACGAAGGTGCTCATTTCTGTCCCCAAGGAACTATGTATAGGTACGTGTATCTTACGTTACTGGACGCGTCACCACGCGACCATAATGGAAACAAATAAGTGCGGCACACATCAAGAAGTATTGAGGGACAACGTAAGGAGACGTACTACCTACTGGTGTCTGCTGTGAAAATAAAATATTAATGCTCTAGCGACCGTGAATAGATTATACTATAACTATAAACAAGATTTAGTGATTATCATCCATGATTGAATAATCAATGTATGGTAACGTTTTTTTTCATGAAACAACAAGGTGCAGTCATTATAACTCATTATTTTAACGGTTAGCATTAACTTTTGAGGACTATCACTTACGTACTCGATGCATAAAAAACACCCATTACATTATTTGTTGGCCCTGTGAAACCTTTCCATTGACATTCATCAACATATGGCTCATGAATAATAAAATGATCAATATCATAAACACATCGTTAACATAAGTCATTGCAAAGCTTCCCTTAATCTTTTCCGAATCCCTTCCAGCCTCACAGAAAAAATTCTACACAAATTCACTAGCATAATTATGAAATGCTTTCAGACAAGCTGTAGGAAAGTCGCCAAAAATAATAATAGGCAAAAGTCGTGATAAGGAGAAATCGTACAAGGGAACGTATTCTCAAAAGTTTCGAGACGTGTTTCGGATTGTTATAAAAGCTACAGTAAGAAGTTAACTAAGGTTTTCACTTTTCACATGAGTTCTTATGATTCAAGAGGTAACATAACAAGGAATATATGCGTCGGCAATATAAGAACCATAGTAATAATCTCAATATTTCTTGAAAAGAATGTATTTATTTATTTTATTTTTTTCGAGTAAATAACATTTCGAGACATTGTTCGAGTGGTTCGGAGTTGTGAACATGTTTGGAATGACGGGGAAACCCAGGTGATGAGGGCAGCTTGTAGGAAGGCTGTACTCATACATCTAGAAGCCAGCTAGGAAGACAGAAGGGTAACAGGGAAGACTGTCCTCCGAGAGTAGAGGTACAAGGAAACTTCGTGGTGGTGGTAAGTCTAATCTAAGAACTGGTGGTGGTGGTGTCGGTGGTAAATAAAATGTTTTCGAGTGCTATAGTATATGTTATTGTTTGTTTCACTTCTACTAGTTCATATCATTTTCTATTTCTTTATTGTGATATATTTGTCAATTTGCAGATGCAGACATAGCTCATCTGGGTGACGGTGCCTCATTCGTATGTGCAGGTGGGTGATGGATTTATTTAACCATGCTGATCTGATGGATTATTTAATTTTGAAGTGGCGGTAAAGGCTTAATGTGATATAGTCAACCGGGGGATCAGATGGGGGCGTATGTAGCTTGTTAACAGCAGGGGTTTATATATTCGTTTGGTACATGGTTACGAGGTTTGTTCGAAGTGTTGTATTGGGTAAGTGTCATACAGTTGTAAGGGACCAAGGCTGTAAAGGGTAAATGTCATACAGTGGTGAAGGGCCAAGGCTGTAAAGGGTAATTGTGTCGTACAGTGGTGAAGGGCCAAGGCTGTAAAGGGTAAATGTGTCGTACAGTGGTGAAGGGCCAAGGCTGTAAAGGGTAAATGTGTCGTACAGTGGCGATGCGGTGTAGAGTAAATCGTTGGCCAAGTTAGTGACGTTAAGAGTAGGAGATTGCTTTTTTTTTTTTTTTTTTTTCTTCATCTGCTTCTAACCTACTACTTTACTACTACTACTACTACTACTACTATTACTACTTTACTACTACTACTACTACTACTACTACTACTACTACTACTACAACAACTACTAGTTAACTACTGAACAACTACTAATAATTACTACAGTGCTGCTGCTGCTACTACTACTACTACTACTACTATTACCCCCACCACCACCACCACCACTTAACCACTATTATTACCACCACCACCACTTAACCACTATTATTACCACCACCACCACCTAACCACTACTATTACCACCACCACCACCACCACCTAACCACTACTACCACCACCACCACCACTAACCACTACTATTACCACCACAACCACATCCACTACTATTACCACCACAACCACATCCACTAACTACTATTACCACCACCACCACAACCACATCCACTAACTACTATTACCACCACCACCACCACAACCACATCCACTACTATTACCACCACCACCACCACAACCACATCCACTACTATTACCACCACCACCACCACAACCACATCCACTACTATTACCACCACCACCACCACAACCACATCCACTACTATTACCACCACCACCACAACCACATCCACTACCACCACCACCACCACCACAACCACATCCACTACTATTACCACCACCACCACCACAACCACATCCACTTCTATTACCACCACCACCACCACAACCACATCCACTACTATTACCACCACCACCACCACCACCACATCCACTACTATTACCACCACCACCACCACCACCACATCCACTACTATTACCACCACCACCACCACCACCACATCCACTTCTATTACCACCACCACCACCACCACCACATCCACTACTATTACCACCACCACCACCACAACCACATCCACTACTATTACCACCACCACCACCACAACCACATCCACTACTATTACCACCACCACCACCACCACCACATCCACTTCTATTACCACCACCACCACCACAACCACATCCACTACTATTACCACCACCACCACC
This sequence comes from Portunus trituberculatus, assembly GCF_017591435.1. Classification (NCBI taxonomy): domain Eukaryota; kingdom Metazoa; phylum Arthropoda; class Malacostraca; order Decapoda; family Portunidae; genus Portunus; species Portunus trituberculatus. The sequence goes on from NC_059296.1 coordinate 3,115,841, forward strand.
ACAACCACATCCACTACTATTACCACCACCACCACCACAACCACATCCACTTCTATTACCACCACCACCACCACAACCACATCCACTACTATTACCACCACCACCACCACAACCACATCCACTTCTATTACCACCACCACCACCACAACCACATCCACTACTATTACCACCACCACCACCACAACCACATCCACTACTATTACCACCACCACCACCACAACCACATCCACTTCTATTACCACCACCACCACCACAACCATCCACTACTATTACCACCACCACCACCACAACCACATCCACTTCTATTACCACCACCACCACCACCACCACATCCACTACTATTACCACCACCACCACCACAACCACCACTACCACCACCACCACCACCACCACACTACTACCACCACCATTACTACCACCACCATTACTACTACCATCACTACCACCACCACCACCATTACTACTACCACCACCACTACTACCACTACTACTACTACTACCACTACTACTACTACTACCACTACCACCACTACTACTACTACTACCACTACCACTACCACCACTACTACTACTACTACCACTACTACTACTACTACTACTACTACTACTACCACCACTACTACTACTACCACCACCACCACCACCACTATTACTACTACTATATCTACTACTACTACTACTACTACTACTACTACTACTACTACCACCACCACCACCACTTATTTATTCTTTTCTGTAGTTATCAGTATTTTATTAGTTTGCTCTCAATATGTACACTTTTATACTAACTTTAAAATTTGGCATGTATTTGTTGGCTTTTGATGATGCAACCACTGGTACTATGGTCCTATATTGGCTAAAGCCGGAAAGCATTCTTTGATTTTGATTTAAAGAAAAGTACTACAGATGGTTTCCTGGCAAAGGATCCACCTATCTTAGTGTGCCTGCAGGTTAATGGGAGAGTTCTTACAAATGTTATGTACACTTGTACATGGTGTAACCAGTTTCTTTAAATATTGCTTGCTAGAAGTGAAGGTGTTATTCAAAGTAGAAAATGTGCTAAACTGATGCTTTGTTTAGCCATTCAAAGTAGAAAATGTGCTAAATTGAGGCTTTGTGGCATCGTGTAATTCAAGTGTGGCAGGATGAAGGATACAATGAATGTTAAGTGGCCGTTTTGTCATAGAAACAGTTTACATGCACACCTTACTGTGTGTTGTTTTAACTTTTTTTTTTTTTGCCAATCATGTGATAAAATCTAAATGTAATATCGCTGCCTTGGAATGAAACTTAAAATGGCTGACATGGTGTTTCTATGATGTAAGATGGCTGACCAGCCCGGCTGTTGTATATCATCCTGCCACATGAAAATTTCATCCCAAAGCTAAACAGCCTCATGTATGTGAATAGAATATTTTCTTAAATAATTTGCAGACTCCTGTTAATCCTGTGTAACCACTTTTAGTACATAAAGTACATCAATGATATTGACTGTGATTATTGGTTTTCTTTTCACTGCAGATTCCTGGTGATGAGACTTCTTGGTGTGGCGAGTGCTGAGCCTCTCCAGCCAGCATCATGCTTCATCTATTGTTACAGTAAAATATCTTGTAATGAACGTAGTGTGTTAGACTCGTGGACTGATAGTGTTGTCTGTTAACGAGCATCAATGTTTAAGTCAAAAGACTCTACCGAAATAAACATTTATTTTAGTTTTTTTTTAACAAATTTTTCCCTCAAAATATGTCACAAGTTCTCCGGAGACTCTTTGAGGTATTGTAGAGGCAGGATGGTGGTGTTCTCCCTTGGAATGTAATTTTTTTTTAACAAATTTTCCCCTCAAATATGTTACAAGTTCTCGGGAGACTCTGAGGTATTGTACTCCGGAGACTCTTTGAGGTATTGTAGAGGCAGGATGGTGGTGTTCTCCCTTGGAATGTAATTTTTTTAACAAATTTTCCCTCAAAATATCTGTTACAAGTTCTCCGGAGACTCTTTGAGGTATTGTAGAGGCAGGATGGTGTTCTCCCTTGGAATGTCCCTCTAAGTCTCCAGAGACTCTTCAAGGTATTGCCCCAAGATTAGTTATTTCCAAAGTTGGAGGCAGAATTCTAAATTATTTTCAAAGGTAGAATTTAAATAAGTTAAAAACATCTTTTACTACAGAACATAAAAACTATTACTTCGCATTCACATGACTTCCTTCCACACAAACTATTTCTTAATTCACATGTCTTCCACACAAACTATTTCTTAATTCACATGTCTTCCACACAAACTATTTCTTAATTCACATGACTTTCTTCCACACTAGTATGACCACACTGGTAAATACTACTACACATTCACATGATACTCTTCCACACTGGTATGACCATGTTTTTTTCCAACACTTTGTTTTCCCTTGGCCAGTGCCCTTGTAATGTAAAAAAAAAAAAAAAAAAAAAAAAAAATGTGGGTGGGAATGAACAGGTCTTCACAAAAACTTATCAAGTTGTCCATTTACAACAGTACACGGAATGCTTGTCATTATTCTGTTTTACGAGAATAATCTCTGTATGAGGAAGAATGTATTGAAAAAGATGACTACAAATGTAGTAGAATGTAGACACAGAAGAGCAATAAACAGCTGTAGACTTCTCTAAGGAGCAATAATGTGACCTGAAAGCTGATGGTGACTTCTCATTATGCTCTGTAAAACCATTATTTTAAATAGTGTACCTCTGCTAATACAGTAATGAAACTAATGAACCACCACTGCTGGTAAAAAAAAAAAAAAAAAAATTCCTGAAGGGATCCATAGACTTCTGCAGTAAGTATTCTGAACCACCTCGCATAGTAAGTAATTCCCTCGTGGCAATGATTTACTGTAGGTATGCACTTCTTACCAGCATGGCACCAGGTGCTTTAGAACACTACAAATTTAAGAAGTCCTTCTGAAGGGAAGTTTTTCACCAAGTGTCAGTGGTGGTGGTGGTTGTTATCGTAAAGTTAAGTGATGCCTTTTTTTACATAATAATAGTCTCACTAAAACTAGAGTGTCAGTAGTGGTGGTGGTTATCATGTAGAAGTTGTTGCATTTTTTTTACATTGTTGATAATGATAGTTTCACCAAAAAATATTAAACTAGTACCAATGATACACTGAATATATTTTGTTCATGGCAAGTCATCTTCCTTAACTTTTAGGCCATAATATAATGTACAGAATGCTCCTTGGGGAAGCCTAGAGCTGCTTAGTGGGTGGGTCCACTATTCTTCATTCGATATATAGATGCCATTTTCTTCTTTATATCCTCCATCTTGAACAAACTGACAAGTATTCTGTGCACTGCTGTAGACAAACTACACAGAGAAAGACATGAAAGTGAAGACATGCTTATTCAAATACATACCTGTGCAATCATTCTACAGTGCTGGAAAAAAAAGTCATGTGAAGGCAGCCTAAGGAGTTTCTGATCATTATCACTGGACTAGATTACAATCACAAACTAGGTAAACATATAAAAATCAAGATCTGTGCATTAATATCTTTGAGGCCATGAGTAAAAGAGCTCTTATTGCAGATAATTAATGCACCTGAAAATATAACTGGATAAGAAAAACAGCTTGCTATCTGCAGTCTGGGGGAGGGCACCACCTAAGTGGGAGCACCTGCTTTGTCATGTAAGTGATGTACATAACTTTCTCAAAGTAGTACATCACCAAACACGTGGATACTAAATACTGTATATACTGTACAATGGAGCATTTCTAATATACAAGTGAATTTCACTATTACATTAATACTGTAAAATGGAAACTCATTCTGTTTTGCCTTTACTTTTTTTTTCAAGGGGAGCTTTAATATAATGTGGATTTTAGACATTTGCAATTGCCTCTGAAGCAACCCTGTGATAAACTTGGGGTCACGATACCTAAACGCAATTTTCAGTGACATTTAATGTTAGCAAGAGTTTGAAAAGTGGCACTGAAAACTGAACATCTGTCCATGCCAGCATGAACTGTGATCTCAAAACCATCTACTGTTTGACAATCTATGCTCAAGCATTGGTGCAAATGATTATTAATGTAGAGCTTATAATAAACTTTGAATTAAATTATTTGAATTAAATTATTTAATGTAGAACTCGTAATATACTCTGAATTAAAAATGATCTCTAATACACTTGCTTAAAATTAACACTCAGAAAAATCTTTGAAATAAATTAATACACAGCCTGTTTTCTTCACATGAAGAATAACTGCATTAAGCAGACCATTCAACCCGTTAAGTGTTGGGAGATTACAAGATAATTCTCCTGCCCCTCCACAACCTTATCTTCCTTTCATTCCAGAGAGCATGTCCAGGAATTGATATTTACTCAAAACATCCTATTACTCTATCACTAGAGTTCATCCTTCAACATACAGAGGGCATTGAGGTCACAGGAGAGATGGTTTTCCTTCAGCCAGCGCTGGAATTCCTCCCAAGCACACACAGTTCTCTGGCAGGCCTCACCTATAGGTACCGGCTCCCCTTGGAAGAACAGAGCAACCTTGTATTCTGGCTCACACCTGCGTTACAGACAGAACATCAAGAAAAATTAGAAAAATTACTATATCTAAAATAAATAAATAAAACAATTCCAATGAAACATTCATCATCAAACTATTTCTTTTCCTAGTACGAGGTTATCATGACTGATGAATGACAAGGCAATCCTGTCATCATCATATTCTACCTATTACAAAATTGCCAAATGAGATCATGATGAAAACATGGTCTGAGAGCACTTAGCATATCTATATACTGGTTCATTAAATTGTATAAGCAAATCTAAAATATGGAACTCAGATTACAGCAGCAAAGTGGCTGACAAAATTCTTACTTGTAGAGAACAAATGCCAGGTTTGCAGCAAAGGGCGAGATGAAGCTGGTCCTCCACACTCTGTTCCTCATGTCCTCAAAGTTGTCATGACGCAGGTGCTGGGGTGGCCGGAATAGACCCAGACTGGCCATGACCTAAAGCAAGAAGAGCACTCAATATATGTGATATGCATATTTATTTTTTTATCCTTACAAGTAAAGTTTCTTATAGAATGAAGATGTTTAAACTGAACGTTATCAAGGCAGTGCTGGTATACCATATAAATTATGAATAAAGGTAAAACATTAGCTTAGTTGCTTATGAGAAGGAAGAGTTTATTACTTAACATAATGCATGATTATAAATTTTCTCCAAAATTGTTTAAGATCTGAGGGATGGCTCTGAAGTGCATGTAAGCACGACACACAAGATGAAGGAACTTTCTGATGTGACCAAGACTTTTGCTGAAGTTCAACAAGGAAAATAAAGCAGTGTTTGTGTTGATTAACTATATAGTAAGTTATATACTGAAGTAGTCACTTTCTTGAAGTAATAGCATCTATCTTAATTGAGAGAAACAAAATTAAAACAAAGACAAGAACTATGTTACCAGAAAAATATCTAATATCTAACCTATGATATGGTGTAGACATACAGCACCATTGCATACAAGTGAAAAAAAGTTAACAGTAAACATATATTTTTGTTTTAAACACCTCAAATAGAACAATAAACACTGTCATCACATCATGTATATTTACTGATAAAGCATAACATGTATATTCATTGATAAAGCATACATTAATCAGATAGAAAAAAAATATAAAAATTTTACCCAGCACTCCCATGTCTTACCTTGAACACAGTCTTATCATGAGCAAAGTAGAACACACCTCTTGGCTTGACCTCTCCATCCTTTTGAACTGCACTGTAAAATAACAGTAGTAATTTATACTTTCTCGCACTTATGTTTTGTGATAGGTAAAGGTCAAACATACACAGTACATGTCACGTTCAATTTGCCGTTTTCATTCGTATCACAGACCTAAATAATTTCTGATAAGCATTAATGGACAATGAAAAGATTTGTTCATTCTACATGTTACGTTAGACAAATCCACTTCAGAGAATCTCACTTTGTAGTACATGAACCATTACCTAGTTTAATTCAATTAAGGAACAATTATCATATCATATTCCTACTAGTGTTACTTTATGAAGGCCACTTAATTTCAAGATTACAAGATGGTTGGTTTTTGAAAAATGAAAAATTTCTGAATGTTTGTCGACCTTGAAAGTGTACACGACTTCCACAACCTGAGCTACAGTGGTCTTTTTCTGAGCAGTAATCTTCTAGATCTTGAACTAAAGTCACCTAAACAATGACAGTCCATCTTGTGATTGATAGATTTTCATTTCACATCAGGATTATCCAGATTAAGCCTTTATAATATACAAGAATGTCTCAAGAAAGGCTTTTTACTCAACAATCATATACATTCTTTACTCCTGCAAATATTTACACATACATTTAATTTCTATACATAGTATCATTATTACTTACTGCTGAAATAGTTTGCGTATGTCATTCAGGGTTTGGCAAGCGGTCTTTCCATTCATGGGATGACCAAAACTGTCTTCATAGTAGTACTTCAAGTCCTGATGGTATTCCATTACTTCAAAGTCATAGTGGGAGAAGGCTGAGCACCAAGCACTCTTCCGCTGTGGCCACCAAGCTGCTTCATAGCGACACTCGTCGTACATTGCAACCACCTCATCTGCAGGTAAAAAGGAAGGAAAGGCAAAGAGATGCAATTTGGTTTTATATCAGTCGTATGATATCACCAAAAACTAATGCACCATATATACATAAGTTCAAGTCAACCCAAATGAAAACTAAACCTTTAGCTAAAAATTTACATCCTTCTTGTATTCACTGAACAACTTTTCCACCAGCAATATTCCCATTATGCAATGACTTCTCCATAAGTGTGTTTCAGACACTATTTGACATACCTGTGGACAGAGGATGCATAAAACCAAGCCTGGCACTGACTGCATGAACCATTTTCTTGAAGTGTTCTGTTTCAGTAAATAACCAACGCTCTTTGTAAGTAGTTTCATTGTTCTTGTAGACCTCCTGCAGCCACCTTGGACATGCCTTGTAGAACTGTTAGGATAAGAGAACATATATTCAGTAAGACTTCCATTAAAAATATATATTAGTGTCACATCAAGAAAGAATAAATAAAAAAAAAACTATTATAACAGTCAAAGTTTTCCCAAGCAAGCAAGAGGTTTGTAATTCTAAGCGGTCTTCAATGTAAATTCAAAAGGTAGTTTACTTTACTGTCATGGCTCTGACCAAATACATGATTCATATAATTTTCTCAAGCTTCACATTCACATGTGACCCTCAATTTAATGGACACCAATTTAACAGATTTTGGATTTAACAGACCACAAAATCTCAACAGACAAGTACCCCAAAATAGACATTCTAAACATACATATAAACTAGGCATATATCATAAATAACAAAAAATTCCAACTTTCCTGTGCAGAATACTTTCATGACTATATGAAACTTTTTTACCCCAAACAAAATCCCAAAGAAACTTTCCTTTGTAAAATAGAGATGCCTCTTGTGTATAGCATAAATATGACATAAAGCAAATCCAGCACAAAATACAGGATAAAAAGCATTCTACTTGGATCCATACAAGATTGGAAATAATGAGAAAGTAACTATTTTCTTCTCTGTCTCTTTATTCTAATCATCAAGAGTATAACACGATAATCAAGATTTTTGTTCATCTGAAACGTGAATCATTTCATTATACAGTATGTACAGATAATTTCTTGAGCTACATTCCTCCATTATCTACAGTTGCTATCTTCATAACTTTAAGAACTCACCCTCAAAATAAAGTTTGGGCTGTAGGCTTTTGGTAGTTCAATGTTGCCCACTGTGTCCTCCCCAAACATGCCTCGCAGAAAATGGTATGCACTCTGCTCTGTGCGATTTTTGACAGTAAAATCAATCTGAAAGGAAGCAATGCTTTGAATGAAGTATGTCATTCAAAAGATATGAATGTAAAGCATACTGACATAGTATAGGTGATGGCATGAGTGACATGACTGGAGTGTTATATAAAGCACAAGGAAAGCACTGCAATATCCAGCTGTGTCTCATTCTTTGCTACCAAGAAGAGACTCTTCAGATTAACATAAGAGAGAAATGTAAGTGTCATTCTCTCTTCTCCTAGAACTTTTCCTAATCTTTTACCTTGAACAAGCTGGAATCAAAATCCACATCGAATAGATCAGGAAGGAATTCACGCCAGTGTGTGCCAATGGAAGCCATCTCGTCATGCCCCATTTCCTGTAACTGCTCTCTGTCACGCAGCTCAAAGGGAGGAAACCAGTCTGTTAGCTGAGACACATCACGCTCTTTAAGGCAGCCTGAGGATAAAAAGGTCTGTGTCATGATTCAATTACATCCAAGGAGAGCATGTAACACATGTTCTAGAACTAAACATATGAAACATCTAGAACAGAATAAGCATACCCAACACATTGTAGTTTTGAGTTATTGGCCTTTAAATTTTGTCAATATCATATGTATAAATATATATATATATATATATATATATATATATATATATATATATATATATATATATATATATATATATATATATATATATGAACATAATGCACTTGAACTAGATAGATCAATCCATTCATACTGTCTAGTTTTATTGATATCTGGATAGAAATAAAGAGTTAAAGTGGCTCACCTCTGTCATGACGATGGTTATCCCTGATCCTCTGGCTGAGAGGTGGCAATAGTTTCACCAAGTGTCCCATGTCATTGGCAGTGGGGAAGCGCGTGCCATGCCTTGCCAGCAGCCACACCTGCTTTGCTGAGCAGCCACGCACTACTCATATAAAGCACAAAAACAGCATATAATTATTATGAGTATTATAGTACTTCCTTGCATTATAACATCACATTAAGTTTGAGAATCTTATGTAGTTATACCAACAATGTAAAGAAAACAGAGACAGCCTTGCAATTTTTGTACCATTTTTATAGTACATCTGGGCACTCCATCCCTCACCTGCCTCAGAGTATTTTTCCCAATGGCTTCCATCTTTGTGGGCATTGAAGTATCCTGTCTTTGTGGACAGCAGGTGGAGTGGTGTATCATCTTCTACACCCTCACAAATGGGTAAGCTGTGGCACTGGCAACACAGCAACACAAGGCAGAGAGTCAAGCCAGAAGCTGTGGCACCTTGTCTTCCCATGTTATCTGATGGACCAGCCTACTGGGAAGTTGACAGAATTACCAATGTGGTAGTGGGACAAATCGACTGCACACCAACATGAGTGGCCCACCAACCTGAGTGCCAATGCAACCAATCTTTTTCCCCTAAAAATTTCCCCCAGTCCATTCTTTCTGATTTCTATTTTTAAGTCTAGTTTCTGGACCCTTGTCCCTGGCTATTCCTGAATGAGAGAGTGACATCAACCAGTGCAGGTTTATTCAGACAATGGCTCAGTTAGGCCAGTTAGTGGCTGATTTGGTCCTTGTTGCTGGCTTATTCGGCTAATTAGTGTTAATAATAAAGTAATTCACCTCGGTCGCCTGCTGGTCACCCAGCCAGTCTTCCTCATTACGAAGCGAGCTCAGAGCTCATAGACTGATCTTCGGTTAGGACTGAGACCACATCAACACACAACACACACCGGAAAAGCGAGGCCACAACCCCTCGAGTTACATCCCGTACCTATTTACTGCTAGGTGAACAGGGGATACACATTAAGAGGCTTGCCCATTTGCCTTGCCGCTTACTGGGACGAGGCAAATGGGCAAGCCTCTTAATGTGTGTGTGTGTGTGTGTGTGTGTGTGTGTGTGTGTGTGTGTGTGTGTGTGTGTGTGTCCATGCTTAAGTGTACCTGTATGTATGTGTGTCTTTTCAAATACAGCTGGCAAGAAGACACCAGGGAACATGTTTAGCATTTGACAGTATGAGCAAAACAAAGCAGCCAAATGAAAGAGGACTGCATAATATGCAGAAGTCAAGAAAGGTCCGAATCAGCCACGAATCTGGTCTGAGTAAGCCAGCATATACTTCAACCATCTGTGACACAAACTGCCTCCATGCCTTGCTATTTGCTACCACAATGTAATGGTCTCACTGCTACATATTGTTTGAATACATCAGACAACCAGTAAGGCAGGCTTGCTATGTGTGAACCATTCAACAAAACAAGTTCAGATTCTCACGATTCTATAGATGATGAATACAACTTCATTTGATGTACTACTTTAGTGAATTCAAAAACATAAGACAACAATCATGCTTCACGAATACATGAGCCTCAATAATGTTGTCAAGGAAATTTTCCCTGGAATGGTAACAGTGTTCTGTTTAGGGAAATTTCCCAGAATCATAACATTGCTTTGACGCTCGAACTAGCTTCAGTGTACTCGACTTTGACATGAGCTACTTGGTTCACGCTGACTCGTCCATAATTCACCACTGTTATGGGAGGAGTAACCGGAAATGTGGCAGTATGATAGCTTAGCATATTGATAACTTTCCTCACCAAGATCATCCAACAGTACACAACATGAGTATAGAAAAAGTCGAAGGACCTGTGCATAATAAAGAAAAAAAATATATAGCTTTGAAGTGGTTGTCATTGTTATGTGGATGTGACTGGAGATGTTTTATTTGACTTGCAAAGGAGAAGTATATAACTGACTCATGATGATTTGTCACAAGAAGTTGATGAAGCAATGAATCTTTTTTTTTTTATGCAAAAAGGAAGACTGCCAAGGGCTACAAACTGTTAAAAAAAAACAAAAAAAAAAACAAGGCCCACTGGAACTGCAGGTTCCCTAAAAGATTTAAAAGAGTCAGCCAAAAACCAGGGACAAATGTCTTGACATTTGTCAAGAACCCTACCTTAAACCTAACATAATGACTGACAGACTGCTACAGAGCCTGTGCAATATTACAAACAAACACATGAACACCCTCAGTACTAACAAACACATGAACACACTCAGTACCCTCTAACTGACTGCTGTGGAGGGATCCAGAGCTAAAATTGAGGTACATCTAAGAAATTCAGTCCTGAAGTTATTACCTATTCATTTCCGATAGGGCAAAAATGGGGATTAGAAGTGCTCGTAAAGTGTGAGCTAGATCGTGAGATTGTGTATAGTTACGTGTGGTGTATTGCTTCAAACTGCAATAATTCCTGAGCCTATATAAACACACACACAAAAAAAAAGATAAATAGAACAAACTGAATGAATAAATAAATACATACCTCTGAACAAGATCACCACCACGAAGCTGTTGATGGCACTTAACAAAAAATATAGATCAGAATGAGTTTGTCAACATGATACTCAGGATTCATCACGGGCCTTTACCAAACACAGCACCGGCCTTCACTGTCACAGCTTTGCCTCCCGAACTGCTGCACCATCTTTCACTGCCCAACAACAGGTTAATGATAATCAGTATACAAAGTACGTACTCTTCCAGCAGGCAACTACTTACAGGTTCATGGATGGACAGTGGTTTGCAGCGTTGTTTCTCACGTACAGCTACCTGCCATACTGCCCACCTCCAAGGCCACTTAATCTTGACCTTGATGCTACAGGTGGTTCGGGATCGCTCCGGAGCCAGGCCTTTGGATCGGCAACTCCTGTAGAGAACAAAAGAAGAAAAGAAAGAAGAAGAAGAAGAAGAAGAAGAAGAAGAAAAACAAGCAGAAAAAGAAGAGCAATATTCTATTCACTAGTTATCCCTACACCTCGATCGCCACATTCTCTCCTTCACAGCTTGAATCATCCTTTCACTCATCCCTTTATATCAGGGGTTCTTAATCTGGGGTTCGCAAATCCCCAGGGGCTTACAAAAAGATTTCCAGGGGTACTGAGATGGCTGATTTAATGATACATCCTTTGCAGAATACCTTTGCCTATTGATTTAGTGTCAGTCACTAAATTAACATTCTGTTCGATGTCAAATTACTGTGGGTTCGGGTAGATGGTCTTATAACTCAGAGGTTTCTTAACGAGAAAAAGGTTGAGAACCCTGATCTATAGTGTAAAGGCATAAACATTTCCTCCTACAATGCCCAGCCTTCACCAATGAAACATCCAAACACCCAATTGGAAAATTACTTTTTGAAAAATCTAGTATAGAAGAAAATAAGGAAATAATATATGATTTTTAGGAAAATAAGATAACAAAGTAAAAAGTTTAAATAATGATTAATTACAGCTACAGACCCAGACAAAACCCAAACCAAAACACATCAGGAAGTGTCGATATCCAAGCTACACTTCCGCCTATCAACTGAACTGAACTGAATACCATGTTCAGGCTATGGCAAGACAGAGCTTAGGAACACGGTGATGAAAACACTACAGCACCCTCGGACTATTTCTGTTTCTCATAAAGAAAACGGAACAAATATTGCTCTACTCATTCCTTGTGAAGAATTAACCTGTGCAGAAGCGAGGTGAAATGTGTGTTAAGGTTCCGTGCTGTATTTAAGTCTCTAGAAATGAAAGATCTTGGTACACCAGACAATTATGTTTTGCTCTATATTATGATGTTAGTCGTATAAACTCAAGTAACTATAAAGAAATACCATGGTAGAATAAGAACAGAAAAATACTGGAAGGAGTAAAAGCATGGTAAATCAATAGATACATCGTAATACAGTGTTTAGAGACGACTACTCTGTACCGTGAGACGAATTAAACCAACCTGCGAACACTGAAAATGTGACAGTTTGGGTCCTCTCCTATTGACATTAATCAAAGTATTACGATTTATTCACAATAGTAATATATTACACTCAGACGGAACACGGGCCTGATGTGTTTGAGATGTGGCATTTTGTTATAGTACATTTCGCACTATATAGCGACTGTTTAGGACCGAAAAACTATAGCTTCAGGTAGATATACAATAATGTTATCTATCGATTTTCAGTCTTAAAGATAGGGAAAATTACAAATATTGATGCATTTCTTTTATAGTCCTCCTTGCTTCTCGAAAAGGTGCACGAACTTAGAAAAGGTTGAAGAACACTAAACTATACCCTGAAAAAAAATACAGTAAAAGAGATAAGATAAAAATGACCAACATCTCTATTATTACGGAGGCTAATAATAATACCAAGACTAATTAAGTAATTCAGAGATAACGAAACGAACGACGATCACGAGAGCTTCCACGATAACAGTGTGTACGATAAGATTTGATTCCAGATTCCTCGATAGCGCTCCGAGTTTCCAAGATAACAATGACATTCCAGTTTCCTCGATAGCGATGCGAGTTTCCAAAATAACTACGTAATTCCATGATAAAGATGCAATTCCAGTTTCCGCGATAATAATGGGAGTTTCCATGATCAAGATGTAATTCCAGTTTCCACGGGAACGATGCGGGTTTCCACGATGTCGGTGCGGTTCCAGTTCTCACAATGCGATTTCAAGACACAATATTGAAGTCCACTTGCCTACACAGGTACTGGGACGAACCCTTTCACCCCGTAAGGGTCCACCCAAGACCCTTGGGTGCGAGTAGAGTGACGCTGCCACCTTCCTGCGCCGCAATTGAAGTTCACTTGCCTACACCGGTAATGGGACGAACCCTTTCACCCCGTAAGGGTCCACCCCACACCCTTAGGTGCGAGGAGAGTGGCGCTGCCACCTCACTGCGACGCAATTGAAGTTCACTTGCCTACACAGGTACTGAGACGAACCCTTTCACCCCGTAAGGGTTCACCCCAGACCCGTGAGTGCGAGGAGAGTGACGCTGCCACCTTACTGCGCCTCACACGGGTAGCCATGAGCAATGACCCGCAACACCACTCCCCAAACACTGTCAGTGAGTCCTTTTCACCCCGTAAAGGACCACTGGTATTGTCAGTGCCTGGTGCATGGCGCACAGCGTGCCCTCGTTCATGGCGAGTTGTTCAGCACGGTGTCATTATAAGCAGAGGTCCCGTACACACCACTCACCACCAGACTCTATGCAAGGAGCCCTTATCACCCCTTAAAGGCCCCTCACGGCATCATCTGGTGGACGGTAGACACGGCAGACTGCTTAAGGCGACCCCTTGCCTAGTGTGAGGCGCTGCAAGTTGACGACAACCAGTGAGCTTGAAGCCGCAAAGGAAAATGAGTCCACGTTAACAATGGGATTCCACGACAGGTTGCGATTCCAGTGTCCACGGTAAAGATGTGTTTCCCGAGGATAACGATCCGTTTATCGAGGCTAACGGTGCGGCGATGGCGATGGCGAAACGATCCAAAGTATTATTACCTACACAGGTACTGGGACGAAACTTTTTATCCCCCAGTCCCGTGATTATGAGAGCAGTGACGATGCAACCTTGCAATGCCTCACACGGGTCGCCATGAGCAATGACCCGCCACACACCACTCCCCAAACACTGTCATGAAGTGAGTCCTTTTTACCTAACCTAACCTAACCTAACCTAACCTAACCTAACCTAACGTAAAGGACCACTGGTACTGTCAGTGCCTGGCTCATGGCGCACAGCGTGCCCTTGTTCATGGCGAGTTGTTCAGCCCGGTGTCATTATAAGCAGGGGACCCGTACACACCACTCACCATCATATTCTCTGCAAGGAGCCCTTATCACCCCTTTAGGGCCCCTCACGGCACCATCCGGTGAGTGGTAGACATTGATCTCTTGCTTATGGCGACCCTTGCCTAGTGTGAGGCGCTGCAAGTGGACGACTAGTAGTGAAGCTTGAGGCCACCAAGGAAAAGCAGGACCTGCAGCCAGTTCCTGCCTTGGGCCCCAGGCCGGACCCGACAGCCACCTCCTTCCCCCGTGCGGCGCCCAAGGCCGTCACGGCCCTCAACAACTTTAGGCCGAAAGTTCTCAATCGTCGTTTTAATTTTGATTCGAATATAAAATCGTCGATGGTAAATGAAAAATAGCTTTGGTCTGAAAGTGTGCAAGAGTTAGCTGATTAATGAAACAAGGTGAGGCAGCTTTGCTCCAGAGTATTTACTGTAATTTGCATGTTGCTGCCGTGAATGTGTACGTGTTTGTAGATAACTGGATAGAAACAGTAGACCAATGGTAGTTGTGTAACTATTGGGGAACTTTTGAAAATTAGTTAAGCTTCTGGATAGAGTGGATGAGTGCACACAGGTTTGCTTGTCTTATACATAAACTGCCACCTGTAGACATAACTTTTTCTATATTATGCTCTTAGAAAAAAGCAAACTTAGTTTCCTTTATTTCCCTGATCACAATGACGTGTAAATATCAATGTTTCAAATATAAGGAAACACTAGGAGAGGACCCAAACTCCCGTTGAAGTTGCCAGATTCAACAGATATCGTAATATTTCACAGAAAAGATGGTCAACTGCATATCGTATATTTTTGGATATTCTTCTGTCACATAAGGAGATATCAAGATAGGTAAAGTATTTTCAAACATGTATCTACGACAAAAACGCTATAATAGTAGAGTTAGGTTATAACTATGCATTGTGTTTTTATATACCATCTAGCTCTATTCCTGGGACAAAATTACTTCTTCCTCAATTGATAACTCGAAGTTAGTATGATATTTTCTTTCCTTCTAGGTTAGTAAGTAGACTACAAGACACCATGAACATATGAAGCCCCGTAAATGAGTTTATTTTCATAACTTAGAAATCAAAGTCTGATAATGAGATTGTCTATTGCCAACCAAACCGTTCTGCATAGACGTGTTCAGCGTCATAGAGACCTAATGATGTTAGCTCATGGACAGTGGCCATCCTGACAGCGCGAAACCACAGGGGGTTCATAAGAAGATTTCCAGGGGTACTTAGATGGCTGATCTAATAAAATCCTTTGCAGTACCATTGTATGTTGAGTTCCATGTTCCATGTGATAATACTGGGGGTACTGGTAGATGGTCTTATAACTCAGGGGGTTCTTAACGATAAAAAGGTTGAGAACCCCTGCTTAATACAGTCCCAGCAGTAACACCATCTGTTCCCTTCTTGTCTTCTCCACTCATTCATCCCTATTATGCCCTAATTCAGTCAGAATCACTTGCATCATTTCATGCCTGTCTCTCATACTTCTCACACTCCAGCATGACATGCTCCACAGTCTCGTCCTCCCCCATGTCACACATCTGGCACACTTTGTTGCGGGACTCAGACCGCCTGTAGCTCCTTGCATTCACATCCATCCTCGGAAGAGAAGATCACCACCCAGGCTGCCATCATACCACCTTTCATACATCGGGGCTCCCTTTTCCTTGTACCATTCCAGAGTACTCTTTCATTCCATCTCATTCTTCCATATCTTCAGTCCCAACCACTTCACCTCTCTGTCTATCTCATTCTTCCGTGTCCGTGTCCTCGTATCCCATTCAGTTCCTACTTTGCCTCCTCTTATCACGATCCATTCACGCTCATTTTGATTCCTCCCAGCCATTCTCATCTCCCATACCACTTGTATCCTCTGTGTCATTCTCATGCACCTCTTCCTCCATTTACTCCTACCTTCATTCTACAGGTACACCTTCCTTATTATTCTTTCATCATATATTCTTTCCATCCTAACCTTGTACCTAAGTGTGGCTTTTACCAGTCTCATTAAAAGTGCTCCATCCCATATCATCTCTCAGAGCTTCTACTGCTGTGTACCTCGGTGCATTCAGTGCCATTCTACCTATTCTATTTTGTCCCACTTCTAGCTTGTCAATTTCATTTTCATTCCATGCAATCACATCCATACCATACATTATACTGGGAACAGCCACACTCTTCCACACTTCTCTCAGCACATCATATTTTCTTGCTTTCATTCTGGCTGCACTCCCCAATTGTCCTTCCCACTGGTTCACTAAGCCTATCTTTTCACTCTGCCACCCAATCTTGATCTCTATCTTGATGCTACAGGGGACTCAGGATCGTTCTCGTCTTTTGGATCGGCAATGCTATATCAGACGTATTAGACGATAAAAATACAGCATTACCGATCCAAAAAGACCGGCCAGCTATCGCGCCTGTGATACCTACACAGGACTATCCTAGGGCTCATAAGGATATATAGATCTTTGCCCCCCTAACAACAACAGTAACAACAACAAAACAAAAGCAAGACAATAAAAAAAGACAAGCAGTAACAAACAAACAGTATTCTTTACATCAATTGACCCTACATCTGACACTCCACCTTCTCTACCGTAGAAATTTTTCCAGCCTCAGTCATCTTTTCATTCGTCTCTCCAACACTACTATCCATTCCCTTCATGTCTTTTCCGCTCTTTCTTTCCTATTATGCTCTAACTCATAATCTCTTTCATCATCTCTCTCTTGTCTCTCTCTCATACTTCTCGCACAACACCACATGCTCCACCGTCTCATCTTCTCTTATGTCACACTTTGCTGCAGGACTTGACCATCAGTAACTCCTTACATTCACTTCCATGCACTGCCCCACCTCGGAGGAGATCACTACTCAGTCTTTCATACATCGGGACTTCTATCTTGTACCTTTAAGTGTTCTTTCGTTTTGTTTCATTCTCATTCTTCCTTTCATTCAGTCACACACTTTTCACTTGCCTCCCTATCTCACTCTTCATTTTTCTCGCAATTCATTTAGTTTCCACTCTGCCTTCTCTTGTCACGACGACACATATACGCTTCCCAGCCATTCTCATCTCCCACTCAACGCCTATGTCGATTTCATGCACATCTTCCTCCAGTTGGTTCCTAATGACAGCATATCCATTGTCTATTGCCCCGTCTCTGGGTAGGAGGTGAGCGGTGGTTGACGCTACACAGGCTGCACAGAAAGTCCTCGATGGTTATTATACAATCCTCATTACCACTAGATCAACTTGTCACCCCACAAACAATTTCCTACCGTGCTACATCTTAGTACATGTGTCATAAGAGTCACATAGTTAAGGCCTGAATCTTTCATCAACCCAGACTCATTGTACGACTACTTACCTGCCGCTGATCGTCCACTGGTTTACAATTCCAGCCCACTTCGTATGATTTCTTTGATAGATAGCACTGCAACCAATATACAGAATTTTCATAGGAATATTTAAAGTGCAGTTGATAGGCGCTTTCAATAATTACGTCTTTCTCTAACATCCGTTATTTGTGCTCTGGTCAACCATAAAGCATGGAGCAGGAGAAGTGGGGAGAATTTACCTAAAAAAAAAAAAAAAAAAAAAAAAAAAGTTCTTCGGAGACATTCCCTGTAGCCATGCGTGACCTCGGCGCTCATCTCTGTTTCGGGCCTGTAGTGGACACGAGCCACAGTGACATCCTGCTTCCCACAGTTTAGTGTCTCAGAATTCCTAATGTACAGTACCAGCTATAAGGCCAATGCGAAGAAAAGATGAACAGCCGCTGGGACACACGGCTGGCCTTCCCTTTTGTTAATATGTGTGTGTGTGTGTGTGTGTGTGTGTGTGTGTGTGTGTGTGTGTGTGTGTTTGTGTGTGAATTCTTCTTCTTCTTCTTATATATATATATATATATATATATATATATATATATATATATATATATATATATATATATATATATATTTATGTATATATAAGCAAATCCTTATTACTTTGATTGATTTACTTACTTTCTTTTTTTCTTTTTCAATCTGAGATGGATGACAACAACTATTACCAGAATTATTCATGTTATTTATGTTAGTCATTATTCTTTTTCGAATAACTAAAGGAAATTATGCGATTAATTTTTATTGAAAATAACGCTATAAACCTCTAAAATGGTTTGGGTTGCAGTAAATGTTTTGTGTTACAATATAACACAATTCAAATACATCTATCTAATGGGGTGCAAACCATAACAACAGACATCATCTTGCATAATATGCACCTAAACATTTCCACTTGCTTTGCGATGATACAGTGGTGGTGGTGGTGGTGGTGGTGGTGATGGTGGCGGAGAGACGAGTAAGGTAGCCTCTTAACCTTCACAGCTTATATTGGTAGGATAATGGCGAACGTCATAACAACTCTAAGTGCAAGTTAATACAAATCAACACAAGTGATCGTCCTTCTTGGCTATACATCAGAAGCGCTGGCCGAACACTAGATATATAGAGATAGCGATACATATAATAAGGCACAATCAGAATGCCATTAAGGGACCTTTGCTACTGCTCTTTGAGGTGACCGAAGCCCCGCTCCTTGTTGCCGGGATCCATCACAACAGAGACGGTGACGGAGTCTTCCCCGCGTGTGTGCGTGAAGGGCGTGTTTGCGGTAACCAGTAGAGTGTCTTGAGGTTTGAGCACCACTTTTTTCTCCCCCATGTTGACAACGCTCTCGCCTTCCTGCGAGTCGCCAATGCCAAGCCAAGCCGCACACAACCAAGAAGAATGAATATATATATATATATATATATATATATATATATATATATATATATATATATATATATATATATATATATATATATATATATATATATATATACATATATTCTATTTGCTTACGAATACCCCCCCAAAAAAAAAGGCACAAGGCATGATAAAATATCATTTTAGCTCAGTCATACGAGAAGTGAAGAGTCAATACTAAGGCGATGGAGTGAAGTCCAGAAAGGATCAGCATGACCTTACCTGCTGCCACAACCACGTCTCTGCGCGTGGCAAGCGGTGCTGCGAGGAGCCGCGACCCAACACTAACACGTCACTCTGGTAACTGAGATCAAAGAGCCGCCGGCTTCCTTCCTGCTGGATCTGAAGAAAGAAAAAGCGACGTAAATCTCTGCATCGTGGAATAGCAAGTCTCATTCCCAGCAACCTGTTTGCTTCCGCCTAGGCCGCGCCAGGCACCACCCGATCACTTCGGTGATTTTTGTAAACAAAGAATAACTACAGTACTTCTTTATCACTATTCATTTCCTATACCTATTTCCGTATCAGTGTCTTGTTAATGTAATGCTTGAAAATCCATCGCATTTAGATTCCTTATACAGTCCGGTGGCTTTCAATCTTTGTGCTGTCTTGAAGGCTGTCCCTAAACTCTTTCAGTACTGGTTAAACGCCCATCACCCAAAATGCAGCAGAATGTAGTCAGACCTTAACATATGCGTTCAAGAATTCACCAGCAATTAATAACAAACGTGTCCACCAATTTATAGGTGCGTGATAACAAAACAACCTGTTCATATATTTATCAGTATACAAACTCTTATCATTGAACGTACCCATGAATTGATCTGCACCTTAAACAATGACAGGAGCAATAGTGAACTCATGAGTCTGTCTAGATCTTATAACAGGTCTGTCATGTAGTACCAACAAAATTCATTTCACGTAGTCCTGGGGGTAGACACACTCTGTTAAGGTTGAGAAGCCATGCCCTAACCCGTGACCCACCTCCCCTCTGTGTTTATTGAGCCACTTGGCCAGCGAGAAGGGTTCCTGCAGCACCCTGGCGGCGTCTGGTGCCCACGGTTGTTTTTCCTGAATGGTGCCTGAGGATGGAGGGGAGTAGAGGTTGATATCTTATTTCATGGCATTCCTCTGATGCAGATGTTCATGTCATGGAGGAGAGAACACACACACACACACACACACACACACACACACACACACACACACACACACACACACACACACACACACACACACACACACACACCGCGTAGTGTAGTGATTAGCACGCTCGACTCACAATCGAGAGGGCCGGGTTCGAGTCCCGGTAAGCGACGAGGCAAATGGGCAAGCCTCTTAATGTGTGGCCCCTGTTCACCTAGCAGTAAATAGGTACGGGATGTAACTCGAGGGGTTCTGGCCTCGCTTTCCCGGTGTGTGGAGTGTGTTGTGGTCTCAGTCCTATCCGAAGATCGGTCTATGAGCTCTGAGCTCGCTCCGTAATGGGGAAGACTGGCTGGATGACCAGTACGCAACCGAGGTGACACACACACACACACACACACACACACACACACACACACACACTTACCGGGAATCGGCTTGCCGGTCTTGTACTGCTCTGAGGCGAAGAACTCTTTGATGACCGGGCCCAGCTGAGTGCCAAGATCCTCACAATAGAACCAGCGCTCGAAAAGGGTCTCCTGAGTGCCCTCCACGAAGTACCTGTGAGTGATTGCCTGAGTGATCAACTGAGAGAGAGAGAGAGAGAGAGAGAGAGAGAGAGAGAGAGAGAGAGAGAGAGAGAGAGAGAACACGTAAAAGATTTGAAAGCATATCTAACTTGAAATATTGGGTACGTACTTCCTCACAAACTGTCTGATTTGATACTATAAGTGGAGAGGTGAACTAAGTAACTGTTCCTTGAAAGAGATAAAGTAGGAAACAATATCAAGAAAAAGAGAAGTCAGAGAGCTAGTTTAAGTACAACTTTTGATTCTCGTGTCTGAAAAAAGGAAAAAAAAAAATACCATGTAAGAAAAAAGCTAAGAATAGAGATTTCACTGAGAGAAGGCGGAAAAAAAAAAAAACATACAGGGGGATGTAAGGGAAGATGGATGTAAAATAAGAGAGAATATTGGACAGGAGGAAGGGGGAGGTGAAGGGAAGGAAATATGAAAGATATTGATGGTAAAAATGAAATTTCAATGCAAGTAAGTTAAGATAAATTGTTAATAACATAAAGCTTATTATGTATACTGAGTGTGACAGCACCAAGCGAGTGAGGGAGAGGGAGAGGACACTAAGGTAAGATTGTGAGATGAATGAAGGAAAAATGAGAAGTAAGAATGAGATGATAATTCATATAGGAAGTCTGTTATGAAAAAAGAAGTTTGTGAGTAAGAGGAGAGGAGGTGACGAAGAGCAAGGTGTGTACATACCTGAGGCAGTCCAGCTCGGTCTTCATTCTGTCTCGCTCGATGACCAAGCCAACAGTATCGGGGAACCTCTGCGGTGAGTGCGGAATCTTTCCTGGCAACTGAAACACCTGAAGGACAAAACAAAAGTCGTCTTTATCTTGGGTGTATATGTGCATAACCATTACAGATAATGAAAAAAAGGGTCCCATTATATATATATATATATATATATATATATATATATATATATATATATATATATATATATATATATATATATATATATATATATATATATATATATATATATATATATATATATATATATATATATATATATATATATATATATATATATATATATATATATATATATATATATATATATATATATATATATATATATATATATATATATATATATATATATATATATATATATATATATGGTGAGTGGGTGGTACCTCGCCCTCCTTGATGATGACGTCCCTAAACGCCCCATTGGTGAGCGTGATGAGGTTCATGTCTCCTTTCCTCATGTAGAAGAACTCCTCACCCTCCTCCAGGTGAAAGTCCTTCCTCTGGTTGGGACCACCTGCGAAGAACACCTTTAGCTGACCGACGCCGTGCCTGTAAATCAACATTCAGTATCATTAACGTTAATAATTATCAGTTAAACCTGGAAACCTAATTAATTACTCGTTGACTTTGAGAATATTATGGGTGAATATATATATATATATATATATATATATATATATATATATATATATATATATATATATATATATATATATATATATATCCAAGCAAGCGGCTCAAGGAATGCTTGGTGCTTTGATCAAGTGCCGAGAGAAAAATATCGACGGGTTGACCGCACTCACGATAGATTAATTTATTGATGATGATAGATCTCTAATAACATAAATAAAGTAATAGAAAAATTACTTCTAACTAAGAATAATGCATGTCAAGGTACATTACGGAGGTTAATTAGAAGAATACTGATATAGTACAATGGTGATGTTAATTATTTATCAACGCCACATAACGGACCATGGAATGTGTGTAAAATACTATACTGTATCTCTATATTACTGTGCAACACAAATGACCACGTAACAGTTGCATTATGATTGATGTACAAGTATTTTTCTTTCTTCCATAACCAACGACAAAATATAGTAGTAGTTGCCATAATTTCACTGATGCATGAAATAATGGTAGAATACTTTTTCATGATAATAATGGCAATCAGTACATGCGTATCCTGCACTTAAGTGGATATGATTCTCTCTCCAGTGTGACCTTATGACACTTATGTAAGCAGACAAACTGTGGGTAGCACACCGCGCTCCTTCCATCCTTTCTCCATTTTAGCGGATGCGTCCCAGTTTGCAGATACCGTTTGCTCTATATAAACATTCAATACGTGCACCAATGAGAGGTTATGTTGAAATAAGTGTACTTACATCATCTTGATGCACACAGGTGGCCTGAAGAACTGCTCATTCTTCTTTATCCAGGCCGGGATGGTGTTGTGCACATAGTCCTTGGAAGGCATGATGCTCTGACTTGCGTTACTAAATATCTAAATATTTTATGGCTGAAAAGCTGTGAAGTATAGGTAATAATCAGAACAGAAAAGGCAGTTTCCCTAAATATAAATGCAGTCTGAATCTACATTAGCCCATCATTTGCAGTGCGTAGCACTCACTGTTCACCAGACGAGAGACAATCACTGACTGAGACTCAGCCGTCAGCCCGAGTCTCACTCGGTGGATAATCAGGAATGCAAGTACGCATCGCTCTTCTATATATATATCTCCTTTCTCTTTTCGGCTATTGCTGGTAGTGATCGGCACAGGGGATCAGCTTTCTCTAACGCACTCGGTCTTTTGCACTTCCCTCTTACATAATTCTCGCCTTTCCTCTTGACATATCCAAACCACCTAGTCTCGCTTATCTTGCTTTGTCTCGTCTCGAAACCTTCATAACACTGGTTGTGCAGCTGACGCAATCGTTCACAATTTCGTCCAGCCTCATAACTACAAAGGAAAATTACAGCATCCTCATTTCAGTTGCTTCCAAGTTGATCACTTGTCCTTAAGTCAATAACAGTACTGCCTCTGCGTATATCTATAATTCTGGCGTTACTATTGTCTTGTAAACATTCCCTTTCGTTTTTGCAGAAACCTTACTGTTCACGCCTGTCCCCTTCCTCCATACATTCCACCCAGCGGTATTTCAATCAAAGGCACTTTTTCCCCCGTAAAAAAAAGTTTTAAGAGAGTAATCACAGAATATTACTGAGTCTCGTTTCTCTACGAAGACACATCACTCTTGATTTCAGTGTCAGGCCCTTACTCAGTGATGTATCGTGTCGCAGCAGTACGGGTGTGGTAGACGACTAACATTTGAAGGTCAGTATAAAAGCCTTCACAGATCTGCGCGTTTGGCTGTACACGTGCGCCCGCCAGCCCCACTCCGGTCCTCACTGAGCTGCCCTGGTGGTTTCTTTTGAAGTACAGTACCTCACTGTGTTACCATTTTTCGTGCTCGTATCGTTACCGTCACTACCACCACTGCTGCATTCACCATCACCGCCATTGTCACTACCAACAAAAACAATATTGGCTATAATACTATTCTCATCGGCAATTAGATGTCAGTGCTAATTCATTTCCTGAGTTAACTGTTGTTAATACGAAAGATAGTTTATGATATATACGTACATATATATATATATATATATATATATATATATATATATATATATATATATATATATATATATATATATATATATATATATATATATATATATATATATATATATATATATATATATATATATATATATATATATATATATATATATACACTATATGGTTCCTGTCAGAGAGGTTAAGGATAATGAGAGGTGGTAGTGTAAACATATACAATGATTTAATATATCACCACCGGTACAGCCACACACTAAAAATACGAAAGAAGACTAAACCTGGCTACCAAACGGCATGCTGGGTGGCGGGAAGGCCTCACTTGTCCTTACCTTGACGGTCCATTGACACAAATTTGCAATGAAACGCCAATTAAAAAAAATCTGCTGCAGATGAAATAAACAGAAGAAAATTTGGAATATTTGCAAATAGAGGAAATGTTTCTCCGTTTTTTCTCCGTCATAGGAAACCATTTCACATAATAAATTTCACCCATAGAATAGTTAGCTAGAGCTAACACACATGGTGCGGACAACGATGCGCAGGGCACTAGCAGGTGTGTGGTCGTCAGAAGGTTGGGAGATATGAGATAAGGAAGGATGCATGCTTTCTCCTGTTTGCTGTCCCATTCAATACCGATGACACAGAATCACGACAAAATGTAAACATGAACACACATTTTTCTTACAGGCAGGAGAAACAGTGAATGAACCCCGCACCCCAAAAAGAGTAATGTCATTCTCCTCCACGACACTGGCAGCCCCAGGTGTGAGAGAACGTTCACGTTTCCGAAATATACGAGTAGTGACGACGTGACGCCTGTTTAGCGGAGGATCATGGCCTGCCTCCAGCCTCTCGCGGCCCGCCACCCAGCATTCCCCTGGTAGCAGCAAGTCCTCGATACAGGCAACCGTGACGAGACAGCAGACGCCGGGTTCCGCGATGCCTTTCAGCAGCTCGCGGCATACACACACACACGCACGCACACACACACACACACACACACACACACACACACAAAGAGTTCTAGCACATAATTTTTCAAGATCCTAATGAATTACACACACACACACACACACACACACACACACACACACACACACACACACACACACACACACACACACACACACACACACACACACACACACACACACACACACACACACACACACACACAGAGGGTGGGTGGAATTTGAACACTGAGCGGGTTGAATGCGACGGCGTGGTTCAAACTGCAATATTACGTACAAGACTTAATAAAACAACACTTGGCTGAGGGAAGATGGAGGTGCCTCGGAATTGTTACCCCGTACAACACAGTGTTAACACGTCCTCGAGGGATCAACACCTATCACCCTGGGGAACGACGACGAATACTTTGCTGATATGCAGTACAACCAACACTGAAAGATGATATCCACATAATAATAAAAATAATAATAATAATAATGATAATATAAATAATAATAATAATAATAATAATAATAATAATAATAATAATAATAATAATAATATTAATGATAATAAAGTACACGTACGTACAAATGTAACAACAGTCTCCTTAAACCTGACAATGAGGGGAGGGAGGGAGAGAGGAAGGGATGGAGAGAGGGAGAAAGGAAAGGAAAACCAGGGAAAAAGGGAAGCGGAGGCATATTTCTTTTAAAAATACACATAGGTATACACTCGATTCTTAAAACTATAGGAAATATCATAAAGCGGTACGAAGTATGTGATATAGTACGTCAATATTTTCCCAGTAGTACAGAATTGTGCCTAGCAATAGAGGTGTGTGTACGTAGGCAAGGCGGAGCGGCAAACACGGTGCGGTGAAGGACTCCAGGAGAAGAACACTGTCACAGGTACTCTCTCTCAGGAGCGAAGAACACCGAGCATGCTACACTTGGCGGCCCTCAAGGACTGCAGGTTCCGAGGCTCTGGCGGCCCCCTCAAGGCAACAACGTGAGGAGGGACGTGTGTGTGTGTGTGTGTGTGTGTGTGTGTGTGTGTGTGTGTTCTGCATGAAGTTAAAAATCAGAATATAAAAAAAAAAATAAAGCTCTCAACAAATTGCACGGGAGAAAAAAAAAAAAACTTAATACTCAAATGTGAAATAAAAAAAAAAAGCATATGTAGAATGAGAGAGAGAGAGAGAGAGAGAGAGAGAGAGAGAGAGAGAGAGAGAGAGAGAGAGAGAGAGAGAGAGAGAGAGAGAGAGTTTTACAACGCTCCTATATATTTTCGTATACTGTTATACTGAGATATTAACATTTCTTTACACGAGAATTTTAGGGGCAGAGCACTATTTATCTATTTATTTATCTTTTTCTCATGGGCGCTCACAAATGAAAGCATCATATACATATACATATATTCTAATGTGTTTCTCTGTGGGTGATGAGCGCGGCATGAATGATTGATTACACTGATAAGAGCGAGTAACTCAAACACTTGGCGACTTTCACACGCACACTTGTGTTAATAAATGCAAGCTATACACCTGAAGACAAAACCAAGATACGAAAACTCATGGCAAATAAAACCAATCATATATTTTTTTTTAACTAAAAGATGAAGGCAAAAACAGACGGAGAGGGAGGGAGAGTGACTAAGGGGAAAGGTCTGGGTGTAGGACGCTGGATGGGAGGGGATTAAAAGGGGAAGGTGTGGCAAAGCGTAGGTGGAACAGTTAAGGAGAGGGAATTGTGTGTACAGACAGGCGTTATCTAACAAAGACAATTAGCAGGGAATCGATTGGTTTGTGACTAGAGACTCTGCTTCATTATACGTCACTGTTGATGGCACACATTTAAGTTATCCAGCAGTGAAAGCAGGCTGTTTACATATGTGGCAGATTACCTAATGCGTTCCCTTCCTAAACGATCAGATATCCTGCCTGAGTTAATGAGACATTTAGGCAGATCATTACATCCATTGCCATCATCATCATTTGCAATCAAACTAAACCGCTTTCCAATTTTGTTACGTTTTTATTTGATATCAAAGTTAATACGTATCTACTTTGGAAGGTAACTACCCGAGGGAAGTTTGGTCTTATTTAGTTATTTACAACTTCATCTCTCTCAGACTATAAAATTACAATCAAACTAAACCGCTTTCCAAATTTGTTACGTATCTATTAATATTGCATGCTTTGGAAGGTAACTACCCGAGGGAAATTTGGTTTTATTGAATTATTTACAACTTCATCTCTCTCAGACTATACAACTGTCTTCTGAAATGAGGCTACAGAATTACATAAGGCAGGAAGACACACCTCTCCTTATTGTTTCGAGAACCGTAACGGTCAGACGTAACATTTGTAACAACATGTTTATGCTAAGTGAAACCCAGAGTATGATATTTATATTCTGGGGAGAAAGAAAACGGAAATTTACAAGAAGCTCTCATCAAATTTTCATGTTCACTAAAGGTGCTCTCCGCCCACCGCTGAGGAACATGTGTGGCGCCGCCTCGCCTTGTTTTTCATTTCGTCGTCGCAACAAACACATGCTCCTCAGGGCGTGCAATACGAGGCCCTGCAGAAGATCCGATCATAGTGGCGGAAATCCTCATGAAATTGGATTCTGGGCAAGATGACTCCCAGTATTCTTGCCTTGCACTCTTTGAAGTCAACTTTGTACTGACGCAAAAAAACAGGTAATACTCATGCCACACACAAAAATACGTCCGAGAGGAAAAATTACAAGTACGAGGGGACGCAGCGGTGTTGGATAAGCCTCACATTGGACCAAGCGTTCTTCTATGTAAGTCCTTAAAGGTCACATGCATCGTTAAATATTGACGGGCCAGGCCTCACTACGCTCTAGTCTCTGGGTCACGGCGGCGCTGGAAGAACCGTCTCGGAGATCAATAAGAATTGCATGATGGAGTAAAAGCTACGAACGACCACGGATGCTGGGCCGAACCATCGCTGAGGAGAGGTGAGTATTGCGGGGGAACCTGTAGCTACTCGAATATAGACACCTGTTTAATGGCTTGCCACAAGTCACAAATATAAGCGATGGAAAATGAAAGAAAGAAAGAAAACGGAATGAATAAGAAATCAGTTAGTACATACTATAAAAAGATTCAGACATATAACGTTTGATTAGCTAAGATGATGATAATGATAAAAGTGTGTGTGTGTGTGTGTGTGTGTGTGTGTGTGTGTGTGTGTGTGTGTGTGTGTGTGTGTGTGTAAGTGCTTCGAGCGGACGACGACGACGATGACAAAAAGAGAAAAAGGAAAGAGAGAGAGAGAGAGAGAGAGAGAGAGAGAGAGAGAGAGAGAGAGAGAGAGAGAGAGGGTTAGGGGTGGTAAGCTTAGTTATGGTGGAGGTAACTTATACTGTATTTTACTATAGCATGAGGCACAAGGGACGGAGAGGGGAGACATGAAGGTGAGAAGTGGGAGAGAGGTGTAGAGGGAGACGAAAGACGTGAGGGAGCAATGCAAGGGAAAGGAGAGGAAGGGGAAGAGGAGAGAAAGAAAGATAGGAAGTGTAGGAAATAGGTCGGAGGAGATAAAGGGACACGTCACAAGAGAGAGAGAGAGAGAGAGAGAGAGAGAGAGAGAGAGAGAGAGAGAGAGAGAGAGAGAGAGAGAGAGAGAGAGAGGGGTGGGAGCGGAGGATGCGTTTGGGAACCTAAGTGATGGCGAGAAATGTGAAGATATGAGATTTGACCTTTCCGAAGTGGTCAGCTGAGGAGGAGATGAATAAACATACAGATAAAAAAGATAGATATACAGACAGACAGACAAATAGGTACACATATAGATGGATAGATAGATAAACAGATGAATAATGATAGATAAATAGATAGATGGATGGATAATCTTGAAGGATAGAATAACAAAGATATGGAAAGACACGAACGGTATTTAACGAGCAGGAGAAAAGTATGTAAGGACACGACGGAAGTGGAATGAAGCAAGCAGAGATAAACGTAAAAGAAAGACAGAACACGAATCAGGAAAAGACGATAAAAAAATAATAACAAGGTGGATGAAAGATACGAGAGAAGAGAGAAAAGGAAGCTAGATGGCTACAAGGAAGAAGGCTGAGAGGGAAGTCTAGGATAGGGTGTGCCATTGCTTCACTTGCTGTCGCTTCTTTGCTAACATCTGGTTCCAGTGTTCCAGCGCCCGACCCCGCGCAAACATGAACGACCCCATCTGGACACGACCCACCACGTTATCTGCAGAGGGGAGGAAAGGAGGTCGTTATTAGTTATTAGTGATGGTGGTGGTGGTGGTAGTAGTAGTAGTAGTAGTAGTAGTAGTAGCAGAAGTAGAAGTAAAAGTATCATTATTATTATTCTTATTATTATTATTACTATTATTATCATTGTCATAAGCATCAGTAGTGTAGTAAAAAAGAGAGTCTTTTTTCTTTACAACTACGAGAGATAAGATGGCTCGACCCTTATCAGGTTTGTGTTTCACCCCGACACGAGCTTAGAAGACTAACCCAACCTTTCTAACCATCTCTGCTCAGTTCAAACCTTGTCCAATTTATTCATTACATAGTACAGTCACTATACTCACCACCACCACCACCACCACCACCACCACGTCTTCATTCTCCCTCGTTCCCTGACTCAGAAAGAAACGAAAGGAAAAAAAAAAAAAAAAAAAAACTTGCCAACGTCAGCTTCCGTACAGTTAGAATATTAAAGAAGCCTCATAACTGTCCCGTAACTCCAAGCCACCAAGTTTCACCGTCGGAAAAGTTAAGCGTTTTTTGAGTGACATGAAAGTAAAGGAAAAAAAGATGAAAATAAAGAAAAGATAAAAAAACAAAACAAGGTCTTCACTCGCCTCTACACGATTAAACTTGAGCAATATTATGAAGAGTGTAGGGAGAGTACTGAACAAAAAAAAAAAAAAAAGATTAAGTAACACAATACACGTAGCAAAAATCGTAGTCACTGTTTTTTCCTATATATCATTCAAATATAGGACGTGTAATTCAGCGGCTCACTTAACTATTAGTGTTCCAATGGCTTACTAACGTCTCTTCTTACGTTATCCACCCATCTGCTTCTTTGTCTTTCTTTTCCTATCCACCCATCTGCTTCTTTGTCTTTCTTTTCCTATCCACCTATCTACGTCTTTGTGTCTTTTTCTTTTCCTATCCATCCACCTGTCTTTTCTTTTCCTATCTACCCATCTTCGTCTTTGTGGCTTTTCTTTTCCTATCCACCCATTTGTCTTTTCTTTCCCTATTCCTTCATCTGCGTCTTTGTGTCTTTTCTTTTCCTATCCATCCATCTGTCTTTTCTTTTCCTATCCACCCATCTTCGTCTTTGTGTCTTTTTCTTTTCCCATTCCATCTGCGTCTTTGAGTATTTTCTTTCCCTATTCCCCCATGTACGTCTTTATGCCTTTTTCTTTTCCTATCCACCCATCTTCATTTTGTGTCTTTTCTTCTCCTTTCAGCAGCAGAGAATTGTAAATATGCTGCAAACAATACCAAAGTCAAGCATGATAGGGTGGAATCATACCGGGACAACTGGCTCACTAACTCTTACTCGTCATATAGTTTACTAATGTCTTTTCTTGCATTATTCGCCCATCTGCGTCTTTTTTCTTTCAGCAGCAGAGAATTATAAATATGACGCAAGCAATATCAAGGCCAAGAGTGACAAAGTGGAGTTGTTCTGGAGTAAGGGAACACACATTGCGTACTAACACACTGTTAAAATGGAGGCAGCGGGTCTTATCACTGACAATGATCATGCAGGGTCGCGCTTGTTTTACATTAGGAGAAACTCGTGGCGAGGTGCTTCAAGGCTACGTTAACACCCTCCCCGGCGACCCCGTTAATGGCGCTCTTGGGAGAGTCACACGGGACACGAATAGAAAACAAAATAGAGTATAGGAAGACAAACAAACAAGCAAACAAGCAAATAGAAACATGAAAGGGTATATACTGGGCAAGGACGCTCACCCGTTCTGTTCCTAACTGGTACCCAGTGGCTTGTCATATGCTTGTACTCAACATTGACGGACAATTAAGAGAACAAATTTTATGTGCTGATGTTGATAGTGATAATGGTAATAATAGTAATAATAGTAATAATAATGACAATAATAATAATAATAATAATAATAATAATAATAATAATAATAATAATAATAATAATAATAATAATAATAATAATAGTAATAATAGTCATATATTAAGAACAACAGCAAGACAAAGAAAAATATGACATTAATAGAAGCAAAAGACAACCAAATGCACTCAGTACATTCTCTTTATTCGTAACAGTGTTGAGAGAGAGAGAGAGAGAGAGAGAGAGAGAGAGAGAGAGAGAGAGAGAGAGAGAGAGAGAGAGAGAGAGAGAGAGAGAGAGAGAGAGAGAAATGTGTGTGTGTGTGTGTGTGTGTGTGTGTGTGTGTGTGTTTACTAACCTGACTTCTTCCCAACGGTGACCACCATACTGACGGAGGTTGTGTCGAGGGCGTCCGGGGTGACCTTGAAGTGGAAGCTCTCGTTGAAGGAGGGCGAGTCTCCGCTCTTCACCACTGCTGTCTTCTTCGTCTTCACCACCTGCAGGAGCCACGCCCATGTACACCCTTTCTACCAGACCCTTGCTACCAGACCCTTGCTACCAGTCCCTTGCTACCAGTCAGTCCCTTGCTACCAGACCTTTGCTATCAGACACCCTCCTTCAGCTATTTCTACCCACACGCCCATTCTGCTTCACACATGGCTGCATCTCGATTGCTTTCAAAAGGCTAGGTGCTGTTAGACTTGTTTTGAAGGATGCTGGTATCGTTCTAATGACTTATCAACATTTGTTACATTATTAATATGGGAAACACTCTTGAGGGAATAATCTTTGTGGCAGTGGTGAGTATTTTCCGTGGCGACACAGATGATTAACTGGATTTTCAGGAGTTTTTTTTTTTTGTTAGTGTAAAAATGTTGTTAAAACTCGTGCACCGCCAACCAGAGTCTTTTGAAAGTAATCGTGACGAGATCAAACGAATAAAATCTGACTATACGAGGCATTGTTATGTTTCTGTCTTGTCAGCATTAGGACGCAGCAAAGACTATCATCGTCAGAGTGAGTAAATAGAAACATAACAGTGGCTGCCTTACACATACATCTGCTTCTACGCTTGAATTTTAAAGCCAACCCGCTACCCAGTGGAGCTACAAGCATTTTAAGGGTACACAGCCGTCCCTCGTGAAAGGTTAGTAGTAAGCACAGGTGAAAAGTTCAGGTAGATGCTCTGTTATGATTCTACCTACGTACCTTTTCAACCCATAAATAAATAACAATAAATAAATACCAATAAATATACCTATCAACTACTACTACTACTACTACTACTACTACTACTACTACTACTACTGCTGCTACGACTACTACTACTACTACTACTACTACTACTACTACTACTACTACTACTACTACTACACACACTGCTGCTGCTGCTGCCACCACTGCTGCTACTACCACTGCTACTACCACTACTACTGCTACTACTACTACTACTACTACTACTACTACTACTACTACTACTACTACTACTACTACTACTACTACTACTACTACTACTACTACTGCTGCTGCTGTTGCTACTACTACTACTACTGCTACTACTACTACTTTCAACACTAGTACACAATGGATATCTAACCTTGGCCTGATGCATGAGGGATATTCTGACCTGGAACTCATTCTTCTCTTGTCTAAGTTCCTTTTCCACCTGTAAAGAACGCAAAGATATAAATGAGACTGACTTTCTTCACGTGCACTTACACCGACCGCCTTCCTCCTCCCCCTGATACACACACTACTTAATAGGTTGCATTATTCAGATTCACACGCAAAAAACAAATACACTGACTAGTCATTGGAAACAGTTAGTCAGTGTGCAAGTAAGGACTGCAGCTTCATCACTAGTCCCAAATGATCCAGCGTTGTCACTCGGATTGCTGCATCACTGGGGCCCGTTTCGTATTCATCATAGGGTTTCTTTACGTGTTTCGACGGTACACAAAGACGTGGAGTGACTTAATTGTTTTTGGTTTTCCTTAATTTTATTCATATTTATTTATATATACAAATTTATGATTTTAATAGCATGTATGAGGTTGCATATGTGTGTGTGTGTGTGTGTGTGTGTGTGTGTGTGTGTGTGTGTGTGTGTGTGTGTGTGTCACCTTGAGCTGCATGCTGTCGCCCACGGTTACAGTGAGACGCTCGAGGTTGTCATTGTAGCCCAGGGACACTTCCATCTGGCCCAGTTCCCGCGGGCTGAGGCTCACCTCCCGCTCTAGGTCGCGTCGCAGCAGCCGCTTCCCCTCCCACTCCCCCAGCTCCTGTGGAGGGAGGGAGGCACATGAAAAGCTGTCTAAAAACACAAAATAATGAAATGAAAAGGCATTAAGGCTTAACTAGGCGAGGTCAAGTGACTTTTTCCTGACATGTTGAAAGGGAACACAGCAATATTTGTAAATACGAGTATGTAGATAAAATGTTTCAGAGTTTTCAGTTGTCGGGTGTAATTCTTCCCTGTCAGACTACAACAGATAGCAAAGACTGCTGGTGCGAATTACGAAACAGGAGAAGACAAACACGAAGTCACACACACGAATTTAGAACAGATAAATGCTGGAACACGCGCACGGTTATAAAAGCTTAATTAACACTATACAGACAAATATCAATGTTTAACTTTGAACACTTCTTCATTTCTTTTGTAATTCAATAATGGCTGCAAATACTTAATAACATTTTTAGAATCTAATTTGCAATATCCTGTCTTTGCCACACATCCCTTGGGTTAAGACAGCAACAGTGAGGTGAGCGAAAGCGCGTCGTCTGGTGGGGTGCGAGGGAGGGACGAGGCTCACCTTGAGGAGGATCAGAACGTGGCCGATCACCTGGTGCTTCTTGTCCCTGTCCACGTCATAGAAGGTAAGCTTGAGCGCCCTGTCCTCCAGCTCCTTGGCAGTGACCTGTGGTAGTGGTGTGCTGTGTGAGATTGACAGATAGATGGGGAGAAAGACAAATAGGCAGACAGGCAGACCGGCAGACAGACAGACGGAAAGACTGACAAAGACACACACACACACACACACACACACACACACACACACACACACACACACACACACACACACACACACACACACACACACACACACACACACACACACACACACACACACACACACACACACACACACACACACACACACACACACACACACACAGTAAGAGTGGGTATCACAAGGAGCCTCGATACTGACATCTCGTAATAACAAAGGAGGCATCAGGTCAACGGTAATGAGACTTCCCTTCATCTCTACGTGAAAGCACTTCTGGGTCTCCAAAGGTTGAGGTAATGAATAGCGGCCTCATCCACCACCCCAGCTCCTCCCTTGCCCTCCTAGACACTCCTGAGGGACAAGGATCATCCGCCGCTGGTCACTCCTGCATTGCAAGCTTGATGGGGTCACGTCCCGCGGGGCAACATATACCGTACAGGCGTAAAAGACAACTTCTTCTATCCCTAACACTCCTGGAGCCGGGAAGGGTTACGAAACTCTCAAAGGAAGGTGAAGGTGATTGTGTTGATCCGTGTTGGGCCAGTGGCTCGTGCCCGGCGACATAATAATTAAACTTCTACTGGGTTTGGAAGAAAAATATCTATGGTGTTCGAACAGGGCGAGAACGTTAGGGAGGAGCCCAGGTGTGCCGCGGCCTGATTCGCAGCAAGGAAGGGAAGAAGATCACTGTATATAAACTAGACTAAAGGGGGAGTTCCCATTCTGATGATTGTCACGTGTTGCTTGGCGTCTTATCGTTGGCCACACTGCTGCTACTGGTGGTGCGGCATGCCAATAACTTCCTTCGCTACTCCACGCAATGCTGAGATAAGTCCCTTTTTTTTTCCCAGCAAACGCAGCCCACGTGCCTAAACACTTTCCACAGTAGACCTTTCAAACACAACCTTCTTCGTTACTTTAAAAACCTTTCCTATTTCACGCTACACGCGCACCAACACCTCGCCACCTCACCTTGCGCCGGGACACCGTAGGGACATCTAATTACGCTGTACTGTACTTTTTGGCTCCGTCTCGCTGCGTGTCACCTTACCCCAAGATTGCCTCTCGCTGTCGTAATCTCGTCACAGTGCCCAGCTAACGAGGTCACGGTTCAGATCGCACGTAATTATCCGGGTGGAGTCTCTTTCCTGGTGCCTTGCTACAGCTCTCCATGTCTTGATAGCTGTTACCTTCTTCCGGAGCCACCCACCACATGCCACCCCTCACCCCGCTCTCTCTGTCACCGCTAGACGTCATTCTAAGGCTATTTCATTACACGGGTCTTCCTTGTTCTCCTTTGTCACTGATACTGCGGTACCTACTATGTCATGTCCACCACCACCACCACCACCACCACCATCACTACCGCTACCACTACCACCACCACCACCACCTTTTTCTCCTCTTCCCCCTTCTGCTTCTGATCCTCCTTCATCATTAATGTCCTTACTGAGAGAGAGAGAGAGAGAGAGAGAGAGAGAGAGAGAGAGAGAGAGAGAGAGAGCAGTGGGGAATGTAAATAAGAGAAGAAAGGAAAATGTTCAGTTCTAACAAATTTTATCTCCATGATGGGCATTGCGAAGCTGCTGCTGCTGCTGCTGTTGTTGTTGTTGTTTGATGGGTGGTGATAGTGGTGGTGGTAGTGGTGGTGGTAGTGGTGGTGGTGGCGGCAGCGGTGATAACAGTAAATGTGCCAATAATTATGCACTATCTGTCCACTGCCTGCACTTACACTAACTTTATTGCCAATTCAAACGTCTCTCTCTCTCTCTCTCTCTCTCTCTCTCTCTGTGTGTGTGTGTGTGTGTGTGTGTGTGTGTGTGTGTGTGTGTGTGTGTGTGTGTGTGTGTGTGTGTGTGTGTGTGTGTGCGCGTCTACCTTAATTACTCAAGATGTATTAATTAAAGCCATTATTTCTAGTTTCACACTCAATCCAGGGAAGAGAGAGAGAGAGAGAGAGAGAGAGAGAGAGAGAGAGAGAGAGAGAGAGAGAGAGAGAGAGAGAGAGAGAGAGAGAGAACGCTTATGTCTGTGTTTCTTGTCTTACCTGGAAGCCAAACGTCTCATCAAAACGTGGGTTACAAGTCTTCTTTCGTATCTTGGTCTGCAGGTAGCGCCGCTCGTCAGGCATCAGGTAGAGTCTGCCAGGAAGGAGAGAGAGAGAGAGAGAGGTGGTGGTATTAGTTAGCAAGGGATAAAAGGAGGAATTAAAGCTATACTCCTCAATTTATTATGCATTCCTCCTCCTCTATCATCTCTAAGGGCTCCCAGGCTCCAAGAGAGGGATTTTAGAGGTCCTGCTTGAAGGTAACGCTGTGAGACAGAGGCCGGGAAATGCATAGAAATACATAGAAAACAAGTGAAGTTGGCAATGCGTGAGAGGAGGCTGGCAATGGGATGAAAACTATTGGGATTTGAAATAAGAGGAACCAACATCACAGAAGTGTAAAAAGTGTTAATTATGAAGCAGTTCAAGGAGACGGAACACAAAGAAAGAACAAACAGCAGCAGATCTACTAGCTAGCCCTTACGAGGCTGTTTTAGAGGAGGAAAAATAAGAGATGACTTAAAAAAAAAGAAAACAAAATAACGTTAGTGAGAAGAGCATTAGAAACAACGAAGAATTTTGAAACGAATGAGGAAAATAAATCTATGAACGAAGAAAGATTGACAAGTAAGGAATGGAAGGTAGGTGATAAGAAAAGAGTAATAGAAGCAAAGGAAGAGTTAGAGAAGAGTTATAGAGTGCTAGAAACAGTTAAGGAGTTAAGATAAGTGAAGGAAATGTATCTACGAATGAAGGAAAAGAGGAAGGCAAGGAAAGGGAAGGCAGGTGAATAGAAAAGACTATTAGAAGCAAAGGAAAAAGTTAGAAATCTGTGAGGAAAATTAACTTAAGAATGAAGGAAGACTGGGTTGAAAAGAGGGAAACTAACTGATGGCGGAGGAAAGAAGTGAAGAAAAATGAAGAGAAAAGTTCAAGTCAAGAAAATAAAATAAAAATAAAAGAAACAACAAACTTTCACTCTTGAGAGATGAGCAACAGGTTGAGAGAGAGAGAGAGAGAGAGAGAGAGAGAGAGAGAGAGAGAGAGAGAGAGAGAGAGAGAGAGAGAGAGAGAGAGAGAGAGAGAGAAACAAATGAAAACCACATTTTCCCTTTAAGTTGGTTCCAATTTATTTCTTTCCAATAGTTTTTTTCTTTACCTGTTCCCATTTTCTCTCTCTCTCTCTCTCTCTCTCTCTCTCTCTCTATTCTCCATCTATCTAATCTACTTCTCCTTTATCGCCCTTGCACTCATTCTTCCTTCATCCTTCTCATTCTCTATTCTGTTTGACTTATTCCCTTTTCACTTCCTTCTTCTTCTTCTTAGTTTCTCCCAAGTTCTTTTAAATTTGCTTTTCTCATTTCTCGTTATTTCTTCTCATTTTCTCTTCCATTTATTAACATTTTTCATTCTTTACATTAATTTGTTCCTAACTTTTTTTTTTCCTATTTCATTTTCTAATTTACTTTCCTCATATTTTGTTTTTCTTCCATCATCTCTTTTCATTTTTTTTAATCCTATTTTTCTCCACTTCTCATTTATCATCCTAAGCTATTCTTTTCATTTCTTCTATTCACTGCTGGCATTAGTTTTCGCCTCAATTTTATCATCATTTTTTTTTTAAATTTCTTCCCTTTATCTACATTCCTCACATTTTTTTCTTTTTTCGCATGTCTTCTGTTTGTTTGTGTTTTCTTTAAATATATTTCTCCTCTATTTCTCACTTTTCACTCTTTACTACTATATATATCATTCACTACATCAATTTTCACTTCACGTTTCTTTTCACTCCTCTTTTTCCTTTTTCTTTCCTAATCCACATTCCTCTTCACGTGTTCTCCCCTTCACTCTCATTTATTTATTTTTTTTCAGTCCTTTTACCTGCTCGCCCTTTCCCACTTCCCCCAACGAGGCTTTCCTCACCTGCTCCCCCTCCCTTTGGCTTCCCCACCACCTCACTCCTTTTCCAGCTCCACCCTCCTGTTTCCTTGTACTTTTTAAGCTTCTCGGCACTATACACGAGGCAGAACAAGGCTGCCGGCTGGAGAGGGGAAAAATTTAGTGCTCTGTGTTTTTCAAGATCTGAATTCTAATCTCTTCTGCCACCTCCTTTTTCCCTCTTTTGTTTTCTTTTTTTTTTTCGTTTTCCATTTCTTCTTTCCGGGGGGGTTTGTCTTGTCCTTTCTTCCTTTGTAATGTCGTATTAGTTCTTTATTCTCTTGCTTTTGTGGTATTTTTTTTCTCTCTCTTCTCTGTCTATCTGTGTCTCTCCTCTCTCTCTCTCTCTCTCTCTCTTTCTCTCTCAATGCTTACTTCTGTTCATTTCTCCTCTTCTTGCATCTCCTTCCTTCCTTTCTTCCTTCTATTCTTTACTCTTCCGTTTTTTTTTCTACCTCTTTCTATTTCTCTTACTTCCTCTTCTTCATTCTCGTATATCACTTCCCTTTCTCTCTCCTTTTCTTCCTTTCCTTTTAGTTATATCATTCCTATTCTCCTCCTTGTCCTATATCCTTTTCCTACCTCTACTTCTCCTATTTCTATCCCTTAGTCCTCCTTCTCGTAAATCACTTCCTTCTCTTCAACCTCTTCTTCAACTTCCATTCCTTCCTCCTCCTCATTCTTCTACACCAATTCTTTCCATCTCTCTTCTCCTATATAGTTTCATTCTAAATTCCTCCTCCCTTCTTTCCTTCTCCATCCCTCATCATTCCTCGTAGATAACTTCCTTTTTCTTCCTTTCTCCGCTTCCATGCCTAGTTATCCTTCAGAAGAGGCAGGAAGGGGACTGAGAGGTGTATGTATTAAGGCACTGAGAAGATAGAGTCTGGAGCAAGAGGAGGGAATAAGGGGAGCTCTACGGTGATTACTGTCCTCCTTGATTACGCGCCTGAAATACATCATGACCTTCACCGCTGTAGGTCGGGGATTGGGAAGAGAGAGGCCGTTGTGGAGGGTGGGTGGGTTGGGAAAAGAGAGAGAGAGAGAGAGAGAGAGAGAGAGAGAGAGAGAGAGAGAGAGAGAGAGAGAGAGAGAGAGAGAGAGAGAGAGAGAGAGAGAGAGAGTAACAAGGATAGCTTCTATAAGTGACATTAATATTATAAAAAGAGAAAAAAAACATACATTCATCTTCCTCTCTATTTGAGACTCAGTTCCTTTATATCTTCTTTTTTCATATTTTTTTTTATCTATCTTTTATCTATTATCTCTTGTCATGTCCTGAGAATTTTGGTCAAGTTACCCCTAATATAATGTAAATTTGTAAGTATCTATCTAGCTATCTATCTATCCAGAGAGAGAGGGAGAGAGAGAGAGAGAGAGAGAGAGAGAGAGAGAGAGAGAGAGGGAGACTTAATTATGCATGAGACGGTTGAGAGGTATATTATCTATTCGCAAGATAATGACACGCATGTCTTTGTTTGATAACCAGAGGGGGAAACGACGAGAGGAGTGGGTGAGAGGTAGGTAGTGATGGTGGTGGTAGTGGTGGTGGTGGTGGTGGTCGAGAAGGTGATGGGGAACAGAGACGGAAAGAAGAGAGAAAGAAAGAGAGAGTGAAAGAAAAAAAGATCAAGAGGGAAGAGATAGAAGGATTAATGAAATGGAGACAAGTTTGTATTACAGATAATGTTTCACTGGCACTCTTACTCTCACTGTCTCATTTTCTCTCATTCACTCACTCACTCTCTTTATTCTCTTTTTTTGTCTTTCTCGTCTTTCTAAATCGGCTGAACCCTATCACTCGTCTACCACTTTTATCACCTCTTAGCATCTCTTTCAACATCATCCTACTCCTCTTTCTGCCTTGCTCTCTCTCTCTCTCTCTCTCTCTCTCTCTCTCTCTCTCTCTCTCTCTCAGATATATATAACCTTTTCCTCTCTGATCTCTCTCTCTCTCTCCGTAAGTCAGTTTTCCTTTCCTGTTTCTCGTACATATCTATCCGTCCTCGTTTCTACTCTTTCTCTCTCTCTCTCTCTCTCTCTCTCTCTCTCTCTCTCTCTCTCTCTCTTACCCGTTCGCTATCTTTGATCTCACTATTCACGATCGCCCTCCCTTCCTTTCTTCCTTTCCTTCCTTTACTCGTCTCCCTTACGTGTGACTGCCTCTACGCATCAGTATCTGTGTGTCATTACCACATTTTCAACCTTATATCTCGCTTTATACACGTTTCGCAGCGCCTGTCTTTCATCTTTCCTTCCGCTTTGTGAATCACCCTTGTTCCGCCTTCGTCTCCTCCTCCTCCTCCCGCTCCTTCCTTTCCCGGGGCTACCAATCTCGGTTCACCTCCCTTCGCATTATCTTGTCGGTATTCGGCAATTTACTCAGGCGCTGGAGGGTTCCCGCAAGACAGGTTCGAGGGCTTCCTACTCGTTCCGACGTGGAGAGGGAAGTGGAGCAAATATTTGAGCAGCCTGACGGTGTGCGGAGTGGAAGGACGCTGCCAAACTCAACTGGAGGTGTCGCGGAGTGCAGTGCAGGCAGGGATCGCATTCGGAAACACTTTGACGTCGCATCTTCACTACTTCGAAAAAAAAAAAAGCTCTAGTTTAAATTACACGGGAGGGTTCTGTAGGTGCTATTACCGTTTCATTGACAGATTAAGAAGATTTATACATTATCAGGAGGAAAAACACTCGTGAGAACTTTTGTGTAAATATCCGTGGGTCTTTGAAAACAGCCGTGATGAAAGAGCACAGCGTTTCTGAATGTGGGCTCAGGAAGACACGCAACGCAGTGGGAGGAGTGATTTTATGAGAAAAAGAGGAGCAGGAACACGTGTTTATGCGATGTGATGCGAGTTCCTTCCCGCGCCTTGACAGTAAATGATCAAATTGTGCCAAGCGTGAGCAGACTGAAGGAAGGGATGATGATAGAGGAGGAGGAGGAGGAGGAGGAGGAGGAGGAGGAGGAGGAGGAGGAGGAGGAGGAGGAGGAGGAGGAGGAGGAAGAGGAGGAGGAGGAGTTACGTAGAGCTCCATAGAAATAGATGCCACAACGAGGCGACCTGACCTAGGGAAACTAATGTGATGGTAGGAGAAAAGGACAACAAAGCAGGAGGGGGAGAGGTTGTTGAAAGAGGAGAGCCAACCTACTTTCTCCCTCACCTTCACCCTTACCCTCCTTCCTTCACTCATTTCCCTCTTTCCCTCCATCCCTCACTCTATTCCCTTCTTCCCTTCCTCCTTTCATCTCTCACTATTTCCTCCCTCACTCCCTTTCCTTCCTTACCTCGCTCCGTTCCTCCCTCTCTCCCTCACTCTATTCCCTCCCTTCCCTCCATCACTTCCTCCATCACTCCCTTCTTCAGTAACTCCCTCCCTCTCTCCCTCACCCTCCGTCCTTCACTCCTTCCATCCATATCTTACTCTACTCCCTCTCTCCTTCATCCAACCACTCACATTTCTCACCTGCTTCTCACTCACTCCTTCACTAACTCCCTCCTTCTCTCCCTTACCCACCCACTGTTACTCCTCTCTCACTCTCTATCCCTCCTTACATTTCTCACCCGCTCCTCACTCACCTGACGTAAGGATCGCACGAATTGATGGAGCCAATGAGACGGCTGGGGAGGTTCTTGGCCTTGATGAGAGTAACGAGGAGCTTCTCTGCCTCACTGTGGTATTCCAGCTGCAGCCACACACGCCCTATGTGGTCTTCCGGGTACTGGTCCAGGTCTCCCTCTAGCTCATCCGTCTTGTACAGCTCTGGGTTGATGCCGCCCAGTCCAGACGCAGCACCTGTCGAGAGCACACATGTTTGTTGGTGATGCTGTTCTTCTCTCATCTCTCTCTCTCTCTCTCTCTCTCTCTCTCTCTCTCTCTCTCTCTCTCAGCTGTCATGGTACTGAAAGGTATATTGTCGTATGTGTGTGTGTGTGTGTGTGGTGTGCTGTAGGGTTGTATTGTGCTGAGTTTATAATGGTGGTGGTACTGTGAAGAATCATAAAAGAACACAAAGGAAAAACAAATGATAGTAAAGTTTTTATTGTTACTGGATTGTTTGTGGTGGAGTAGGAGGAAGAGGAGGAGAAGGAGGAGGAGGAGGAGGAGGAGGAGGAGGAGGAGGAGGAAGAGGAGGAGGAGGAGAAAAATTAGAAGAGAGAAAAAGAGAAGCATGACGATAAGGTTGGGGAGAAGAAAACAAAACAAAAAGGAGAAAAAGAAAGAAGAACAGGAGAGGAGGAGGAGGAGGAGGAAGAGAAAGAAAAGAGGAGGAGGAGGAGGAGGAGGAGGAGGAGGAGGAACAACAGGAGGTTTGTCAAGAAAGAAACAAAGTAACGTGCAGTTCGTGTGTGTTTCTGTCTGTGTCTGTCTGTCTGCTTGTCTGTCGGTCTGTCTGTGTGCATGAGTCTGTCCCGATAAATGGCAAAATTTTTGAGGGCGTGTGCGTGCCTGAGTGCACCTGCCACGCCCACACCCTCGCCTTCCCGGGGCCTCTGGAGCGTATAATGACAGGCTACTGAACCGTGCTGGCGGAATGTGAGGTGAGGGGAGGACAGGGAAAGGGGAGGCCAGAGAAGGGAAGGCTGAGGGAAGGGAGACTAGGGCAGGGGAGGCTAGGAGGTAGGGTAAGCCAGGGGAGGGGAGGCTAGAGATGGAGAGGGGAGGTCAGAGCAGACGAGATGGCAGAGGAGGGGAAAGGAGATAGTTAGAGAAAGAGAGACTTACAGTTTACCAGGAAAGAGATGAAAGCGAAAGAGAGAGAGAGAGAGAGAGAGAGAGAGAGAGAGAGAGAGAGAGAGAGAGAGAGAGAGAGAGAGAGAGAGAGGAAAATGAAGAAAAGAGGTTAATGCAGGTAAGGAAATGGAAGAGTGTACTGGGGCATAGCTACAAACAATATATTCCGGGTAGGGGCACCTGACCAACTATATACTACTACAAGGTCCTGAGACAAAGTGCAAACACCGCGTGGCCAACACAAATATATTCTAGCAGCCAGACACAGACAACAAAGGCGGAGAATGACGAGAGCGTGGCAGCTTAGTGACCACCAACCAGCAACTCCTGAGCGCTCATTGTCCCCTCACAAAAGAAGGAGAGGAAGAGGAAACTGAACCAAAAGCTATGGAAGAGTAAAAAGAGAGAAATAAAAGTAGAAATAAGAAGAGAGAATAATGAAAAACGAAGGGAAGGAGGGAGGAATTAGATAAGAGTGGATAGACACAGAAAAAGTGAAGAAATACCTATGGCAGGATAGAGAGAGTAAAAAAAAAGAAGAAGAAAAAAGGAAGAGAATAGGATAAAGGAAGGGAAGAAGGGAGAAGGTGAAAAGAAAGATCATGAGGGAATTAGGTAAAAGTGGATAGATAGACGGAGAAGGTGACAAAGAAAAAAGAAAACGAAGGAGGAAGACAGTAAAAAAAAAAAAAAAAAAGAACAGGGACAGTGAAGATAGAGGAAGATAAGAAAGGAAGAGAAGGGAAGGGAAGGGAAGGGAAGGGATGTGGGAGGGGAAGGGTAAATAAATAGACGCCGGCCTCCCCTTCTGCCCATTCATGTTTCAGCCATTAATACTCTTTAAATTTCATAGCCAGCAATAAATCATACACATCCACATATGTAGGGAAAAATGAAAGAAAATGGGAAAAAAAGAGAAAAATGACGGAAAAATTGACGGATTGGAATAAGGAGAGAGAGAGAGAGAGAGAGAGAGAGAGAGAGAGAGAGAGAGAGAGAGAGAGAGAGAGAGAGAGAGAGAGAGAGAAGACCATAAACCACAGATACCCGTTAATCTACAAATATAAACACAAATACTGGACTAAACATTACTATT
Source organism: Portunus trituberculatus (assembly GCF_017591435.1). Lineage (NCBI taxonomy): Eukaryota > Metazoa > Arthropoda > Malacostraca > Decapoda > Portunidae > Portunus > Portunus trituberculatus. The sequence continues at coordinate 3,160,196 of NC_059296.1, forward strand.
AGAACAGAGAAGTGCCCCATGACAGACCCTGGAGAAAACGGGCACCTGAAAACAATATTGAAAACAGAAACAAAAACACGAGACAAATAAACAATAAAAAAAAAGACGCACAGCCAGACGATTAAGTACCAGAGAGAGAGAGAGAGAGAGAGAGAGAGAGAGAGAGAGATTAATTAGTATATACCTTTATTACAACCTCCTCCTCCCTCACAACCTTCGTTTATCAATATTATCTCCCCCTATCAGCCTCAACAATCCCATGAAAGCTCTCCCTTACGTCTGCGCTACACCGTCACTATTTCAAAGGCTCCGGTTCAGGACACACGGGCTTTGAAGGGACTTATTTATGGTTTTAGTGACAAATTAGCAAGATTACTGCATTAATTTGAGGAGACAGTCTGGAAAACTCGGCTAATCATCTTCGTGGCCTTTTGAAAGTGGTGAGACAACAAAAGGATTTCAGAACACATGAACATTTATACTTTTTGACAAGACACTGTGATATCTTGGCTTGTTCTTCTTGTTCTTGTTCTTGTTCTTGTTCTTGTTCTTCAGCCGCCTCCAAAGATTGTGCTGTCTAACTAGGAACTGTAACATCTAGTGGGTATATTTTCCTCTTTTTTTTTCTTTTCCGTTCGTATTTTGTAGATGTTTTTAGGTTTATTCCATCATACATACACAGGGAGCCGCCGTGGTACAATGGAACCATGCGTGCTTTGGGGTCCGAGGGTCTCCAAGCGCACGGGTTCGAATCCTTTCCACGGTCCGAGTGTAGGATGGGCTTCCTCACTGCAGTTTGTGTTTCTCTGCCTTACCACCACCACTACTACTACTATTATTACTACTACTACTATTATTACTACTACTACTACTATTAATGAAAGCCTTGAAAGTTTAGAGATATACAAAATAAGATTCCTTCACTTAAGCCTCCTAAGCATTATCCTCATTGCTAATCCTTCAAGAGAGAGAGAGAGAGAGACGCCTGTATTCTTAAACGCTTTGCTCTCTCTCTCTCTCTCTCTCTCTCTCTCTCTCTCCATCACTACTTTTCAAAGGCTTTAGTTAAAGATGTTCATGTTTTTAAGGGTATTTTTATGGTTCCGGTGATAGACTGGTAAGATTTCTAGATTGTTATAAGGAGAAACTGTCTTGAAAACCTGGTTAGTCGCCTCTATGGCCTTGGAAAACTGTCGTGGGGAGAGAGAGAGAGAGAGAGAGAGAGAGAGAGAGAGAGAGAGAGAGAGAGAGAGAGAGAGAGAGAGAGGATGTTTACAAGAGCTTTGATGACTACAGAATAGGGAGGAGAGAGAGAGAGAGAGAGAGAGAGAGAGAGAGAGAGAGAGAGAGAGAGAGAGAGAGAGAGAGAGAGAGAGAGAGAGAGAGAGAGAGAGAGAGAGAGAGAGAGAGAGAGAGAGAGAGAGAGAGAGAGAGGAATAAAATAAGCAAGGAAGGGGCAGCAGAGAGAGGATCAGAATAAGGGCAGAGAATGAAGGGCGAGTTTGCAGGGTGACAGGGTTCATGGCAGGGTGGCAGGGGTGTGCGTGGCTGCCCCTGGGGAGAGAAAATAACTCCATAGACTTATAAAGAGACCGGTGTGATCCAATTAAGGACCCTACATTAGTGGGGGAGGATAAACAAAGTGTGGGGAGAGGAGCAATCAAGGAAGGAAAGGAGAATCACCGCGTTATCACCCCAACCTCCCCCCAAAGCCCTTGTGACGCTTTTTCCTTCCTCCCCCCTCTCTCTCTCTCTCTCTCTGCAACTTTTTTCTTCCTGTTCAATTATTTTTTTTTTTCATTCCTTTACTCCTTTTCTTGTTATCTTACTTCTTTCTTACTCCTCTTCGTCTTCTTGTCCTTTATCTTACTAATATTTTCTTTTTTTTCTCTCTCTTCCTCTGTCAACTCTTTCTACTTCTTATCTCTCCTTCGATGTCTTTGCTTCCTCCCTTTCTTTCTTTCTTTCTTTCTTTCTTTTGTCTTCCTCTTTCTCACCACCAGTGGTTCCCCTTCTGACATTCACACGTTTTTCTTCTTATCTCTATTTCTCTTTCTTCATTCTGTTCCTCACACCTTATTTATCTCTTTCTTCCTTCCGTCCTTTTCTCTTCACATCCCAATCTTCCATTCCTCTCCTTCCTTCATTTCTACTCTTTTTCAATTTACTCCTTCCCTAATTCTTCTTTTTTCAAACTTTATCTCTATCCTTTTCTCTTCCTTACACCCTTTCACTCTTTCTATCATCGTCACTCTTCAGCCTCTTCTTCTCACTCCTGCCCCCCATGTACCTGTCACTCCTCCCCCCACCCAGTACCTGTCACTCTTCCTCCCCCAGTACCTGTCATCGAAGGAAGGTTTAATTAACGATGGGGGGTTAACGACGCGACTCACGTGGAATGGGAAAGACTAAGAGAGAGAGAGAGAGAGAGAGAGAGAGAGAGAGAGAGAGAGAGAGAGAGAGAGAGAGAGAGAGAGAGAGGGGGGGGGGTTGAGGTGCCTTAACGAGCAGCGGCGCCAGGATCGAAAAGACAAATGAGTGACCGCACCGCTAAGATAAAGCGATAAAATAACCTTGGCGAAGAGAGCCATAAAGAAGAAATATAAAGGCCTACTCCTCCCCCTAACACACACACACACACACACACACCGTTACCAACACAGTCTGAGCCATAAACTACTAAGCTAATGTTCCAATCTTAAGCCTCCCCCAATCACCATATGTATATTTTCAGCATGTATGTACTTCAATTCTTAATAAACCGTATATTATTATCATTATTATTATTATTTTACACACACACACACACACACACACACACACACACACACACACACACACACACACACACACACACACACAAGGACACTTTCTGGGGTATCTCCTATCTGAAAGCCCACCCGTTAGGAAACCGTTGCCCTCAGTGAGGAAGCCCAACCTACACTCGGACCGTGGACAGGATTCGAACCGGTGCACTTGGAGACTCTTCGGACCCCAAAACACGCATGGTTCCACTGTACACCCCCAAACACAAGACGCTAATGAAGGAAATATAAAGGTGTAGGGGTAATTGGTAAAGAGGGAAGGAATCTTAACACGTGGATGTATTAGGCCTAAATAGGTGATTGTGGTGGTTAGGGTGGTGGTATTTGAACCTGACTTTAAGAATGGATGGATGGTAATGAGAGGAAAGGCGTGACAAGGAAGGGAAATGAACGAGGGGATCAAGAAAATTGGTGGAGATAATGGACGAGAGAGAGAGAGAGAGAGAGAGAGAGAGAGAGAGAGAGAGAGAGAGAGAGAGAGAGAGAGAGAAAGTGGTGCGCTCATGCAGATAATCTCCTTTAGGCTCTCATGACATAACTCAAGGCCACATAGATAACTCGTAGATTTCTTGTAAGCGTTTTTGTTCGCATTAACGGCAAGAAGTCTGCATCAACCAACAGAATCATAGAGACGCCCTTGAACACCACGACAACTTCTGCAAGGGCCTCGTAATTAAAACTAACTGAGACAAGAGACTAAATTGTTATCGAATACCGACCAGACTTTTTAATTTATGGGATATTGATGTTACGAATCCCGAAACCTGATACTTGATGGAGATAAGGAAGAGAAAGTATTAAGGTTGCTTGTGGTGGTGATAAGGACAAGGAAAATCACGTCTGGATTGTTGCGTTTTACTGCTCTTCCTATAAATGGATCGTCTTGAGGTCATGTAGGATAAGGAAATACGTAGATAAAGAGTTACTATGCCTGGCGATATCTTAAAGATGAGCCATTCATACTATTGTTTGTTTTTGTAGGAACGTGGCGTCGCTTTCACTGTTACATTTATCTCGTGTCTGATCTCCATCACTCAAGGAGGTTTGCTGATACCAGTGCCTGGTTGAACAAGAATTCTGCATCATCAGTTTATTTTCCTTAACCTCTTCCGCGTTTTCATATTCATTCTGCTTACTATTTGTTGGTTTTATACAGCTTCAGAAACTTATGTGTGGGATTGAACTAGTGAAGAATCTAGCCATTAATCTTCTGACCTCCATAGACCTTTCCTAACGTATACAAAATCGTCTAATCACACCCAAAAATCATGATAAAATGCGTCTCACTATTGAAGAGATTGAAAAACATGTTGCCCTTATGAGAGTCTGAAGAGTTTCAAATACGAGTCCAAGTTATTAGGAAGCGTAATATGCAGGCTTTCATGCGGCAAAAATAGAAAAAAAGAAAAGAAAATGTAATCTTTGACATCAGCCCACGTACACCAGACTCACAACGGGGGCAGACACAACGCATTTTCCAGCATTGCCTAAGCTGTACAGATTTTTCAGCGAACACCAGCCTTCACGCAATAAAACAATCATGCATGTGCAACATCACAATATATCTGCATGAATCATTTGATGCTGATGCGTGGTGGTGGGGGAAGGGAGGGAGGAAAGAGGGAGAAGGGAGGGAGTGAAGCGGCCTTGCTGCTGCTGCCTGGGCCACGTGTCACTCTTGGTAAGCCTGCAAGCCTCAGGGATGCCGTGGGGCGATATCAAAGTGGTGTCTCTCTTCATATCCCGACAAATAAGTCAAGTGCAGGTGTTAAGATACTATTGCTTTCCTCTGTGCTTTAAGGGACGACTGTCATTCAAGGCGGTGGTGGTCTTCCTGAACGACCTTCAACGAAAATTAAATGAAAATGATAACGTGACGTGAATGAGAATGCGCGGGACACCTGGTCTTCCTCAGTACTTATCTCCTTTCCCCTTCCCACGCCTTCCTTTACCATCACTATCTCTCTTGCCTCACACTATCTCTCTTTCCTCACACTATCTCCTCCTCTCCAACACTCCCGACACCCCCGGGTCTTACTACAAGCTCCACTCAGGAAGTTTCATAACAGCCGCTGCCTTTCCCTGCATGGCGTGTGAGCGTGCACGAGGCGCCTCACCCCTAAAGATGATGTTCCCTGAGCCGCGGCGAGTCAAGGACGCTACAGGAACACACACACACGCACACACACACACACACACACACACACACACACACACACACACACACACACACACACACACAATTAATAAAGAACTGTTTATGTTTTTTTTTGGTACAATGAAGCAAAAAATATACCGCAAGCGAATATTGAGATCTAGTGTTACTGGTTTGCACTGGTACCCTCAATGGCGACGCGGCGACCATAACTAAAGTGGGTGATGAATAAATTTTGTTGGTCAGTGAATTCCCTACCTTCACGCCTCGCCCCTCCTGCCGCCCCGACACTGCCACAGCAGGCTTCGATTCAGAATTCAGTGCGACTCTTCCTAATGATACTTTTCTAATCCTTCACCTTCCTCTGTACATATAGAAATACGCATATAAATGATAAATAAACTAGATTCTGATATACTCATAAATAATAAAGAGGTTAAACTCATACACAAATATTAAATATAACTTAAGTGAAACATACACATCTTAAATTATAAAGAAAACATAAGTTGCAATAAAAAAAAAAAAAAACAAATAGCTAAACAGATTTGCTGAGATAATATACACGAGGGCAATGGATGCTGTGTGAACTCAAATGTCAGAATAAGTGTGTGCTCGTCTGTTTACATTGTATCAAAGTGGGCCAGATTTTTTTTGTTTACACTCGACTCTATTATCTGAATGAGTAATAGTGAATCTAAGGCAGTGTTCATTAGACTCATCACTCGCTTGCTCTTCACTATAAGTAATCTTGCAGTGTGTAATCAATGGATAAATCTGCATTAAGTCTGTATACCCTATATATGAATTTCAGTTTATTTCTATGCTATGAGTGAATAATTATTCTATATATATTTTTTTTTTATGCAGGAGGGGCAGCTGGCAACGAAACATGGCAAAAAAAAAAAAAAAGGCCCACTGTATCATATCGTGCACATAATCACAGCTTGGCAACACATCATATGCCTTCCTCTTCTCCTGCTTTCCAACGGTGCATTTCTACGCATTTCTATATTTTGTGCGTCCGATTTTCATAAACACCCTTTTACATTTCTATTTTACGCATCATACCGCTCAGCACATCGACCCCGCATCTCTGTGTAGCACTCTGTGTCCCCGAAGGTATAAGTTATCCGTGCGTCATGAATGTCATTAAAAAGTTAGGGTTACACATGTCAGTTGCTCAGGGGCAGAGAGACAAGGCGGACACCGGACAGCGCTGACCTACAACACGCCGTTCCTGTCTCCCTTCTTCCACTTCTCTCTCTCTCTCTCTCTCTCTCTCTCTCTCTCTCTCTCTCTCTCTCTCTCACCTTTTTTACTTCTTCAAATTCCTCTTTTTCCCTTTCTTTGTCTTTCAGTTTCTTCTCTTTCCTAAATTTATCTCTTTTCTCTTCCAAACATATTAATTCGTTTTTTTTTCTTTATTACTACGACAGTTTTCTTTTCTCTCAGATATATTGTCTTGCTTTTAATTTTCCTTACTAGTCTTTCTTCTTCGCTTTCTAAACACGTCATTTCCTTTGTTTTAGTTCAATACATTTCTCTTCCTTTCCAAGTGTCCCTTTTTCACCTCTTTTTTTTTTAATCTTCTTTTTTCTTCTCTTCTCTTCTTCTCTTGTCTTTATAATTCCTTTTCCATCCCTTCTTTATCACTCTCTCTTTTTTTCCTCCTTCCAGACACATCACTTCAATCACCACAACACAATTTCCTTTAGTTATTTCCTATTCTTCTTCTTCTTCCATCGCTTACCATCTTCTGTTTATCTATTCTTTCTGTTTCCAGCAATTTTCCCTCTTCCCGCTTGGTTAACTGAACGGCTACAAGGAAAATAACCTGAACAATGACAGCCTCGTGGAAATAATCATAGCGACTTATGGCAATTGTAGATATGCCTCGATTCTTGGGAAAATATAACAAGTCACTACGAGAAGTAAAGTAATGATATTGGAGGTTGGGAAGTGTCGTGTTTGCATTAACGTGTTCTACTCTTTCTTCTTCATTACATTGTATTGAAGAGACGGTTCAGTGAGAGTTCAGTTTACCTACTGTCTTTTCTCTTCCTATTAAGTTAGAATTCAGCCTGGTTTGGTTTCATTTAGGTTTGGTGAGCTTAGGTTCGTTTTAGTTACGTTTTGTGGGGTTTGTGGTTCAGTTCAATTTAGTTTCCTTTGGTTAGGTTAGGTCTGGGTTGGCCTGGGTAAGGTTAAGTTTGGTTTCATTGTGATTTTGGTTAGGTAAGGTTAGGTTAGGTTTTATTAATGCATTCCTCTCTTTCTTCTTCTTCTTCGCTACATTGAATTGAAGAAGTGAGTGTTCAGTTTACTTATTTTCTTTCCTCTTTCTTGTAATTCCTTCATTTTCTTGTCCGTCACTTTCTCCTCGTTTTTCATCTAATAGTGTATGTAAAGGGTTTCGTCAAACTTCCTTACTGACTGTTCAATCGCCTTTACTATATACATTGATACGTTGCTGCCTCCATCCCTCACCTTGAGACGTGTGTGTGTGTGTGTGTGTGTGTGTGTGTGTGTGTGTGTGTGTGTGTGTGTGTGTGTTCTGTGCATCGCTATCTTGCTGCTCTCGTCAATACTCCTTAACTTTCCTTTTTAACAATTTCTCCTTCGCTTTCATAATTGATGTGAAGTTTTCTTTTCTTATATCTGTATTCTGCGCATTATTTTCTTTCTATTCTCCCCCCAAAAAACCCTTAATATTTTGCGTTTTTCTTCGTTTCCAGAGTTCTATTATATATATTCTTCCTTTTGTGTTCTTGATCTTCTCTGCATTGCGTCTGTGACCCAACACACATGAGGTGATAGGGGCTCAAGAACTGCCTGGAATGTTGAGAGCAGTAATGGTGGAGCTGTTTTAGGTCTTGAATTGTCTTTATCGTTGCCTTATAAGTGTTACAGGGAGGTTTTCTGGTGAGAAGACAACGCGAAGTGATGGAGAGCAGGTCGTGAATTATGCATATAGGTAGCAGGGGGAGGAAGAGAGACGGGGAAGGGTGGATGGGAGGGTAGGGAGAGCAAGAGAAAGAAGAGTAGGAAAGGTTAGTGGAGGGAGTAGGTGGAGAGAAGAGAGAGAGAGAGAGAGAGAGAGAGAGAGAGAGAGAGAGAGAGAGAGAGAGAGAGAGAGAGAGAGAGAGAGAGAGAGAGAGAGAGAGAGAGAGAGAGAGAGAGAGAGAGAGAGAGAGAGAGAGAGAGAGAGAGAATGATGCCGCACTACTACTACTACTACTACTACTACTACTATTACAGTAACAACAACAACAACAGCTACTACTACTACTACTACTACTACTACCGTCCTACAGAGCGCCACTGTTCGGCCCTCAGCCCTCCCCTCAAGGACAGACGAGAGCATACCTTAGGCACCATTCATGATGCTGCGTCACGTCAACTGTACTGCACCCGTTTCTCACCCCCACACATATCTTCGCATCGCTATTACCTGAACCAAAGCGGGAATGTTGGTAAAGTGATACACCACGCGCCAACTCCTCCTCCCTCCCCGAAACACACGCACAAGGTATACCCCACCGTTCCCCCTCTATTCCTACAATCAAATGTGGACCCCAATACTCATCACATTTGAATCTAGCGTGTAACAGGTAGAGCAGAGATGGAGATGAAGGAAGTGGTGGTGGTGGTGGTGGTGGTGGTGGTGGTGGTGGTGGTGTGGATGGGAAGATCGATACCTAATAGATCACTTCATGTTCCTTCACCACCACCAATACACCCACCGATACTTCTACCACCACTACGAACGAACACAAAGGAAGAGCGGAAAGTAGGAGACAAACCAGCCCTATATTATATACATTACAGTTCACCACCACCATCAGAAAGGAACACAAAGAAAGACCGACCAGTAACAGAGTAATCCGTCCCCTTAACCCAACTTCATATCCCTCCACTTCCACCACCACCACCACCACCACCACCATCACCACCGTTACTGCCAATACAAAGGAACGTGAATGAAGACCGACCAGCAGCGAACCAGATAGTGCTAAGCCACGCTTGGCATTACGAAGCAAGACATGAAGGGTATTCAGAACTTTGGATAATATTGAAGTACTGCATTAATGCCTTCATCTGAGAGGTTTCGTTAGGTTAGGTTAGGTTAGGTCAGGTTAGGTTGGGTTAGGTTGGGTTAGGTTGGGTTAGGTTTGGTTAGGTTAGGTTGGGTTAGGTTGGGTTAGGTTAGGTTGGGTTGGGTTAGGTTAGGTTGGATTAGGTTGGGTTAGGTTGGGTTAGGTCAAGTTAGGTTAGGTTAGGTTAGGTTAGGTCAGGTCAAGTTTGGTTAGGTTAGGTTAGGTTGGGTTAGGTTGGGTTGGGTTGGGTTGGGGTTGGGTTGGGTTGGGTTGGGTTAGGTTAGGTTAGGGTTAGGTTGGGTTGGGTTGGGTTAGGTTGGGTTGGGTTAGGTTGGGTTAGGTTAGGTTGGGTTAGGTTGGGTTAGGTTGGGTTAGGTTAGGTTGGGTTAGGTTGGGTTAGGTTAGGTTAGGTTAGGTTGGGTTAGGTTGGGTTAGGTTGGGTTGGGTTGGGTTGGGAGGTTGGGTTGGGTTAGGTTGGGTTAGGTTAGGTTGGGTTGGGTTGGGTTGGGTTAGGTTGGGTTGGGTTGGGTTAGGTTGGGTTGGGTTAGGTTAGGTTAGGTTAGGTTGGGTTGGGTTGGGTTGGGTTGGGTTAGGTTAGGTTAGGTTAGGTTAGGTTAGGTTGGGTTAGGTTAGGTTAGGTTAGGTTTGGTGTAGATTTATTTGGTTAATTAATTTTATTGCTGGCAGTCCCTTCATTTTTAGTTTATGACTTCAAAAACACATTATACGTAGTTAACCAGTACTCTCAATCATTCATACCTTTCACTGGTAAACTCTGGAACTCCCTCCCTGCATCTGTATTTCCGACTTCCTACAAGTTGTCTTCTGTTAAGAGGGAGGTATCGAGGCATTTGCTCCCTAACTTTGGCTGACGCTTTTCCTCTTTGTAGAGAGTCAGGCAGGACTCAGGTGGGCCTTTTTTAATCTTTTCTGTTTTTTTTGCCCTCGGCTGACCCTCTTTCCTATATAAAAAAAAAATATCCCCCAAAATAAACATCCAGTATACTTAAAACAAAAATAAGATTACTTACACAAAACCCAAAACTTCCACATCCACATGAGACACAACATTCACTTTCCCACCACCACCACCGCCACCACCACCATCCACTCTTTTCACCACTATCTTAACTCATCTCTCATAATCCTATTGCCTGTACGGTAGCCCACTTTCCTATCTCCGCCAGCAACAGCCCCAGCACCACACAATATACGCCTCTACGCCATCCCCGCCGCCTCTTTCCCCAGTTTGTTGCTACGAGCGGCTCTGGGCGACCTCCGACGATCCCTGGAGGTGGCCAGTCCCTGTATCGAAGCCCAGGTTCTGGTTTCCTTGAGTAATGGTGGGCAGACGAGACGATGTATTGGTTAATCCTGTAGGAGGAAAGATCAAGGGAGAGGAAAGAGAGGATGGTAGAGAGAGAGAGAGAGAGAGAGAGAGAGAGAGAGAGAGAGAGAGAGAGAGAGAGAGAGACTGATATCTATCACAGTCAATGTCGCACACCCCCACCACGAAACACACACACACACACACACACACACACACACACACACACATTTATATATATATATATATATATATATATATATATATATATATATATATATATATATATATATATATATATATATATATATATATATATCTGCCATTCAGTACAACCAAACAGCACCCAACACTCGAAAATAACGACGCAAAAACAACAACATAACAAGAACAGACTAAATGTGTGACGTGATAAGATGCGAGTTCGTGCGTAGAAGCCTTCATATAACATACACACACACACACACACACACACACACATATTAAATAAGAGTGCAGTTCTCAGATACTGCTTAGTGGAAAATAAGTGAATGGAAATGAAATCCTCTGAGAACACGTATTGCCAGGAGGGATTTACCTTGATATTCCACCTTAGATTTTTTTCTTTTTTTTAGTGTTATGGCCTATAGCGCCTGTAGGTTCACTTGAAGAGTATGGGAAGCACTGTCCAGATTCCACCCATTAGCGGCGCAGCCAATTATATTTATAGTGGTAGCCAAATTAGGGCCCATATCACCACCTAAGCACATCTTTGGTGTAAGGGAATTATACCTCCACCTAGAACCTGGGTACCATAGTGACATGTAGATATCTTTAAACCACTCGACAAATGGCAAAGTTTCAGGGCGGCACGTGGTGGGATTCAAATCTACACATGGACGTCTACCCGATCCCACGCTTACCACCTTATCCACTACTGGTACTCATTACCTGTACCTTCTGCTCTTCCCTCTCCCTCTCCTTTCTCTCTTTCTACATGAAGTGCACCCTTAATTCATGTGTCCTCTACCACCACCACCACCACCACTACAAATACTACTGCCTCCTCTCATTTTCCTTTATATCAAGACGTGAACTCTTAATTCATGTCTCCTCCACCGCCACCACCACCACTGCCTTCCCCTTCTTCCTTTCCTCCTTCTGTTTACATCAAGTGATCCCTTAATTCATGTCTCCACCACCACTACTACCAATACCACCACCACCACAACAACTACTACTGCTACTGCTGCTGCCTCCTCCTCCTCCTCCTTCTTTTTCGTCTTTATGACTATATTCTGAAATTCTTTTACGCTGCACTTCGACTACTTTGAAAAGAGCTCTACTCGTATGTTTACAAGGTCTTTTGAGTGTTCTTTTGTGATAAATCAACAAGATATCTAACCTATTACTTGGAAAAAAAAGAGAGAAAAAAAAAACACTTTCTTGAACCAGGCTAATTATCTCTGTGGCCTTTGAAAACAGTCATAGTGAGAGAGCAAACCGTTTCAAAACAAGGGTATCAGAGTAGCGCCAAGTACGAATACCTCCCACCAACGCGTCACCATAGCAACAAGTACAGCCTTTACTCTTTCCTCTTTCTCTTCATCCCTCCATTCTCCTCCTCTTCCTTGTTTTCCGTCTCCCTTATCTACTCATTCAATCTTTAGTTTTCATTGGTTTCTCATTCGCTTCTCTATCCTCCTCTTCTTTAATCTCTCTCATTCTCTCCTTTCACCTCATTCGGCTTTATCCTCCTCTTCTTAATCTCTCTCATTCTCTCCTTTAACCTCATTCGGCTTTAGATTTCACGTGCTCCGCAAACTAATAACTTACTTTGATGGAGCAGGACGTCCTATGTGTGATGTTTACGGAGGGAAGGACTGATGGCACTCAAAGGCATCGAGTCTTATCTTGGATGTGGTGATCTCTATTTAGTATTCTGAGCACAACTTTGTTTTTCTAACTTTCAGAGATAGGGTATCGTTGCGTGGATTGCTGCTTTGATGTCTTGATGATGTCCAAAGGGATTCAAGCAGTATAGATAAAGGTAATCGTTCATATCCTTTTGATGTCTTACTGCAGACCTGCCTATGGTGTCCAACTTTTAACTTAAATATTATCAAAATTTTTCTTTAAAGAGTCCAGATAAATAACCCTTTCACTGCCACACAAATTTTCCCTTCAATACCTTTAACATTTTACAAGTTTTTTTTCATATTTTTTTATTCTAATGTCTGTGTAGCACAAAAGACAAAACAATTAGTACCTTTGGCTATTTTTCTTTTCATCTGAATCTCCATGGAAACAATATTACAGTGCCACGGAGGTTGACGAAGGACGGACAAAGGAGTGACAGAGCAAAGACAGGGGCCGCCGTGGTGCAGTGGAACCCCGCGTGCTTTGGGGTCCGAGGGGTCTCCAAGCGCACGAGTTCGAATCCTGTCCACGGTCCGAGTGTAGGATGGGCTTCCTCACTCGGGTCAACGGTTTCCTAGCGGCTGGGCTTTGAGATAGGAGGTACCCCAAAAAGTATCCCCTCATAAATTCTCGTGAAAAGCCCACATGGTATAAATAAAAAGAAAAAAGAAAAGAGTGTATACCAGGAGCGCCACCCATCACCCACTGGCAGCAGTCACACCACGGCGGGGCGAACTGCTGCCCAATCACAACACAGCCAAGGTACAGACAAAATACTGTAAAGGTCTCGGTGAAACTCACAACCTTATCTGGTAATAATTTTTCTTTGTTGTTGTTGTCCTTGGCTAGACCTCTTGCGTGAAAAACCAGACATAACATTCTCTGCATTAATGAATGGCTCTTCTTGCAACACGTAATATTTGTTCTTTTTTTTACTTTTTGCGTCATAACTTATATGTGTTCTGATACATATGTTTAAAAGTAAAGCTGTGATCGAGTGATTGACTGACTGATGAATTCTACTGCTACTTTTACTGCTACCACCACCACCACCATCACCACGACCACCACTACCACTGCTACTACTGCCACTTCTACTACTACTACCGTTACTACTACTACTACTACTACTACTACTACTACTACTACTACTACTACTACTACTACTACTACTACTACTATTACTACTGAAATAATGTAATATTGCAAGGTATGATTTCCCACTCGGTTATGATCTGTAATTCGAGAAGTTCATTGTCTTTGCCTGGTTGTTATGCTGAACACGAAGAAAGTGAAAAGAAATCAAGAAATTCAAATATCAGTTCGCCTTTGACTCAAGACCTTTACAATTATATATATATTTTGGTCTGCTTATTCCGAACACGATCGTATGAAGGAAATGAAAGATATATATATATATATATATATATATATATATATATATATATATATATATATATATATATATATATATATATATATATATATATATATATATATATATATATATATATATATATATATATATATATATATATATATATATATATATATATATATATATATATATATATATATATATATATATATATATATATATATATATATATATATATATATATATATATATATATATATATATATATATATATATATATATATATATATATATATATATATATATATATATATATATATATATATATATATATATATATATATATATATATATATATATATATATATATATATATATATATATATATATATATATATATATATATATATATATATATATATATATATATATATATATATATATATATATATATATATATATATATATATATATATATATATATATATATATATATATATATATATATATATATATATATATATATATATATATATATATATATATATATATATATATATATATATATATATATATATATATATATATATATATATATATATATATATATATATATATATATATATATATATATATATATATATATATATATATATATATATATATATATATATATATATATATATATATATATATATATATATATATATATATATATATATATATATATATATATACACAAAACACACACACACACACACACACACACACACACACACACATATATATATATATATATATATATATATATATATATATATATATATATATATATATATATATATATATATATATATATATATAAACTAGCAAATTCTTAAGGTCATTTTTCCTCATCAGAGTTTCACCTTTAAGCCCAACCTGAGAGTGACGGTGTGAAACGACTTAATTTAAGATGTTGCGGCCACGAAATTAATTAACCTGGCATAGAGTGTTATAAGTCGCCACGTAAAGGCAACCTTCCCATCTTGGCCCGGAAGCAAGGCCATCATCTTCCAAGGGAGAGGCTGATTACATCCGCGTACAGACGCTCAAGGTAGTGAGGCCATATACTAAAAAATCATTAAGAAAAAAATATACATCCAGCACAATCTCAGGCCAGCAAATTGGTCAGGCATCTTTTGGTGCAGCACAGGATTGGCGAACCATGCAGTGACCTGACGTACTAGAAAGCAGAGGTGGCGCCCTGGGTTGTTGGGTCTACTGGCTGCGTTAGTTACTCTAGTCTACTCGAGACATAAAATATATTGCCCTTAGGTATAGTACAGTGGTTGTAAATGGCGACAGTCAAGTCAATGTAAGGAACACAGCGTGAGAAACATAACGTAATAATGATAAGAAAAAAAAGATAGACATGAGCGAAATAACTGTAAAGCAACAAATGAACAAATATGCATAATGAGCACATGATAAGTCGTTCTTGAATACACACAGCGCAACGTTAATAATAAGATTAACTTCCAACATCAGCTAAATAGAACAACTGAGTGCATTCACGAGGGGTCCCTGCACTTCTTGCCGCGACAGACAAACATTTGACCTACATACATGTAACAAAATATAAAATGTCATGAATAATATAGACAATAAAAATATGAAAAGAGAGCGTGAGAGGGGAGTAGGTATAGGTAATGGATAAAATAACACAAAAATAAATAAATGAATGAAATAATAGAAAAAAATAACGAATGCATCATATTATAGGACAAACGCTTGTCATAACGCAGGTGTGTGATGATGATGATGATGATGATGATGAGGAGGAGGAGGAGGAGGAGGAGGAGGAGGAGGTGGAAGAGTAGTAGTAGTGGTAATTTGCACACCTCATCCTCAGCCAAGTTCCAATCCAATGTGTAATGAGGTGGAGGAGGAGGAGGAGGAGGAGGAGGAGGAGGAGGAGGAGGAGGAGGAGGAGGAGGAGGAGGAGGAGGAGGAGGAGGAGGAGGAGGAGGAGGAGGAGGAGGTGGAAGAGAAGTAGTAGTGGTAATTTGCACACCTCACCCTCAGCCAAGTTCCAGTCCATCCAGCAAATTAAGCACATGTCAAAGTTTCCTCATTATAGAAGTCTGGTTGGTGATCTAACAAGCGTCGTGTTTTTTGTCATAACAGAACTCGTATTTCCTTTAGAATATTTCGTGATGTCTATCCTTAATCCCTACAGTACCGTGACGCGCTTTCATATTCATTCTGGCTACTATTTAAGTGATTTTATACAGCTTCAGAAACTTGTGTGGGGATTGAAATAGTAAAGACTCTGGCCATTAATCTTTTGGCCTCCATAGAGCGTTCCTAATGCAAATAAAATCGTCTTATCACACCCAAAAATCATGGTAAAAATGCGTCTCGGTATTGAAGGGGTTAATGTTTGTGCCCCCTTCCCCACACACAAGTAATTAGAGCAGGTACCAGGGTGAAGAGTATTGCCAAGGTAAGGTTGAGAGAGAGAGAGAGAGAGAGAGAGAGAGAGAGAGAGAGAGAGAGAGAGAGAGAGAGAGAGAGAGAGAGAGAGAGAGAGAGAGAGAGAGAGAGAGAGAGAGAGAGAGAGAGAGAGAGAGAGAGAGAGAGAGAGAGAGAGAGAGAGAGAGAGAGAGAGAGAGAGAGAGAGAGAGAGATTATTACATTTTTTTTATATATACTGCCGCCTCATTAAAGAACTCCAGTGCATAATCTATTCTATACTGACAAAATAAAGGGCGCGTTCCAGATCATAACCTATTGAGACCACGGAGACAAGTTCTGTGGGAGATGCTCTGAAACCATAAGAAAAAAAAAAAAAAGATGCCCAAAATTCTTTAAGTCGAGAACATTACGAGTCCATGATGGTAAGAGATAATTTCTATGAGCGTCTTCTGTGCGAGCATTTGTCCCAGATTTTTGTCTAACACTCTTAATCTTTCAGGGAACTGGCAATCAAGTGGGCCTTTTCTTTTTATTTTCTTTTATTGCTCTTGGTCACTTGGTCAGCTTCCCCTATTTGCCATCCCCATTCTTCTCCCCACCCCCAAAAAAAAAAGAGCTAGTAGTCTTATTACTATCAGCGTACTGTGCTTATCTATCTGCCTCGGCCTTAAGAAATTTGACAACGCCAGGCTCTTTATTTTTTTTTTTTTATTTATACCATGTGGGCTTTTCACGGGTAAGGAAGCCCAACCTACACTCGGACCGTGGACAGGATTCGAACTCGTGCGCTTGGAAAATCGTCGGATCCACTGTACCACGGCGGCCTGTACACATCAAACCGTATAAGAGTGTGGGAGATGTAGCAGAGTTCTCGTTAAGTGATGGGTACACCAGTTTTAATGATGGAAGATCGCCTCACTGCTCAGGGGAGTGTTACCAGCGTCTTGTGAATGTGCAGTGCCTCACCACCACCACCACAACAGCTGCTATTACTACCGCTAAGACTGTTGCCACTACTACAACTATTACCACCACCTTTACTACTACTACTACTACTACTATTACTACTACTACTAATACTATTACTACTACTACTACTACCACTACTACTCTCACTACTACTACTACTACTACTACCACTACTACTACTACTACTACTACTACTACTACTACTACTACTACTACTACTACTACTACTACTACTGCTACAACTATTAGTACTACTCTACATAGCGCCACTGCTCGCCCCTCACTCCTTCCCTCAAGGTCAGATGGGTACATTAACACTACTCATGATGATGCGCCCCTTCAGCTGCACTGCATACCCGTCCATTCACTCTCATACCAATCCTCGCCGCGCTACTGCATCACCTGATCAAAGAACTAAGCGCCACACACACACACACACACACACACACACACACACACACACACACACACACACACACACACACACACACAAGGACGAGCGACATTACTAACATCAACATTGCGAAACATACATGACTTATTTAATTCAGTTTCTAGATAGAGGGAAGTACAGACAGCGTTTCCATCAATCTCGTCACGTGAAGTCAGCAGCAGCAACCTCTTACATGCTCTGGCGCCCCCTCTGCTTCTCAGTATAATAGCCTTGCGTGGAGGAACGGTGAAAAGTTTTTGGTGTATATGAAGGGTATATTCAAAATTAATGTAGCTTGACTTAATGGACGTTTGGCAGCAGCAGTATCTCTCTCTCTCTGTCTGTCTGTCTGTCTCTCTCTGTGTCTCTCTGTCTCTGTCTGTTTGTCTGTCTGTCTCTCTCTCTCTCTCTCTCTCTCTCTCTCTCTCTCTCTCTCTCTCTCCACCAGCAGACGGAGGGTAGCAGTGAGCCAGAACGCAGCCTCTCAGCACTCAGCGGCCCCTCCCTTGCCCGCCTCGCTCAGCTAATCGCCTTAAAAGCATTACTGTAACCACGGAGACCCGCCAGCCTCGCCTCCTAGTGATAGAAGTAGTGGCGGGGGTGGTGGTGGATGTAGTAGTAGTGGTGGTGGTGGTGGTGGTGTTGTAGGGTTAAGGGGTTCACGAACTCATGGGATTTGCAGTGGTGTTGCGTCATGCCTTGATTTAGATGCTGCTGCTGCCTCGTGTATTTGTGTGTGTGTGTGTGTGTGTGTGTGTGTGTGTGTGTGTGTGTGGTAAGCAGCTTAACAGACCCAATATTCTAATCTGTATCTCAAAGTTTTTTTTTTTCTATTTTTTTTTTCTTTTTCAGCTTCTTGTGCTTTAGTTTGGCTTTTCATCCACACTCCTGGCTTCTCCTCGTCCTCCATCACCTTTGCAGCACCAACCTAACCTCGTCGTCCTTCCCAGCACTTCCTACCGTTTGGTCTCCCTCCCCGTTCTTCACAAATCCCCTTTTCCACCACTCCAAAACCACCCTTTCACTTCTTACACCCTACTACGGCCCAAGTCTTCCCCTATGAGATCCTTTCCAATCCTCAGACTCGTTCTCTCTTCCCTTCACAGTGCACTTTAAACCTTTCGCTTTCCTCCATTCTTCTTCACAGGAAATTAACCTTCAAGGAGAAAGACGCCACCTTATTTCTTGGCAGCAGTGAGGAGAGAGACGGGGGGAAGCGAGAGAGAGAAGGGGGAAGCGAGACTGAGGAGACGCAGCGTATGAAGTTTGGTGATGCAGTTCTGGTAACCTATACGTAACCTTGTGTGTGATAGAGACGCCACCTTGTTTCTTGGCAGCAGTGAGGAGAGAGACGTGGGGGTGGAAGCGAGGCAGAGAACGAGACGCAGCGTACGAAGTGTGGCCATGCACTTCTGGTAATCTAACCTTGTGTGTAATATTACGGGAGGAGGAACCGTTCACGTGGGGACAGGTAAAGTCAATTCAGGCCGTGAGCAGCATATTCTTTTACGAGAGGTATCCGGTGCACGCTTTTCTCGTCTGGTAAAAACATACTGTCTCAGGAAAGATATTTAAAAAAAAAAGACAAGGACAAAAAACCGAGTCTTCTGAAATATCTTAAAGGAGTTATGGATGTTGATACAGATAAGCTCCATTTCAGTCCATTATTATTCTTTTTCATGTGACTGAGTAATACGGCGAAAGTTTGATGTAGTGGAAGGAATATACGCCTTAGTGTTTTCTATGTAGTTAATTTTTAGTCGAGTACTTTTGTGTTTGTATATTCAAAGTTATCAGTGAGAGAGAGAGAGAGAGAGAGAGAGAGAGAGAGAGAGAGAGAGAGAGAGAGAGAGAGAGAGAGAGAGAAGCTTTTCCGTCTATCGTTTAATATTTCTTTAATGGGGTTGGATGGGGTCACTTATTCACATACGTCCAACGAAAGATATCTGCGAAAACACCCAAACTTCACCATCCATCTATCTATCAATTTGTCTCATACATATGGATGAACACAGTCATTGGTAAAGACACACCACCTTCACCGTCTAGACTCGTGTTGTGTGAAGTTGAGTTAGGTTAGGAGGTTAAGTAGGTCAATATACTCATCAACTCCATCGTATTCAAGTTATGTTAGGTTAAGAAAGTTTAGGTTAGGTTAGGTTAACATTTTCATCAACTCCACGGTCCGAGTGTAGGTTGGGCTTCCTCACTCGGGGCAACGGTTTCCTAGGGGGTGGGCTTTGAGATAGGAGGTACCAC
>NC_059296.1:3185000-3187500 GCF_017591435.1 Portunus trituberculatus
TGATTAAAAACGAAGAAATTCATGAACCGTTACTGCGCGAAAAATGAATGAGTGTAGTGAGAGAAAAAAATAAGAAAAAAAGAAAAATATGAAAAAACAAATCTAGGAAGTGATGTTTGCTAGGAATTTTGGCTACTGAGAGAGAGAGAGAGAGAGAGAGAGAGAGAGAGAGAGAGAGAGAGAGAGAGAGAGAGAGAGAATCACAATGGTTGAAATATCGACAGCAAACCAAATATGTGATCAAATGACACAGCAAAAACCTAATTATTCCCTTTCAAACCTTACAATGGTAATTTCCGTAATGTTTGTACGAGTATATGGCTGCTGTCTCTCCCCCTCTCCCTCCCTTTCCCTTTCCCTCTCCCTCTCTCTCTCTCTCTCTCACTCGCTGGGTTTTTGGTCTTGCTCTTCTTCCATACCAGACACTCACAGCATGCCCATTCTCTCATTCTCCTATTACGTGTTGCCCCTATTAGCATTTGTGTTCCTCTTTCTGCGTTTGTCTCTCCTTGTTTTCTATCTCATATTCCATACCGGACACTTCTCACAGCATGCCCGTTCCCTCTTTCTCCTATTACGTGTTCTCACTATTAGCATTTGTGTTTCTCTCTCTCTGCGTTTGTCTCTCCTTTCTTCTCCCTCATATTCCATCCACTTATCTCATTACTACATGCAACTTTCTCTTTCTCTTCATCTTCATTCCTTTCTTTATCTACATCACTTCATAATTAACACCTTCTACCTGTCTTTCTCACGTTTCAAAGCATGTTATTTACCTACCTATCTTCGCTTTTTCTTTTTCTTTTTCGTTTTTTTTTTCTCTCTGCACGCTTTCCATCTCATATTTAACTGTTCAGTCCAGTCCCTCCCTTGAGCCTCCACTGGCGTTCCCGAATGGAAAGAAAAGCAGGAAGGCAAGAAAATAGTGACAACGGAAAGAAAGGAAAAAAAGGACTAAGTAAAGAAAAAAAAGGCTGGAAAACAATAAGAGAAAAAAAAAACACAGATTACACTCTCACGACAATGGAAGGAGGTAAGAAAAGGAGAAAAAGAACACAAAAATAGTAAAAAAAAAAAAAAGATGAAAACATTATCAGAGATTCAAGTTAGAAAGCGTTCCATCTCTTAGGTCTGGTTAGGTTAGGTTAGGTTAGGTCAAGTATAAATAGGTTAAGTTAGGTTAGGTTAGGTCAAGTATAAATAGGTTTGGTTAGGTTAGGTTAGATAAGGTCAAGTATAAATAGGTTTGGTTAGGTTAGGTTAGGTCAGGTATAAATAGGTTTGGTTAGGTTTGGTTAGGTTTGGTTAGGTTAGGTTAGGTTAGGTCAAGTATAAATAGGTTTGGTTAGGTTAGGTTAGGTTAGATAAGGTCAGGTATTAATAGGTTTGGTTAGATTTGGTTAAGTTAGGTTAGGTTAGGTTTAAAAAGTTCTGGTTAGGTTGGGTTAGGTTGGGTTAGGTTAAGTTAGATTAGGTAAGATTTCGTTAGGTTAGGTTAGGTAGTTAATTAAGTCTCTCCTTCTTCTCCTCCAGTGATCCCTCCAACGCGTCTGGCCTGCGTATGAGTTTCCTTTCAGTTTTCACTTCCGGATATCTCATTAGCCTTTCTGTTGACTCGACTAGGAAACACTATCGCTATCATTGTTCATCTCCCTCCTCCCTCTCCTCTCTCTCTCTCTCTCTCTCTCTCTCTCTCTCTCTCTCTCTCTCTCACGACATGAACACTGGTTAATGAGAGAGAGAGAGAGAGAGAGAGAGAGAGAGAGAGAGAGAGAGAGAGAGAGAGAGAGAGAGAGAGAGAGAGAGAGAGAGAGAGAGAGAGAGAGAGAGAGAGAGAGAGAGAGACACTTTTCATTTTCATTGTTCTCTCTCTCTCTCTCTCTCTCTCTCTCTCTCTCTCTCTCTCTCTCTCTCTCTCTCTCTCTCTCTCTCTCTCTCACGACATGAACACTAGTTAATGAGAGAGAGAGAGAGAGAGAGAGAGAGAGAGAGAGAGAGAGAGAGAGAGAGAGAGAGAGAGAGAGAGAGAGAGAGAGAGAGAGAGAGAGAGAGAGAGACTATCATTTTCATTGAGACATAGAGAGAGAGAGAGAGAGAGAGAGAGAGAGAGAGAGAGAGAGAGAGAGAGAGAGAGAGAGAGAGAGATATATAGATAGAGAGAGAGAGAGAGAGAGAGAGAGAGAGAGAGAGAGAGAGAGAGTTTGTGTAACCTTACTATTGACTTTCCTTCCATAGAACAAACCAAAAAATAAAAGGAGAAAAAAGCCTAAAAATTCTACTTAACATAAATAAAAGACATAAATAAAAGACAAAAAAAAAAAAACAATTAATCTTTCAACACACAACTCTGCCTGTCCTTGAAATGCGCCGAGACTTTCCTTGTGACGAGGCAATGATCATGAACATTAGTGAGGGTCGTGCAACCGCCTTCATTATACCAACTTCCTGTGTATCAGTAGCCGACGTCTGTCTTCCTCCTTTTTTTTCCATAAGGTGATGT
>NC_059296.1:3200000-3212500 GCF_017591435.1 Portunus trituberculatus
AGAGAGAGAGAAAGAAGCGAGAGAGTTGCCAGATGAACAGCGAAGAATAATATGCCTCATTCGTTCTTTTAGCGGCACAAACATAAAAATTAAAGCAATTTTTAAACCGGACCGAGAGAGAGAGAGAGAGAGAGAGAGAGAGAGAGAGAGAGAGAGAGAGAGAGAGAGAGCTATTTACCTTACCCAATAAAACAACTCACGATACACCTCCCTCATCACTATCCCTTTTACATACACACACACACACACACACACACACACACACACACACACACACACACACACACACACACCACCACCACAATCACTACCATCCCAATATCACTCAGTAGCAGCAGGACACAAGACGCTGCGCCTTTACCTTGCCCACGTGTCACAGTAGGAGGCAGAGAGAAGAATGACACAGTGAGGCGAGACACACTGGGCAGGTTCATAATAAACACAACATATATACAGGTACTTCTGTGCTAATTAGAAGGAGTAAATGATACACTCCTTCTCCGTCTAGTCTTCCTTAATAATTACAGGTAACAATAATGGTTTGGGAGGGTAGGATAACACCTCTCCCTCTCTCTCTTTCTCTCTAATACCTCCCACCGCTCCTCCATGTCTTATTAGTCTAATTTTGCAGGTTCGAAGTTGTCTAATGTTGCTCTCTCTCTCTCTCTCTCTCTCTCTCTCTCTCTCTCTCATTTCATCTTCCTTTAATGTTTTCCTCCATCTTTCTCCTTGATATCTTTCATGATTTGCTCTTCTTTCTATAAATATTTTTCTTCCATCACTGTGCGTCTCTCTCTCTCTCTCTCTCTCTCTCTCTGCTCTTGCCTTATTTCTTCCTATAAAATTATTTTCCTTCCTGTATCTCTTTCCTCCCACTTTTGTATCTTATCCTCTCTCTCTTTTCCCTCCATGTTTACCTCTTTGTCACTCTCTCCCTTCCGAACGAATATGATATCATTTTCCTTCTCTATTCTCTCCTTTATTTCACCTTTCATTCCTCCCTCGCTTTCCTCTTTCCAGCTTTCCAGCCTCCCTTCTTATCATCATCTCTTTATGAAACCCCTCTCTCATTCCCTCCTTCCCTCCTTCCCTCCCTTCCTCATCCTCACCTTTCATGAATAAAATCTCCAACATCTTTTCCTTTACTAATAACGTGGTTCCTTGGCTCTCCCACCGCCACCACCACCACCACTGCCACCAGCACTACCAGCACCACCACCACCTCCGTCACCCCATAAGCTACTACCATCACCACCATCATGGGTACCATTTCTATTACTTCTACCACTATCACTGTCACGACTTTACTGTTTTTACTGCTAGTCTAACTCTAACCATTACTTCACTGCTACTGTTACTACTGATGCTGCTACAACTACCAATATTTTAATACCACCACCACTGCAACAACAACAACAACAACACTACTACTACTACTACTACTACTACTGCTGCTAAACCTACTGCTACTACTACTACTACTACTACTACTACTACTTTTACTTCTATGAGAGAGAGAGAGAGAGAGAGAGAGAGAGAGAGAGAGAGAGAGAGAGAGAGAGAGAAGAGAAAAGGTGAAGTCTTGACAGGTGTGCCGGGGAAGAGTGACGAGGGGTGTTCTATTATCAGGTGAGCAAGTTTCCAATGGTATGATTTCCTGGCTTTTTTCCCCCTCCGGACTACGCCACAGTTCGTTTAATCTTGAGAGATGGAGGAGGAAAAAGAAAGAGGAGGAGAAGAAAGAGGAGGAGGAGGAGGAGGAGGAGATACGGTAGACAGGAAATATAGATAAAAAAAAGGAAAAAGATAAAATGAGATAAGGGAGGACTTTTTCTTTTCTTTTTTTTTTTTTTTCTTCCTCTTCCTTTGTCGTATCCCACTAACAGGCAGCGTCTTTGATTTTCTCCTTCACATCTACCACAAATACTCGTACGGTCACTACAGTAGCCCGTCTGTATTCTCCTCCTTTCCTCTCTTCTCCCACGCTCAGCACATCCAGACTCCCGGTACTTTACGCCACAAAAGCAACATCTTCCACCCGATCTGCGTCTGCTAAGTGACGCTTCCACACTCCTTGTTATATGCCACTAACCACGTCTTTGCTCCTCTTCCCTCCTGCCTCCCTGCGTCCCTCTCCCTCCCTTCTTCCATCACCCATGCCGCCTCCTCCTCCTCATTACAGAAGTACAGCAGGGTATCCGCTTCCCCCTCACGGTTCTCCTAACACTAATCCAAATCTCTCTCTCTCTCTCTCTCTAGCTTCGATTTGTTGATCTTGCTTCTGGTTCTTGTCTTGATCTACTTTTGTCTTTAAATTATTTTTAGTCTATTATGATTTTTCTTCACATTTTCTTTTGTCTTCCGTTTTCGTTTCCTTCATGATCGCTTTCTCTTTCCTCCCCTTTTTTTTTTTTTCAATCTCATTATTTCATCTGTCTCTCCTCCTCTCGTCTCTTTCCTTCGCTCGTCTCTCTCTCTCTCCTTCTCTTGTCTCTCGTATCTCGTTTCTCGTATCTCATCACTCGTCTCTCGTCTCTCGTCTCACTCGTCTCTCGTCTCTCTGTGTGTCTCTCTCTCTCTCCACAAGGGATGGGGGAGAGTGAGGGTTGCCAGTGTTTATGATTTTATATTCACGTCCTGGAAAGCGAAGGATTTATCGGATTACGCAGACTAGTGATTTTATTAGCAGTTTTGTTATTGCATTTTTTGGGGTCGATGGCTGTACTCTGGAGGGCTTTGAATAAACGCCACGAGCCCCGGAAACTGACTGACGTGCCGGACAAAAAGAGGGGAGAAATATTGATGCGGAGAAAAAAAATGGATACAAGGTTGATATGAAAAGCTAAAATTGACTGACTGACGTGATACATGGAAAAAGAAAGGTGATTGATATGAAATGAATTGATGTGATGAAGAAAAAAGGAAGGTAACATTGCTCTGAGAAAGAAAATGGATTAGTATGAAATAAACTTAAAAGAAAATAGAGAAAAATGATCTTATACGTGAAAAAAAATGAAAGGAAATTTGACGTGATTCATTAAGAAAAAAGTGACTGACATGAAGAAATGTACTTAAATGAATGATACAGAAAAATGAAGAAAGAACTCACAGGATAGGAAGAAGTTAAAAAAAAAAAAAGAGACTTGATACATAGAAAAGAAGTGCTTCCTTAAATGAAATAAACTGACATGAGAAACGAAGTAAAAAAATAAACAGATTAGTGTAACCCAAACAGAAAAAATAAAGACATGAGAGAAAAAAAAACATAAATAAATGAATACAGAAAAGTTACGTTCGAATACAACGATAGTGACGAAACAAAACCAGAAATAAAAATAGACAAACGCTCAAAAAAAAGAAAGAAAGAAAGAAAGAAAGAAACACCAAAATTCATGGAAACAAATAGAGAACAGAAAAATGATAATAAATAGATACAAAAAAAAAAAAGAAAATGCATTCAAAACCAAAAAAAAAGAAAATAAATTAAACACAAATAAAAGAAGAAAAAAAAAAACTGAATTAATTGTGTAAATGTGATTAGTCTTTGTGTGTGTGTGTGTGTGTGTGTGTGTGTGTGTGTGTGTGTGTGTGTGTGTGTGTGTGTGTGTGTGCGTGTGCATGTGTGTGTATGCGCAAAGAGGTAGTACTCGCGACTGGATTACCTACAACGCTTTGAAACCGTGGAATAAAAGTTTAAAAGTTCATTTGTTGCTATTCTCAGAACCAGAACCGATGAATCAAGAGGTGTGATGGAGACTGAATGTACGCCACTCAAACGAATTAGAAAGGCGAATAAAACCAACAAGAAACAGCAACAACAATTTCCTCATTCCCCTCATCATTCCCCTAGCTTACCCAATTTGCAACCACACTAATATAAGCAAAATACAGTAAAATTGGAAGAAAATAGCAAAAATAATCCTCAAAACCACATAAAAACTCCAGAAAGAACCCTGAAATAGACACAAGACATCCCAGCAACGTAGTCTGACCCCAGCAAAGAACTAAAGCGAGTACGGACAAGAGAGAAGAGAGAAGGAGCATCATCAGGTAAAGACAGCTGAAGGTCGGGTGTCGTGGCATGGGAGAGAGGGCGGTGGGAGAGAGGGCGGTGGGAGAGAGAGAGAATTAGCTCCTGGAAGAGAGAGAGAGAGAGAGAGAGAGAGAGAGAGAGAGAGAGAGAGAGAGAGAGAGAGAGAACGGGAAAGGAATCTCGTAAGTCCAGGGAAAAAATGAAACCCAGGTATGTGTTGGTGTAATTAAAGAAAAAGAAAGGAAAAAAGTCTACACACACACACACACACACACACACACACACACACACACACACACACACACACACACACACACACACACAATGAAAATCGACAACGAAGAAAAACAATACAAGGAATGACAGAAACGAACATACAAAACAAATTAATAAAAAATGCCGAAAATCCCTTAATTAAAAAAAGATTGAATGGTCAGAGAGAGAGAGAGAGAGAGAGAGAGAGAGAGAGAGAGAGAGAGAGAGAGCTTGTAAAGATAAGGTAGTGGGAGCAATTCAGACACGTCTCTCTCTCTCTCTCTCTCTCTCTCTCTCTCTCTCTCTCTCTCTCTCTCTCTCTCCTTTCTCTCATTTTCCTTCCTGTATCTCTCTCTCTCTCTCTCTCTCTCTCTCTCTCTCTCTCTCTCTCTCTCTCTCTCTCTCTCTCATTTTCCATTCCTGTATCTTTTCAACTGTTTTTTCTTTTTCAGTTTTTTTTTAATCTT
The DNA here is from genome assembly GCF_017591435.1 of Portunus trituberculatus. Classification (NCBI taxonomy): domain Eukaryota; kingdom Metazoa; phylum Arthropoda; class Malacostraca; order Decapoda; family Portunidae; genus Portunus; species Portunus trituberculatus. Next base: position 3,204,756 of record NC_059296.1, read on the forward strand.
ATTTATTTTTCTCCTTCCTTCTTCACCCGTCTTCGCTTCTCTCTCTCTCAGTGTTTTCTTTGCATTCTTACCTTTTACCATCTCCGTTTTCTTCCCTCATCGATATAATCTTTCCTGTCCTCTCCTCCTTTTATCGATATTTCTTTTCATTTTTCCTTCGTCCATTCCTTCGCAAAGTCTCTCATGTTTCTTATCCTCTTTCGTATTAATTAGTTTTTTTTTCTTTTTGTCCATTTCGTCTCTTTATTTTATCCTTCCAGTCATTGTTGTAGTTTGCAAAAGTGTGTGTTTGTTTGGTAGAATTGATGTAGATTTGGTAATATTCAGTGATGCCAAATATAACTGTCTATTACCGTTGTTCTACTTCACAAAATGCTTAGGAGATAAGAGATATTTTCCTCCTCCCTTTCCTCCTCCTTCTCCTCCTCCTCCTCCTCCTCCTCCTCCATGAATTTTTTTTGCAGTTTTCCTCCATTTCCTTCTTTCCTCTGTTTTTCCTTATTTCCTTCTTTATTTCCTCTCTCATCAAGGGTAATATTCAGTGCTGTCAAATATAACCGTCTATTAGTTTCTATTACTTAGCTGCTCAAGATTACTTCTCTGTTAACTCCTTCAGTACTGAAACGCATTTCTGTCACGAACTCTTAGTATGATTAGACAGTTTTATTTACATTAAGAAGGGTCTATGGAGGTTAGAAGGTTAATAGCCAAAGTCTTCACTATTACCAATACCAAATTAAGTTTTTGAGGCTGCATAATTATGATCTCCAAGTAGTAAGCAGAAAGGATTAAGGAACTGCACTTTTATGACTAGACACTCGCTTCATTACAGTTCTCTTGTTATCTAGTGTAGTATTTATAAAGGTCCTCCATATATTATAGAATTTGGCACGCACACACACACACACACACACACACACACACACACACACACACACACACACACACACACACACACACACACACACACACACACACACACACACACAGATCTGCTCGTTACCAGAAAGCCGGTAAATTGGCAGGACTGCTAAAGTTCTGACGTGACTCACTATATCGAGCGTTGCACAGCCAATGAATGACTCACGGAAACACGACGCGACGAGTGACACAGTGCAACCTTCGTCTTTGGTCTACGCTGTGTTTGTTTCCCTAGAGACGTTCTTGTTAGGGCGTGCAGTGAGGAGTTATTAGAATATGAAAAAAATACCGCGCTAGTCTCACTCTCATTTTACGTACAAACAACCTTCTCCTTTGAAGTTAACTATGTATAAATTGCGGTAAACACCACCTTTTTCACTAAAAGTTAATCCTAATGAATTCCACAAGGAAAACAACCTTTTTAATGAGGTATAAAGGAAGCTGAAAAAACAAATCGTAAATGAAAATCTTCCGCACTCTATATTGCAGTTTACTTTGCATGCTTAAAGAGTAAATAGAATAAAAAAAAATCGTAGTTGTTTATTCACGATTGATAAGGAATACTGCATACGTTATTCTCAACGTACAAGTACAATGATATTTTGCAAGTGAGTGATTAATTAGATGATTCAGTAAAGGCAGCGCCACAATGCCACAGAGTACACTAAACCACACAGCAGCTTCATCAGAATAGCCAGAACAGCAACACTGAGGTACGTCGAAGCTAATATTGCACTTTGCTTCTATTCTTACATTAATGAAGTGGTGCTGGGGAAGCTCGGCATAACTCCACAGACATACCACGGTTGTCCAGAGTTTTACAAGAAGATTAGAGAAATTGATATTTTTTTTATTTATGCAGGAGGGGCAACTGGCCAAGGGCAACAAAAAAAATATAAAAAAGGTCCACTTGGTTGCCAGTTCCCTTAAAAGTCAAGAGTTAACCAGAATTCAGGGACAAATGTCATGAAACCTCCCTCTTACAAGAAGTCAAGTCGTAGGAAGATGGAAATACAGAAGCAGGCAGGGAGTTCCAGAGTTTACCAAGGAAAGGTATGCATGATTGAGAATACTGGTTAACTCTTGCATTAGGGAGCTGGACAGAATAAGGGTGAGAGGAAGAAGAAAGCCTTGTGCACGGAGGCCGCAGGAGGAAGAGAGGCATGCAGTTGAATGAAGATGATAGGAGGAAGTAGATAGATATATTTCATGAGGGACTACCTTATATATTTCTGATGGCGTCTTGCAGCTTCCCTTATTTTCTTATCTTCCTATGTTCCGATAAGAATGTCTACTTTCACTATCACAGCCCCGTTCTTCGTTTTTTCTTCTATTTTTATCTTTTCAGAGAGAGATAAGAACTGGGCGTTTCAGGATAAGGACCAACACAAGTACTAACTCGTACAAACACAAGCATCATATTCCTGAGAGATTCTGTACCGTCAGAGGGGAAATGCAAGTAAAAATAACCCTGGTGTGGCAATAAAGCGTCTCAGAACACTAGCCACGCAAATACAAAGACAACTATGACGCGTTCCTTCAAGATTCTACATCGCCAAAGGAAGAAACACTGATAAGAGCATATCCCATCATCTCTGTAACCCTCGAAAAGAGAATGACGTGTGAGAATAACTTGATACAGAATACTGGTCACGAATACAGTAAATACAATTATTATGCGTTCATTGAAGATTCTACATCGTCAAATATAGAGAAAAACAGATGGAAACCCGACCCATCATCTTTATAACCTACGAAAAAAAAACATGCAGTGTGAGAATAACTTGATACAGAATACTGGTCATGAATACACCAAATACAAAGACAAATATGACGTGTGCCTTTTAGATTCTACATCGTTAGAGGTAAAAAAAAAAAAAAATGAAAACCAACCCATCATCTCTGTAACCTTCGAAAAAAAAAAAAATAATAGTGTGTTAAACTGTGGCGAGACATCTTGACCTGCGCAGAACACACCAACTGAACAAACTTATATAAATTTACCCATCTCTCCTTCTCTACTTCCATTCACCTCTCCGTAACCCAACTCCCTTCCTTCTTTATCCCTGCTTTTCAATCCTCTTTGCATTTTTACCCTCCTCCTTACCCAATACAATACTGGTCACGACTAGAAGCATAAATGTGATATTCCTGGAAGTTCCTCTTTTTGTACCAGTGGCAGTGTGTATATAGGGAAGCCTGACTCTGGACTCTGCATAACAGTAGAGCCTCATTCCCTTGCCTGCTGCTGGAGCGTCACAAAGGCAGCCAGATTGCCACACCGGAAGCCGAGTGAGCAGGAGAGTGGCTCGTGTGTTTGTGTATCACCTGCTGTGTTGTTTGGATTCGTCTGCTGTGTGTGTGTGTGTGTGTGTGTGTGTGTGTGTGTGTGTGTGTGTGTGTGTGTGTGTGTGTGTGTGTGTGTGTTGTTACTGAATAGAATAAGGAGAGAGAAGGAATGAACTTATTGACTCTCGGTAAACTATAAAGACAAAAAAAGGAAGAAGGGGAGATATTTAAAACAGGAGGATGTAAATGTAAGGAAATGTGAAAAAAAGAGATAAAACGATAAAAAATAACAGTGATGTGTAAATAAGATAAGAAAAAGAAGACGAATGAAGGAGGAGGAGGAGGAGGAGGAGGAGGAGGAGGAGGAGGAGGAGAAAGAGGAGAAAAAAAGAAGAGAAGGGGGAAATGATATTCTGCCAATCAGAGAAAAATGAAGACAATATTGCACAATGAATAGAAAAAATGAAGTACAGAGAGAGAGAGAGAGAGAGAGAGAGAGAGAGAGAGAGAGAGAGAGAGAGAGAGAGAGAGAGAGAGAGAGAAATGGTAAAAGTTAGGAGGCTTATTTTTTCTCTCTTCTGAAGTTTGTCGCTCAGATCAACAACCAATTTAATCGTAATAGTAAACATATTCTATCTCTTGTCCTTCCTTCTTGCCTTCCTCCCTCCTTCGCTCTATTTTCTTCCTTTATTCATCTCTCACTTTTTCTATCTCTCATTCCTTTGGTTCCTCCTTCAGTGGCTTTCTTCCTCCTTCCGTCTTTCACTCATTTCATCTCTCACTCTCCTTCTCTTCTTCTCTTCTTTCTTCATTCTCTTTCCACAGTCATCACTCTTTCATTCCTTGCATCTCCGCTCCTTCCTTCTCTTTCTTCCTCTATTCATCTGTCTGTCTGTCTGTCTGTCTGTCTCTCTCTCTCTCTCTCTCTCTCTCTCTCTCTCTCTCTCTCTCTCTCTCTCTCTCTCTCTCTCTCTCTCGCTCGCTCTCTTCCAACGACAGAAGTATAATATTTCGATGTAAGACTAAGAGAGAGAGAGAGAGAGAGAGAGAGAGAGAGAGAGAGAGAGAGAGAGAGAGAGAGAGAGAGAGAGAGAGAGAGAACGGACAGGAGTAAATGGAAACTTGTGCTATCACCACGCCCTTGAGGGAGAGAGAGAGAGAGAGAGAGAGAGAGAGAGAGAGAGAGAGAGAGAGAGAGAGAGAGAGACAACTCCCTTCCATTCCCTTCCTTCCTTGTTACTGTTGTTGCTTCTCCTCTTCCTTTGTCTTTTGCTTCTTTTTCCTGTGTTTATTCAGCTTCTCCCTTCCCGCCCTGCCCTCCTTTACCTTACCCTCCCCTGCCCTCCCTACCCTCCTTCTATCCTCCCATACCCTCCCTCTACCTCTCTCCTACCCTTTCCCTGTCCCCATCTGCGACCTTTTGTTTTTCGTGTTATTTTCTGCTTTCCTTCCCTCCTTCAGCCATGACCTTCTCTGCGACCTGCGTGAAGTGAGATGTCCCTGTAAAGTATATGTCACTCATTGCATGTTGAAAGTGAGAGGGAGAGGTGGAGAGAGAGAGGGAGTGGGGAGTGGGTAGGTAACGGATTGGAGAGATAAAATGTTTAGGTTGGAGAGAATTGTGGAGGGAAGCACTTACTGTATGATTTTTTTTCTTTTTTTTTTTTTTTTTTTTTTTTTTTTTTGTTTCGTTCCATCTTCCCCGTTCTTTCCATGGCTCTTGTTGCTTTTTTTTACTCTTTTTTTTCTATCTTTTTATTTATTTGTATTTATTTTATTTATCTATTTAACATGTGGAGTGGTTAAACTCACTATGATTTTGGAGTTAGGTTGTAAATTTGTTTTTTTTCCTGTCTGTCTGTCTGTCTGTCTGTCTGTCTGTTTGTTTGTTCGCCCTTCACATGATGCCTTTGACTTTTTTTCATCATCTTTTTCTCTCTCGTTTTTCTTTTTCTTTTCTTTTTTTTCTTACGTGTGGAATGTATCAACTCTCTATGATTTTGGAGCTGAGTTGTTTCTTGTGTCTGTGTCTGTCTGTCTGTGTGTCTGTCAGTTTGTCGGTCAATCTGTCTGTCTCTTTCTTTATCTACTGCTAAGTTGTTATTTTGTTTGTCTGTCTCTCTGTCTGTCTGTCTGTCTGTCTGTGTGTCTGTCTGTTTGTCTGTCTATCTGTCTGTCTCTTTCTTTACCTATAGCTAAGTTATTATTTTGTTTGTTTGTCTGTCTGTCTGTCTGTCTGTCTATCTGTCTGTCTCTTTATGTACGTATAGGTAAGTTGTTATTTTGTTTCTTCTGTCTGTCTGTCTGTCTGTCTGTCTGTCTGTCTGTCTGTCTGTCTCTTTCTCAACCTACCTAGCTGCATGTGGAAGCTCAAAATTCACCCAAGACAAACAGAACAGCTTCCTCAGGTACGTACACACTAAGGAACGACTCTCGCTACCCAATCAGATGTCCGTTCCTGCGTCCTCCTCTCTCTCTCTCTCTCTCTCTCTCTCTCTCTCCCTTTCCTTCACTCAGACGAATCGATATATAGGAAGAAATAAGGGGATGAGAGGCAGGTGTAAACAAAGACACACACACACACACACACACACACACACACACACACACACACACACATACACACACACACAGGTATCACAGGGATGAATCTTCACTTGTCTCTAACCAATGATTATCAAGAACCAAAGAGCAAAAAGCAACGGGATGAGGGCTGTGGCTGTGGTGACATTTCCTGATCTCCCTCTCTCTCCCCTCTCTCTGTGTTATATATTCCTGTCCTTCACCTTTGCAGTTTACGTGAGTGGGGAGAGACAGGAAGGGAAAGATAGATAGATAGATAGATAGATAGAGAGAGAGAGAGAGAGAGAGAGAGAGAGAGAGAGAGAGAGAGAGAGAGAGAGAGAGAGAGAGAGAGAGAGAGAGCTTATATGCGTGTATGTGGTATTGGTAGGAATTGTTTGTTTACGGACAGGAAGGTTCAGTGATAATAAGGAGGAGGAAGGGAGGAGGAGGAGGAGGAGGAGGAGGAGGAGGAGGAGGAGGAGGAGGAGGAGGAGGAGGAGGAGGAGGAGGAGGAGGAGGAGGAAGAGAAGGAGGAACACAAAGGAGTTTAAAGGAAGGACGAACAACTGGTACAAATTGATGCTTCTTAATTGAATATTTCAGGTACGGAATGACAAGGAGGAGGAGGAGGAGGAGGAGGAGGAGAACCAGAAGCAGCAAAGGAAAAAAAAAAAAAAACCGGAACAAAAACATAAATAATAACAACAAAAACAGTTTGAAGAGGGGGAGAAAACCATAAAACAGGCAGAAAAATAGAAGAGAGAGAGAGAGAGAGAGAGAGAGAGAGAGAGAGAGAGAGAGAGAGAGAGAAGCAACAGTTGTCATTCCCTCGCCACCAATCGCCAGAGCCCCGCGGAGGTGTACTCGGCCACATCACAATAACACGAACACTTCCACACTGACTCCCGTGGCAGTGACCTTTCCGTAAAGCAATGGGGGCGGCGGATGAGGGAGATTGGAGAGGGGAGTGGTGAATAAGAGCAAGACAGTGGAAGGACGTGGGGGAGAAAGGGGGAAGGGGAAGTTTAAAAAGAGCAAGCTACGTTGATGGAAGGATGGAGGCAGCGTGGAAAAGTAAAGGAGGAAGGAGCAAAGACGACAACGAATACTGGAAAGTGAACAGGGCTGAGTTGAGGTGAGTGATGGGAAATGTGGCCTCAACTAAAGTCAATTGAGGTTAACCGAAGTCGAACTGTGATAGATGGAGATAGAAAACGTGACAAGTAAGAGGGAGACTGAAATACTTGTCAGGGATGATGCAAAATGTGAGAAATATGCATAAAAAGGCAAAGGAAGACAAAACGATCGCATGAAAGAGAAACGAGCAAGGGATTTTGAAAAGAAGCAACAGTAACAGCAACAGCAACACGAAAAGAAGACAAAATGAACAGGAAAGGAAGACAAAACTAGCAGGAAAGGAAGACAAAACTAACGCATGAAAAGAAACGAGGAAGGGATTTTGAAAGCAGCAACAGTAATAGCAACAGCAACAGCAGCAGGAAAGGACGAGAAACCAGGGGAGAGTGAAGGCATGAGGGAAGGAAATGGATAGACTGGCTGGGGATGAAGAAGGGAAAAGGATAAGCAGGATAAGCACCGCCTTGCCTTCCTCCAACACTCTCCTGCCTTCTTCCCTCACCACCAACAGACCTACCTTCCTTCCTTCCTTCCTTCCTTCCTTTTCTTCTCTTCCTGCTTCTTCTCTTTCTCCATCCCGCCATCGCCGCCACAATCCTCTCCCCGTCTCTCCACCACCTGCCCCTTTCCTGCCTCAGCCTCATGTCTCCCAGGACCACCACCACCACCACCACCGCCACACTTGGGCTTAACTCACTGAATAATTCTTTCTAAAACTTTACTCTGTTCCACCTGACCCTGCCTTCTTGCCCCCTTGCCTACACACACACACACACACACACACACACACACACACACACACACACACACACACACACACACACACAGGTCGT
>NC_059296.1:3215000-3217500 GCF_017591435.1 Portunus trituberculatus
ATAACGCTTAAAAATGTCGAGTTCTTTTCACAATAACGCTTAAAAATGTCGAGTTCTCTTTTTGATAATGTCGAGTTCTTTTTACAATCTTCTGTGACCAGGTAGAAAATATGTATGAGTGCTTTAAATGGAGAGAGAAACTTATTTTTCCTTTTCTTTAATAACGTAAGTGAGATTTGAGATGCAGGTAGGGAGGCAGGCAGTCTCTCTCTCTCTCTCTCTCTCTCTCTCTCTCTCTCTCTCTCTCATGGTAATACAATTCTTCCTCCTCCTTTTCCTGTTATTTTTCTTTCCTTGTCCTCCTTCTTCCCATCTTTATTCCTCCTCCTTTTCCTTTATGTCTTCCATGTTGGTTTGTTTCTGTACATACCACCACCACCACCACCTCCTCCTCCCTGTCTCTCTTATGTCCTGTCTCTCTTATCTTTGCCCTGTCTCTCTTATCTTTGCCCTATCTCTCCTATCTTTGTCCTGTCTTTCTTATCTGTTTGTCCTTTCTCTCCTATCTGTTTGTCCTGTCTCTCTTATCTTTGCCCTGCCTCTCTTATCTTTGTCCTGCCTCTCTTATCTTTGTCCTGTCTCTCTTATGTCCTGTCTCTTATCTATGTCCTGTCTCTCTTATCTGTAGCCAGTTAGAAGTAGTTACCAAACAGCCTCGAAAGGAGCAAGAGGTCTGTTGCTATTTGGCTTTTCTTTGTATTCCTCCACCTATTCCTCCTCTTCTTTCTCCTCCTCTTCTTCCTCCTCTTCCTTCTCCTCCTCCTCTAGCGTGCTCCCCTCCTCGCGGTCTTCCTCTTCTATTTCCTCTTTCCTTCCTCATTCCCAAACCTTATTACTTGTATTTTTTTAATCCACTTCTTCCAAGTCTTTCCATTAACCCCTCTCTCTCTCTCTCTCTCTCTCTCTCTCTCTCTCTCTCTCTCTCTCTCTCTCTCTCTCTCTCTCTCACTCCCTGTCTCCTGCCTCCTCCTGCCTCCTCCTCCTCCTCCTCCTCCTCCTCCTCCTCCTCCTCCTCCTCTGCTTTCTTCTACTTAGCTTCCCCTCAAGATGAAATCACAACCATGACACAAACAACCGCTCCTGCTTTAAAAAAAATGAGAACGAGGAACACACACACACACACACACACACACACACACACACACACACACACACACACACACACACACACACACACACAACAGGGATCACATCATCATCCATCAAGACCGAATGTCCAAAATAAAAAAAAAAGAAGGTAATATTGGAAGGATGAAGAGAGAGAGAGAGAGAGAGAGAGAGAGAGAGAGAGAGAGAGAGAGAGAGAGAGAGAGAGAGAGAGAGAGAGAGACGAATAGTCGTATAAAAATAGATAGAAATGAAACCGGAAGATAAAGTTTTGCCTGACAAGAATGATTTTGACTGTAAAAAGACGACACGAAGGAGATTAAAACGTAATCCGTATGTGTGTATGTACGTACGTACGTGTGTGTGTGTGTGTGTGTGTGTGTGTGTGTGTGTGTGTGTGTGTGTGTGTGTGTGTGTGTGTGTGTGTGTGTGTGTGTGTGTGTGTCTGTGTTCATGTATGTAAATTAATTAACGTGGTATCGAAAAAGGAGTTTAGATTAATTAAGTAACGTATGTGTACTAATAAATATAACTCTCTCTCTCTCTCTCTCTCTCTCTCTCTCTCTCTCTCTCTCTCTGCATTATATTTGGTTTTACTGTCTTTTCTTTCCGATTCGCTCACTGTTTGCCTGTATATTTAGTTTGTCTTTTTTTTCATATAGTCTGGTTATCTCTCTCTCTCTCTCTCTCTCTCTCTCTCTCTCTCTCTCTCTCTCTCTCTTTCCTTCTTTCTTTCTTTCCTTTGTTTGTGTTTTAATTTATCCAGTTCGTGTATTTCTTCCTGGAATGAAGAAGAGGAGAACAAGTGACTTCCTGCCTGCAACCCTCGCGCTGGAGGGACAGTGAGAGCCATTAGTGGAACAAAGAGTGTCCACTGCCAGGTGCAAGGACCCGTGACTGGACAGAAGTGCGCGCAAACTTGTGTAACTTGATAAATTAGCTTCGACCAGCGTAAGTTGACCGGGGGAATGCAGCGAACTTTACTGAAACACAGGAGGAAAATACTCGGTTTGTATATATTTGGAGTCCTCTGCAGTGCGTGGCAAAGGACGAGATGATGATATAAATAGAAAAAAAGGAGAAGTCTGTTTGTATATTTTTACTTAGCCCAAGCGAACTTTACTGAAACACATGAGGAAAATGCTCGGTTTATATATACGCATTTGTATGTATTTGGATTCTTTTGTAGTGAGTGGCAAAGGGTGAAATGATGATATAAATAGAAAAAAAAGAGAAGTCTGTTTGTATATTTTACTTAGACCAAGCGAACTTTACTGAAACACATGAGGAAAATGCTCGGTTTATATATACGCATTTGTATGTATTTGGATTCTTTTGTAGTGAGTGGCAAAGGGTGAAATGATGATATAAATAGAAAAGAAAGAGAAATCTG
>NC_059296.1:3222500-3237500 GCF_017591435.1 Portunus trituberculatus
GTGTTAGAGGAGTCCATTATAGAACATTGTATACCATTAGAACTTTGTGGTGTGTGTGTGTGTGTGTGTGTGTGTGTGTGTGTGTGTGTGTGTGTGTGTGTGTGTGTGTTCGTGTGGCTCGTAAGCCGATATCAGAGTGTCTGGCTTTTTCCCGGCACGCGTGGTAGCACCCAGACTGGCCTAGAGGGAGGGTGCAGCAACAAGTGGGTGATGGCGAGACAGACAGGCGAGTGTGGGCGAAGGAGAGAGGAGGGAGAGAGAGTCTGGTGCATGGGTAGCGGATTGACGGACGAGTGTGAGCGGTTTGTGAGCATCTCCACACAAGGAAGGGGGAAAGATACCGCGTGACTTTTCGCATTAATTATACTGAAAAGACGCAAATGTCTGAAAAAAATAGTTCGAACCAGGAGGCGTTTTCTCTCATCCTGGCGCCGCTGTAGGGAGTCTTCCACCCCAAAAATTGACTCTTTTACATCTTCACCCTTACAGAAGTCTTTGTTTCCTTATGAGTGTCTGTGATGATGCTAAGTAAAGGTCGGTGCTTACATTGGATAGGAAAGTAGAAAGGAGAGAGAGAGAGAGAGAGAGAGAGAGAGAGAGAGAGAGAGAGAGAGAGAAGGACAGAAAATTAGAAAACGATGGAGATGAGATAGTTACTAGTAGCAGGACAAATCACGTGCTACAATCCTACAAAGAACAGCTGTGATGACTCGTGTAATTTGTAAACAGCACTTAAATTAATACACTGCTAGGGGCGCATACGTGACTCCTGCCTCGCGTCTCTCTGTACCTAAGCTATTCACGAGTAAGAGACACTGGTATCACTGACAAAGACAATTTAACAGTAACACAAACCAAATAAACTTGAAAAAAGAAATTAATGATACAAGTCCAATACAATAATGCTTTGCTAATTGGAGGATTAATGGCATTGGAACATATCGGTAACGAGAGAGAGAGAGAGAGAGAGAGAGAGAGAGAGAGAGAGAGAGAGAGAGAGAGAGAGAGAGAGCTGGATACAAAGACAAAGCATTCTCACCCCAGATATATCACTTTCCTCTTCCTCTCCTCCTCCTCCTCCTTCTCCTCCTCTCCCTTATCTCCTTTTATCCCCTTCCTCGTCCTTGCCTCTCCCTCTCATCCCCTCTTTGTGCCTCCTGCGTCACCCTCTGCTGCAAACTCCATGAATTCTTCCTGCTTTGAGTGAGTGAGTGAGTGAGTGAGTGAGTGAGTGAGTGAGTGAGTGAGTGAGTGTGAATGAGTGACCTGCAAGAGCCTACCAACCAAGCACCAAGCACCAACTCATTCTTACTCCAGTCCTCCATTCATTCCAATTCATTCCAGCTCTCTCATCAAGTCCTCTCTCGGTCAGGCAGTCATTCATTCCTTCAGCAGATTCTTACACCCTTCCTTGCTTCATGTCAGGTGAGTCAGGCCGCTAAAAATCAACACCCTCCTTCAATTCTGGTAATTCTCTGGTTCTCGTAAAGGTAAGTGGTTTCGGTGGTCGTTGTCATAACCTAACCTAACTTAACCTAACTTAACCTAGCCTAACCAAACCTAACTTAATTTAACCTAGCCTAACTTAACCTAACCTAACCTAATCTAATGTAGCCAAACACAAAAGTCAAGTAGCTAGTCATATAGTTATTTATTGTGTAGTTTAGTGAGGTCATCCAGTCAGAAAGCCAGCCAGTCAGTCTTATAGTCAAGCCAACAGTCGTTCCAGCCACACGTGACTCGTTCAGTTAACACTCCACGGAATAAGGGACGGGAGTAACCAGCAGGCAGGCAGAGTGACCAGCAGACAGGCAGAGAGATGGTCGGTGTCTCAGTCTCAGGCCTCAGTTCCTTCAGTTCCCCTTCTTTACTCACACACCACACACACACCACGCACACACCGCCTTCCCTCTTCCTCCCCTAAGCTGTCCGGGGGGAAATGACTCCAGAATTTTTCCTTTTGGACTTTGAGATCTGAGGGAGGTCCTTTGATGGCTGGCTCCCGTCCTCCACTTCTCTCCTCCACACTTTGCAATCCTCCTCTTCCATCTCCTCCTTGTCCTTCTCTTCCTCTTTCTTATACTTGATCCTCATAAAGCCTCTTTTCCTAAATAGTCTCCTGAGCTCCGTTTCTGACTCCATCTGGCTGTTTACTGTTTGTATCTGTGTGTGTGTGTGTGTGTGTGTGTGTGTGTGTGTGTGTGTGTGTGTGTGTGTGTGTGTGTGTGTGTGTGTGTGTGTGTGTGTGTGTGTGTGTGTGTGTGTGTGTGTGTGTGTGTGTGTGTGTGTGTGTGTGTGTGTGTGTGTGTGTGTGTGTGTGTGGGTGTGTGTGTGTCATCTTTTCTGTTTTGTCTTTGTGCATTGTTATGGATGTTTTGTCTTTCTGTGTCTTTCTGTGTCTTTCTGTGTCTCTCTCTCTCTCTCTCTCTCTCTCTCTCTCTCTCTCTCTCTCTCTCTCTGTGTGTGTGTGTGTGTGTGTGTGTGTGTGTGTGTGTGTGTGTGTCTTTCAGCCATTCACCTTCCCTATCTTTCCTGTCTCTGTAACATATCACAATGTTAATCTTCTCTTCATTTCAACAAGTAATCAAAACATTTCATAAAATCACAAAAGAAGGAAAGGAAAAATTCTATTCATGTTCATATCTACTGGTGCTTTTTTTTTTTTGCATTGGCGTATTTAATAATCTGCTACGAATTTTCTTCTTTTCTACCCCTACTCTCTCTCTCTCACTCTCTCTCTCTCTCTCTCTGATTCTATAGTCTAAAGGCATAAACATTTCCTCCTACATTGCTCAGCCCACTCCAATGAAAGATCCACACACCCCAATTGGCAGCGTCCTTACCCAGACTTTTTGAAAAATCTAGTATAGAAGAAATTAAGAAATAATATATAATTTTTAGGAAAATAAGATAACATAAAGTAAAAAGTTTAAATAATGATTAATTACAGCTACAGACCCAGACAAAACCCAAACCAAAACACATCAGGAAGTGTCGATATCCAAGCTACACTTCCGCCTATCAACTGAACTGAACTGAATACCATGTTCAGGCTATGGCAAGACAGAGCTTAGGAACACAGTGGTGAAAATTCTGCAGCACCATCGGACTATTTCTGTTTCTCATAAAGAAAACGGAACAAATATTGCTCTACTCATTCCTTGTGAAGATTTAACCTGTGCAGAAGCGAGGTGAAATGTGTGTTAAGGTTCCGTGCTGTCTTTAATTCTCTAGAAATGAAAGATCTTGGTACACCAGACAATTATGTTTTGCTCTATATTATGATGTCAGTCGTATAAACTCAAGTAACTATAAAGAAATACCATGGTAGAATAAGAACAGAAAAATACTGGAAGGAGTAAAAGCATGGTAAATCAATAGATACATCGTAATACAGTGTTTAGAGACGATTACTCTGTACCGCGAGACGATGTTGACCTCTCCTGAATTAAACCAACCTGCGAACACTGAAAATGTGACAGTTTGGGTCCTCTCCTATTGACATTAATCAAAGTATTACGATTTATTCACAATAGTAATATATTACACTCAGACGGAACACGGGCCTGATGTGTTTGAGATGTGGCATTTTGTTATAGTACATTTCGCACTATATAGCGACTGTTTAGGACCGAAAAACTATAGCTTCAGGTAGATATTCAATAATGTTATCTATCGATTTTCAGTCTTAAAGTAGGGGAAAATTACAAATATTGATGCATTTCTTTTATAGTCCTCCTTGCTTCTCGAAAAGGTGCACGAACTTAGAAAAGGTTGAAGAACACTAAACTATACCCTGAAAAAAAAAATACAGTAAAAAAGATAAGATAAAAATGACCAACATCTCTATTATTACGGAGGCTAAGAATAATACCAAGACTAATTAAGTAATTCAGAGATAACGAAACGAACGACGATCACGAGAGCTTCCACGATAACAGTGTGTATGATAAGATGTGATTCCAGATTCCTCGATAGCGCTCCGAGTTTCCAAGATAACAATGCATTCCAGTTTCCTCGATAGCGATGCGAGTTTCCAAAATAACTACGCCATTCCATGATAAAGATGCAATTCCAGTTTCCTCGATAATAATGCGAGTTTCCACGATCAAGATGCAATTCCAGTTTCCACGGTAACGATGCGGGTTTCCACGATGTCGATGCGGTTCCAGTTCTCACGATGCGATTTCACGACACAATATTGAAGTCCACTTGCCTACACAGGTACTGGGACGAACCCTTTCACCCCGTAAGGGTCCACCCAACACCCTTGAGTGCGAGTAGAGTGACGCTGCCACCTTCCTGCGCCGCAATTGAAGTTCACTTGCCTACACCGGTACTGGGACGAACCCTTTCACCCCGTAAGGGTCCATCCCACACCCTTAGGTGCGAGGAGAGTGGCGCTGCCACCTCACTGCGACGCAATTGAAGTTCACTTGCCTACACAGGTACTGGGGCGAACCCTTTCACCCCGTAAGGGTTCACCCCAGACCCGTGAGTGCGAGGAGAGTGACGCTGCCACCTTACTGCGCCTCACACGGGTAGCCATGAGCAATGACCCGCCACACACCACTCCCCAAACACTGTCAGTGAGTCCTTTTCACCCCGTAAAGGACCACTGGTATTGTCAGTGCCTGGTGCATGGCGCACAGCGTGCCCTCGTTCATGGCGAGTTGTTCAGCACGGTGTCATTATAAGCAGAGGTCCCGTACACACCACTCACCACCAGACTCTATGCAAGGAGCCCTTATCACCCCTTTAAAGGCCCCTCACGGCATCATCTGGTGGACGGTAGACACGGCAGACTGCTTAAGGCGACCCCTTGCCTAGTGTGAGGCGCTGCAAGTTGACGACAATCAGTGAGCTTGAAGCCGCAAAGGAAAATGAGTCCACGTTAACAATGGGATTCCACGACAGGTTGCGATTCCAGTGTCCACGGTAAAGATGTGTTTGTCGAGGATAACGATCCGTTTATCGAGGCTAACGGTGCGGCGATGGCGATGGCGAAACGATTCAAAGTATTATTACCTACACAGGTACTGGGACGAAACTTTTTATCCCCCAGTCCCGTGATTATGAGAGCAGTGACGATGCAACCTTGCAATGCCTCACACGGGTCGCCATGAGCAATGACCCGCCACACACCACTCCCCAAACACTGTCATGAAGTGAGTCCTTTTTACCTAACCTAACCTAACCTAACCTAACCTAACCTAACCTAACCTAACCTAACCTAACGTAAAGGACCACTGGTACTGTCAGTGCCTGGCTCATGGCGCACAGCGTGCCCTCGTTCATGGCGAGTTGTTCAGCCCGGTGTCATTATAAGCAGAGGTCCCGTACACACCACTCACCATCATATTCTCTGCAAGGAGCCCTTATCACCCCTTTAGGGCCCCTCACGGCACCATCCGGTGAGTGGTAGACATTGATCTCTTGCTTATGGCGACCCTTGCCTAGTGTGATGCGCTGCAAGTGGACGACTAGTAGTGAAGCTTGAGGCCACCAAGGAAAAGCAGGACCTGCAGCCAGTTCCTGCCTTGGGCCCCAGGCCGGACCCGACAGCCACCTCCTTCCCCCGTGCGGCGCCCAAGGCCGTCACGGCCCTCAACAACTTTAGGCCGAAAGTTCTCAATCGTCGTTTAATTTTGATTCGAATATAAAATCGTCGATGGTAAATGAAAAATAGCTTTGGTCTGAAAGTGTGCAAGAGTTAGCTGATTAATGAAACAAGGTGAGGCAGCTTTGCTCCGGAGTATTTAGTGTACTTTGCATGTTGCTGCCGTGAATGTGTACGTGTTTGTAGATAACTGGATAGAAACAGTAGACCAATGGTAGTTGTGTAACTATTGGGGAACTTTTGAAAATTAGTTAAGCTTCTGGATAGAGTGGATGAGTGCACACAGGTTTGCTTGTCTTATACATAAACTGCCACCTGTAGACATAAATTTTTCTATTTCATGCTCTTAGAAAAAGCAAACTTAGTTTCTTTATTTCCCTGATCACAATGACGTGTAAATATCAATGTTTCAAATATAAGGAAACACTAGGAGAGGACCCAAACTCCCGTTGAAGTTGCCAGATTCAACAGATATCGTAATATTTCACAGAAAAGATGGTCAACTGCATATCGTATATTTTGGATATTCTTCTGTCACATAAGGAGATATCAAGATAGGTAAAGTATTTCTAAACATGTATCTACGACAAAAAACGCTATAATAGTAGAGTTAGGTTATAACTATGCATTGTGTTTTTTATATACCATCTAGCTCTATTCCTGGGACAAAAATTACTTCTTCCTCAATTGATAACTCGAAGTTAGTATGATATTTTCTTTCCTTCTAGGTTAGTAAGTAGACTACAAGACACCATGAACCTATGAAGCCCCGTAAATGAGATTATTTTCATAACTTAGAAATCAAAGTCTGATAATGAGATTGTCTATTGCCAACCAAACCGTTCTGCATAGACGTGTTCAGCGTCATAGAGACCTAATGATGTTAGCTCATGGACAGTGGCCATCCTGACAGCGCGAAAACACAGGGGGTTCATAAGAAGATTTCCAGGGGTACTTAGATGGCTGATCTAATAAAATCCTTTGCAGTGCCATTGTATGTTGAGTTCCATGTTCCATGTGATAATACTGGGGGTACTGGTAGATGGGGGTTCTTAACAAATTAAGTATTAACAAATGTAAATTATAAGTTTTTATTGCATTCATGTAACGCATGCAATGTTAAAAATGGTGAGACTGACTTGGGGCAACAAACAGTCTCTTTCACATGCATGTAAATTACTTCTATTGAATAAAAGTTAAGAACCAGAATCTCTCTCTCTCTCTCTCTCTCTCTCTCTCTCTCTCTCTCTCTCTCTCTCTCTCTCTCTCAGCGTGTGGCCCCAATAGCCCCTGCGTCATGGCCACCCTTATGGTCTTAAGCACCGGGGTCAGTATTCTCGTTCCTCGTCTGTCGCATTCTTTCCCTCGTTAACTCCCACTATTGCCGACGCCACCACCACCACCACCACCACCACCACCACCACCTCCATCACCTCCAGCACCACCACCACCTGCTTCTTCTCTTCCTACCACCCACCCACCTTTCTACTTTTACACATCACCATCACCATCACTACTACTATTACTACCATTACTACTACTGCTATTGCTACTACTACTACTACTTCTACTGCTACTACTACTATTCTTCTACAGCTACTAGTACAACAACTACTACTATTACTACTACTATTACTGCTTCTACTATTACTGCTTCTACTACTACTACTACTACTACAACAACTACTACTACTACTACTACTACTTCTACTACTACTACTACTACTGCTACTACTACTACTACTACTACTACTACTACTACTACTACTACTACTACTACTACTACTACTACGCCATCACCACCACTCTCTCTCTCTCTCTCTCTCTCTCTCTCTCTCTCTCTCTTTCACGTGTTGAACCTTCCTTGAGCAGACTTTATACACCTCTCCTTGATCTTGAAGAGAGGTGAGCAGGTGAGTGAGAGCGGCGTGGCGTAGGATATGACTAAATACATGGCAAAATTAATCGTATAGGTGGGAACGTGGTTATATTACAGCTGTGGATGAAATGTGGGTGTGGCTGGCTATGGTGTGGCTTCAGGTGTAGTGTGGGTGAAGCTTTACGTGTGTCTGGGAATGTGGTGATACGGTGAACATGGCTGAAGATGACTGCGATGTGGTTGTCTCTTTGGGTACTATTTGATACATGTTTCATTAATCACGAATCACTCTGAGACATCATTATTTACTTCATTACCGCCTGGAACCTTTTAAATTCTGTAAAAGTGACAAAAATTTATATCTTTTCATACCCTGCGAATCACTATAGTCTGTCTACTCTAAAATGGCTCCTGGGTTCAAAATGTATTCTAACTTATTGATGATATAACTAATGTGAATAATACTTGTTTTCTATTAATCAACACACTTACCACAAAGAAAGATTACAGTTTCCCTCAAGATCTGACAACCACGCATTCCTCCGGGTCACCATTCAGACTGAGACCTTGGAGCCACTTAAGAGAAGAGGGACTAATATCACTGTGAGTCATCATTATTCACTCTATGGATACTTGCAATCTTTAAACTACCTAGAAATGACAAAATCTATTCTTTATCATATTCTATCTTGTTACAGATGAGTATAAAGATTTCATGCACTACTTTATGTACTAGTAGCTGTTTTTGTTTAGAGTAGAGGGGACAACAATCACTCTTAAGTCATCATTATTTACTCTATAGATACTTGCAATCTTTAAACCAACTAGAAATGGCGAAACCTATTCTTTATCATATTCTGACTTATTACATTAAAAAGATTTCATGCACGACTTTCGGTAATATCACTTGTTTTGTATCGCAGTGAAAGGGTTAAATAATATGATGTAAGGCTACGAGATGGTGGAGGGAGAGGGGAGAAGTATGGTGTGGCTTGATACATGGCTAAGGTCAAGGTTTGCTACTGATGTGGTAAGACCTGGTAAGCATGTAGTTAACCTGAAATGTGGCTGGAGATACGATTATAGCCCGACTTGAGGATGTGGTCGCAGTGTGGCTGACGTGTGGTTACCTAGAAGTGTGATTTTTCGCGTATCTTGGAATGTGGATGAGATATCTTGTTAGGCAGTGTGGGGTATGTGAGGGTAAGTAAGTAAAGGATGTAGCTCTTGTGTGGTGGCAGGGTTAGGAAGCATTCTGGAACACTTCTATGGTTCACCTCCAGTATTTCAAAAGGCTTTATCTAAATTGACACTACTCTTTGAAGATGTTTTTGCTGTTCTAATGGCAGAGTGACATGATTTCTGCATTATCAACTGGAGAAACACTCTTGAAAACCTAGCTAATCACCCCTGTGGTCTTGGAAAATAGTCGAAACGAGAGAGCAAAGCGTGGTGGCAGTGACAGGGGTGGGTTTGGTTGTGGTAGGGATGGGTGTGGTGGAGGGTAGGTGTGATGGCAGGGGTAGGTGTGATGGTAAGGATGGGTGTGATGGTAGGGAATGAGTGTTGTGGCTGGGTTAGGTGTAGCAGGCTGGATGTGGTGGCAGAGTAGTGTGGTGGTAAGGATGGGTGTTGTGTCAATGGCAGGGATGAGTGTGGTGGTGATGGCAGTTGTGGTGTCAGGGATGGGTCGTGGCAGGGTGGGTGTGAGAGAAAGGGTGGTTGTGGTGGCAGTGACAGGGATGAAGGGTAAGGATGGGTGTGATGAGAGGTGTGGGTGTGGTGGCAGGGATGAAGGTGTGGTGAAAGGGCAGTTGTGGTGGCGGGGGTGGATGTGGTGGCAGTGTGGGTTGTGGTGGCAGGGATGAAGGTGTGGTGGTGGTGGCAGTTGTGGTGGCAGGGGTGGGTGTGGTGGCAGGGATGAAGGTGTGGTAGGGCCTTATTGGAAGCACAAGTATTACGTTCATCAATTTCTTTCGCGTAAGAGGATTTGTGGCAAAATTACCGACCGGAGCTCACTACCACACCCTGCGAACCTTCCCCTGTCCCTCTCTCACTCTTTTTCTCTTTCTCTCATCTTTCTCTCTCTCTCTCAACCTCCTTTCATGTCTCTCTGTGTCTTAATCTGCTTTCATATTTTTCTCCTTTCCAGTGCCTTTTTTTTCCGGATTATCTTTCTATATTCATGTTTTCCTTTTATTTTGATCTATTTCCTCTGTTTTCCCTTTTCCTTGTGGGGGGAGGAGTTCCTGGTACACTTCTCTTTTCTATCACCATTCCTTCTCACGTCTCCCTCCTTCATCTCTTCTGTTTTCTATTTTTGGACAGTTCTTGCGTCTCTCTCTCTCTCTCTCTCTCTCTCTCTCTCTCTCTCTCTCTCTCTCTCTCTCTCTCTCTCTCTCTCTCTCTCTCTATTTTTTTTCATATTCCCATCTTCCTCGTCTCCTCATCGTCGTAATCTCATTTAAAATTTTACTCTCGTTTCTATTTTTTCATTTTACTATGGAATTCCTCTTCTAGTTACTTCATTCCACCCCTCCTCTCTCTCTCTCTCTCTCTCTCTCTCTCTCTCTCTCTCTCTCTCTCTCTCTGGGGTTCCACTTTTTCATTGCGTAATAGAAACTCGTCCAGGTGACACGCAGAGCAGCTCAATCCAAGAGATGACAGGACAGGTAAGGAATTAGTCTCTCTCTCTCTCTCTCTCTCTCTCTGAATGAATGGATGGATGGATGGAAAGGAGATACATGAAAAAAAATGCCCTCAATCAGGAACCATTTATCTGTAGCTAGCGGGTCAATGAGGCTTCCGTTCCTCGTAAGCTCCCATGATGAGAGAACATAAGGAAGCGAATTAAGACGATGCGAATGATTAAGAGAAGGAAGGAGTGGGGAAAGGAGAGGAATGATGGAACGGGAAGAAAGGAAAGGTGGAGGGGGAGGAGGAAAAGAAGATGAATGAAGAAGGAGGAGAAAGAGAACGAGAAGGAAGGAGCAGAAAACAAGGGAAAGGAAGAGAGATATTATGAAAAGTAAAGGGTAGAAGATGGAAAACACAGAAGGAGGAGGAGAAGGAGGAAGAGGAGGAGGAGGAGGATGAGAGGGATTTAGAAGATGGAAAGAAGAAAGGAAATAAGAAACTTGAAATATGCAAAGAGGACAGCAGAAGGAAGAGGAGGAGGAAGCGAGTAAAGAGAAACAGAAAGAAAGGAGGAAGAAGAGAAGGAGAAGGAGAAGGAGAAGGAGGAGGTATAAGACCAAGAAAACGAGGACAAGGACGGATGAGGATGAGGAGGAGGCACAAAAGAAAGACAAAAAAAACATCATGCAGGGAAACAAAGATGAAAAGACAGAAGAAGAGGAAAAAAAGACACGAAAGAGCATAACAAGAGGAAAAAAGAAAACGAAGAACAGAAACTGTATCAAATATAACGAGAGAGAGAGAGAGAGAGAGAGAGAGAGAGAGAGAGAGAGAGAGAGAAACCAGCCAGTGCATTAGTTAAACCCATCTCTCTCCTCCGTGGCAGCGCTTAATATGGCGTAGGCGAAGTTCCTAGCCACTATCGGTCAATAATCTGATTGGGACGAATTCTATTATGCATATACGTGTCATCGCCCGCCACACTGATGCCTGACTGCCCGTTTTCTGTTGGGTGGAGGTGGCAAGGGATAGCGGGCAGCGGGAGGAGCGGGAGGTAGCAGTGGTGGCGGGTGTTGTCATGCGTTTATGAGAGAGAGAGAGAGAGAGAGAGAGAGAGAGAGAGAGAGAGAGAGAGAGAGATGTGAAGGACCCTTGCTATCTTTTAATGAAGGGTTCTTATCTCTCTCATTCTGATAACACTGGAGAGATATACCGCTTATCTATGCAAATTAAAGATTGACAAAAGGTGCTCGTTTGCCATTATTTTCCCCCTCCTCTCTCTCTCTCTCTCTCTCTCTCTCTCTCTCTCTCTCTCTCTCTCTCTCTCTCTCTGTTCTTTTTAAGCTTAGTGAATTTCAGTCTTCTCATTTTTTCTCCTTTTTTTCATGTTTTTTTTTTCATTCAGTTCTATTTCATCTTTTTTTGTGTTTTTCTTGTTTTTCTCTTAGTCATATTCGCTCATCTATAAAGTTTTTCTATATTTTTTTTCCCTTTCTTCCTTTCGTGTAATCTTTTTTTTAGTTTTCTTTTTGCTCTTAAAACATTTTACTCTCTCTCTCTCTCTCTCTCTCTCTCTCTCTCTCTCTCTCTCTCTCTCTCTCTCTCTCTCTCTCTCTCTCTCTCTCTCTCTCTCTCTCTCTCTCTCTCTCTCTCGCATTTGTAGTTTTTCTTTTCACACCTCCACTGAAACAAGAAAAAGGAGGAGGAGGAGGAGGAGGAGGAGGAGAAGAGTAGAAGAAGAAGAAGAAGAAGAAGAAGAAGAAGAAGAAGAAGAAGAAGAAAGAAGAAAAGAAAGAAAGAAAGAAAGAAAGAAAGAAAGAAAGAAAGAAATAATAATAATAATAATAAAATAATAATAATAATAATAATAATAATAATAATAAGAAGAAGAAGAAAAGAAAAAAGAAAACAACAACAACAACAACAACAACAACAACAACAAACAACACAACACAAAAAAAAAAAAAAAAATAAAGAAAGAAAGAAAGGAAGTCTGGAAGGAGAGAGAAAAAGAAGGAAGGAAGGAAGGAAGGAAGGAAGGAAGGAAGGAAGAAAGACAACTAGCAAAAAAAAAAAAAAAAAGGGAAGAAAAATAAAAGATATAAGAAAAGCAAAATAAATAAATAAAGGAAGGAAGAAGGAAGGAAGGAAGGAAGGAAGGAAGGAAGGAAGGAGTAACACACAGGTGACGTCACAGGTAATTGAGTTTGGCGAGCAATTAGGACACAGTTAATGAATGAGACAGCGATTCCTTGTCTCCTGCCGTGTGATAAGGGACGGGGAATCGAGACTGTCTGATTGCGTAGCGTCCGAGGCAGAGGGAGGAGCTGTGTGAGGGGGCGGTATGGGCGGCCGAGGGGGAAATGGACAAGACGGCGGCATGACGGGGCAGTGTGAGGGGGCGGTGTGAGGGGGCGGTGTGAGGGGGCGGTGTGACGGGGCAGCATGAAGCGGGAAACGAAGGAAGGGTTGGCAGAGGAAGGGCGAGAATGAGTGGGCGGGTTTGAGTGGGCCGTACAAGAGGAAGAGGAAGGAGGAGGAGGAGGAGGAAGGAAGAGGAGGAAGAGGAGGAGGAGGAGGAGGAGGAGGAGGAGGAGGAGGAGGAGAGAGACAAAAGGTGAGGAAGGAAGAGTGTGACAGAGGAAGTAAGCTAGTAAAGTAGTTAAGTTGAGAGAGAGAGAGAGAGAGAGAGAGAGAGAGAGAGAGAGAGAGAGAGAGAGAAAGAAAGAGATATGATATGAGTGAAGGAAGGAAATTTAAGTTGGCATTTGGATCTCTCTCTCTCTCTCTCTCTCTCTCTCTCTCTCTCTCTCTCTCTCTGGCAAATTCATAAAGTGTAATGTGAAAAAAGTTTTACTCTTTTATTTTGACAATTTTTTCTGTTCTCTTTATTTTTTCTTCCTTTGATCATTACTGTTATCATCACCGCTAACTTACTTTTGGTCTTTGCTAATGAATATCTCTCTCTCTCTCTCTCTCTCTCTCTCTCTCTCTCTCTCTCTCTCGTATATTTTCCATTTTTTCGCTTGTTTATCAATTTTTTCATGCATTATTATCATTATTATTATTACTATTATTATTATTATTATTATTATTATTATTATTATCATTATTATTATTTTCTTTGCTACAACGCACGCTCTTTTCTTTCCTTCATAGCGTTATTTTCATCTCTGGTCTTTATTCTCATCATCACTATCATCACCATCTCACTTTACGTCTTTATCCTCATCATCACTATCATCACCATCTCACTTTGCGTCTTCATTAATGGCTCTGGCACTTATCTCTTATTTTCTCCGCAATATTGTTTTTCCTTTTCACACACATGCTCGTATTTCCATCTCTTTCTTAATAGTTTCCTCTCAAAGCACGTAACAATTTTTTTTTCTTATTTTTCCTCGCTCATTTTCTTCCTCTAAAGTTCTTACAATATTCTCCCTCGTATTTTCTGGTTTCTACAATATTTTTCTTTATTTTTCTACATTTTCACTATATTTTTACTTATTTTTTGTCAATATAATATTCTTCCTTATTTTCTACGGTTTCTATAATTTTCTTCCTTTTTTTGCTACAGTTTGTACAGTATTTTCTTATTTTCTAGAGTTACTACAATATTCTCTCTGTCTCTTATTCTCTACTACTTTCCTCACAATATTCTCTTTTCTCAACAGTTTTAGCATTATCTTTCTTACTCTTTCCTACAGTTCCTACAGTATTCTTCATTAATTTCTACAGTTACTAGAGTATTCTCTCTGTCTTATTCTCTACGACTTTCCTCATAATATTCTCCTTTTTCCCTACAGTTTTTATTATCTCTCTTACTCTTCACTACAGTTCCTCAAATATCCTTCCTTAGTTAGTGTCTACAGATTACACAATATCTCCTCACTCTCAACATCACTTCCTGCAATGTTCACTTTATCTTCTACCAAAGTCCTGACAGTATTCTCGCTAATTTGCTGCAGTTCCAACGATATTCTCCCTTTTTTCCCACGAGAAGCATTTACGTTTTCTAATAATTGGAAGTTTCTTATCGGCATCTCTTCAAAGCTTCCTGTCTCTCTACTACACTGACCTTATAGCGACATGACCTACTTCATGGCCTTTTGCTTCGCCTCCTGAAGATCTCAATTTTCTCACTTCAGCTTCCTTCTAACTCTGTCCTCGCTTCCGTATCTTTATTTCTCCCCATATTTTACGTTTTTTTTTTTTTTTGGTGTTTTATGTGCTTGTAACTCGATTAGGGGTTTTTAATAAGGTTAAGGTTAGTGTTTACAGTTTTTGCTTTGTCATTTTGTCTTCCATTACGTTTTTTCTTTATTTTTTAACAGTTCTTCTCGTTTTGTTTCTGCTTCTTCAATCTACATTTTCAAAGGGGTCTAGTTGAAGTGCCACGGGTTTTTAAGGATGTTTCTGCATTACCAACAGGACAAATACTCTTTATTCTTTATTTTTCTTTCAGTTCTTCTCGTTTAGTCTTTTCTTTTTCAATTTATCTTTCTATTATTCTTTTTCTCTCCTTTGACTTCATTGCTTCTGTTCGTACTGTCTTACCTATCATTAATTCTTCTTCTCCTTCTACTAGTTTTCTTTTCATCCATTTCTACTTACTTTTATTTTTACTATTATTATTATTTTACTATCTTCGTTGCTTCTCCGTTTGCCTCATCATTCTCAGACCTTTCTTTGTAATCTTCACATTCTATTATCTTTAGCTCACACCTTAACCTGTCATCTTTCCCTCTTAACACTACACAACTTTCAACTTCGCCATAGTTAGTTTGGTTTTACTGTCTGCACACACACACGCATGCACAGAAGCACGCAAGCACGCACGCACGCACACACACACACACACACA
>NC_059296.1:3245000-3247500 GCF_017591435.1 Portunus trituberculatus
TAATATAACAGCTTAACATAATTCTATTTCTCTTACAGTGACTCGTGGCTTGTTTACCAACTCTCGTGATGCGGTGCTGGCCATCTCTGATCTCCTACAGCAGTTCATTCCAGTGAAGATCGTGGGATTAGCCTTTGCAACGGCTCTCCAAAACACACACTCACACACACACACACACACACACACACACACACACACACACACACACACACACACACACACACACACTTCACTTTCATGTCCCATCGCCTCCAGCGCTAATAAAAATGGAAACAGTTAAAAATTCCAGCTGGTGATATTAGCCTGCAACTGGTGATGGTAACGGTGGGCAGGCAGGGCGGCGGGGCGAGGCGAGGCGACGGTGTGTCTGTTCGCCTGTTGGTCTGTTCGCCAGTGACACACACCAGCACGCGTGGGTCGTTATGTGGCACTCATTGGCATTTATTACCTTTTGATAACCCAGCAGTGAGGGTTTCCAGTATTTTTTCGCTATCTTTATCAGAATGCGTCATCTTACGTTGAGTCTAGACGTGTGTTCTTTTTTTTTTTTTTATGTAAGAGGGAGAACTGCTAAGGACAAAAAAAAAAAAAATTAGAAAAAAGGCCCACTAGAATTGCAGTCTCCATTAAAAATTAGAAAGAATGAGTTAAAAGAGTGGGAGAAATGTCTTAACACCTCTCTTAACCCTTTCAGTACTGAGACGCATTTTTACCATGAGTTATGAGTATGATTAGCGGTTTTTTATTTACACCAGCAAGGTCCTATGGAGGTCAGAAGGTTAACGGTCTAGAATCTTCACTATTCTAATCCCCCCTTGATATTTTGAAGCTGTATAAAATCACGTAACAGTAACCTGAGTAAATATAAAGACGTATTGAAGGAGTTAAAAGAAGTTAAGTCGAAGGAGGATGGAAACACATTAGCTTACCTTAAAAAGAAATCTTAAAAATAAAACCCTTAATGAAGTCTCCTTGTTTTGCGCACTTAACCTTCTTTCACCAGTCGCTACACTTGACTCATTACACTCGTCTATACTCCAACATCCTCACAATTTAACGCAACATTATATAGGAACCAATTATCTATCACTCTCCCGCTCTCCTTCTCCCTGTCTCTCTCTCTCTCTCTCTCTCTCCAGTCTGCAGCACCCTGGCGCCCCGTGAACCTCATAATGAAAACAGTCGGACGCCTTGGAAAATAATGCTGCGCGTGTTTGTTAGTCTTCCATGAGGTAGGAAAAGCAATTATAGGGAATCTGAATTTTTTTACGGTGAAAAATGATTAACTTGAAAAGGGACGTCAAAATATATCTGTTCAAAGGGGAATCCATGGAAATTTTGGTGATTTAAAAAGGAGAAGGAGGAGGAGGAGGTGGTGGAGGAGGATTAGGAGAAGGAGGAGGAGGAGGATTAGGAGGAGGAGGAGGAAGTAAAGGAGGAGGAATAAAGAAAGTGAGAAAGAAAGAAAGAAAGATAGAAGAAGAAGAAATGAAGAAAGAAGAAGAAGAAGAAGAAGAAGAAGAAGAAGAAGAAGAAGAAGAAGAAGAAGAAGAAGAAGAAGAAAACAAGAAGAAGAACAAGAAGAACAGGAATAAAAACAAGGAAGAACAAGATCAAGAAGAAAAGAAGAAGAAGAAGAAGAAGAAGAAGAAGAAGAAGAAAACAAGAAGAAGAACAAGAAGAACAGGAATAAAAACAAGGAAAACAAGATCAAGAAGAACAGAAGAAGAAGAAGAAGAAGAAGAAGAAGAAGAAGAAAAACAAAAACAACAAGAACAACAAGAACAAGAACAAGAGAAAATAAAAAAAGGAAACGAAAAAGATGAAGAAAAAAAATAAAAGAATAAGAAACAAACGAAAAAAAAAAGAGAAAAAAAAAAAAGAAAATTAATAAGTTAGTGGAGGACGAAATACCTCAACACACCTGACACAAGCCACAGGTCAGAAAGGAGAGCTTCAACAAAATACTAGAATGAAATCGAATCTCACAGGTAATACTAGAATTAAATCGAATCCCACAGGTCAGAAAGGTGGACTTATACAAAATACTAGAATCAAATTGAATACCACCCCCTCCTCCCCTCCCTCCTTCCCACCACTCCTCCTCAGACTTCAAAGAGCAGGTGTTGTGTCAAGCAGGCTGCGTCACTACGACTGCCGCCAACATCCTTCACAATCTGTATCTCTTCACATCTTTCCTTTTTCTCCTTTTTGTTAGTTTTATCTCTGTGTATCTAACCTATCCTGGTGTGTGTGTGTGTGTGTGTGTGTGTGTGTGTGTGTGTGTATGAGGGGAAATCTGGCCTAGGGCAACAGAAAGAGTTATAAAAAGGGGCCACTTAGGATGCCAGTACCCGTGCAGGTGTGTGTGTGTGTGTGTGTGTGTGTGTGGTCAAATATTCCATAAAAGAACGCAAAACACCCTTAGCAACAACCTGACACGTTTATGGAACTGCAAAATCTTACTTCCCGTAGCTGAAGTGATTAGAGAAAGAGAGAG
>NC_059296.1:3255000-3282500 GCF_017591435.1 Portunus trituberculatus
AGGAGGAGGAGGAGGAGGAGGAGGAGGAGGAGGAGGAGGAGGAGGACGAGGAGAAAAGGTAAGGAATAAAGAAAGGAGGAGTGAGGAGGAGGAGGAGGAGGAGGAGGAGGAGGAGGAGGAGGAGGAGGAGGAGGAGGAGGAGAGAACAAGGGACACACTACACAAGTTTTCTCCAAATTATCTGATGATTAGGAGGAGAAAGAAACTTTTTCACTTTAAGGGGGAGACAATTTGATATCCACGACCACCACCACCACCACCACCACCACCACCACCACCACCACCACCACCACCACTAGACCACCAGAAAGTTCCATCATCATTATACACTATCGCCAATATTACACTATCTTAACTATTACCCACCACTAACGCTCCTGTTACTACTACTACTACTACTACTACTACTACTACTACTGCTAATCCAATCACTATCACCACCACCACCACCACCACCATCACCACCACTACTACCTTCTCATTACCATATCATTATTCATGTCATTTAAATTATTTTCCCCGGGACACCTCGCCTCAGGTCTCTCTTCTCCGCCTTAATTATTATACAGGCAAAAAAAAAAGATGAAAAAAAAAACAATTTACATGCAAGGGAATGGCTCGCTCCGAATTTACCTGAAGGGAGATAACCTAATGATTGAAAAATATTTACGTCTCTGGAAAGGCCTTGGTAATCAGCTTACATTTTGTCCCCTCCTCCTCCTCCTCCTCCTCCTCCTCTTCTTCTTTTCCTCCTCCTCCTCGTCTTATTTCAAATTTTTCTCTCAGTTCCCTTTCTCCTCTTCCTCTGCTTTCTCCTCCTCCTCCTCCTCCTCCTTCTCCTGTTGTTGTTGTTGTTGTTCTCTCTCCTCCTCCTCCTCCTCTTCCTCCTCCTCCTCCTCCTCCTCCTCCTCCTCCTCCTCCTCCTCCTCCTCCTCCTCCTCCAGCTCTCTCCTTCCTTTTATTTTTCTTCCTCCAGCTCCATTTCTTTCTCTTTTTCTCATACTGTCATGTTCTTTTAATCTTTCTCCTGTTTCCTTCTCCTCCTCCTTCTCCTTTTTCGCCTCATGTTTGCTTCTCTCTCTCTCTCTCTCTCTCTCTCTCTCTCTCTCTCTCTCTCTCTCTCTCTCTCTCTCTCTTTCTCTCTCTGTCTTAATACGAGTTTCCTTTTCAGTTTTATTCCTTTTCTGTTATTGCAGTGAGTTGACAATTCTTATTTTCATCTTTTCATGTAAACAGGAATGATCAAACAGGAAGCAAATTACATGAAAGGACCAAAAGAAGGAGGAGGACGAAGAGGAGGAGGAGGAGGAGGAGGAGGAGGAGGAGGAGGAGGAGGAGGAGGAGGAGGAGGAGGAGGAAGGGTCGTGAAAAATATTATCAAGAATGTGGCGTAAGAAGACCGTGAAGAAGGGAAGAGGAAGGAAGAATGGCAGGGTAGGTGGTTGGAGGCAGGGGTAGTGAAGAAGGGAAGAGGAAGGAAGAGTGGGGAGGTGATGGGTGGCAGAGGGAGGTAATGGGTAGCAGGGGAGGTGATGGGTGGCAGGGGGGGGTGATTGGTGTCTGGGTTTGTGAAGATAGTTGATATAGAAGATAATTTTATTTGTTTTGTTATCTAATTACTTACTTATTCATTTGGATGGGAAATTCCAGTCAAGAAAAAAAAAAAAAAAACTGGAGGAAGTGATGGAAGCTTTCTGATCCAACGCTTTCCTGTTCACCAAAATAAGGCGAATGAAAAAGATGAAGGAATAAGAACAAACCTAAATTCGTTTGCGACTTCACTTCTTTTTAGAGGTGTCAAGACATTTGTCCCTCTTTTGACTAATTCTTTCCAATCCTTCATGGAGACTATGGAGTAAGCCTTTTTTTTTCTAATATATATATATTTTTTTTCCCTTGGCCGTTCTCCCTCTTACATATAAAGATAAAATAGTGCTGGTACAGTTTCTATGGCTACTAATTCTTCCGTTCACGTCAGAAGGGAGAAAATAATAACATACACAAGGAGAGCTTTTGACTTTATCCGTTAAAATATTCCCACACCTTTTAGGGAAACATGAAGCCACTATACCACGAAATTAACTAACTAAGGCAAATATTAGCTCAAAAACCGTATATCTGTAAAACATCATGTGACGTGAATAACCTGTGGACCTGCCCAACCCCAGCACGTCATATGGTGTGAGAAGCGCTTAATAGTTTAATAACCCCAACGAATCCAAAAAAAAAAAAAAAAAAAAATGCAGTGCTTAATTCAGGATACAACTCCCTTCCAACTGAACAAAGTGTGCTCTACATTCCATTAATAGCACAAGCCTCTCATTCACTGCACAACTATACTCACCCCTCACCCACCGCACGCTTCATTCTATACAGTCATGTGGGAGTTCATCACACACTCAAGCCCTCCACCCACAGCCTCCCCTCGCTCCACTTTCACGGGATCAACCTCTGATTAAAAACTGTTCCGCTTTCACGCTCCTTTACACTCTCATCTTTGGCGGGGAGTGAGTGTGTGCAAGTGTGTGACGTGTTTACTCACTCACTCTCAGCCCGGGAGATAAGAAGCTGCGCGTTAAATTGTAAACCTCACGTAATGGATAAACATCGTACCTTGGTGAAACGTACTACATAATATAAGCGAGGCAAATGTGTGGTTAGAAGCTAAATATTTCACACATTTAACACGGTAATACGTAACAGAAAAAAAGTTTATAGCGATACAGATGAGCGAAAAACTATTGGGTAGAATGTGGTCAGTATAGAAGCTGAATAGATGTAATGTCTGGAATAAGAGATGGTGGATTTTTAAACGCCTGAAAGCTACCCTGTATAGATCAGCTGGACTTTTTGCAATATTTTCATTTTTAAGTTACCCTGTATAAATCAGCTGGACTTTTGGCACTCTTCAATTTTAAGTTACCCTGTATAAATCAGCTGGACTTTTGCACTTTTTACATTTTCTTACGTTCTTTTCTTCGCTTGTGTTCCTTCAGTGTCGTTTACGTAGTGGGAGTATTGATTCCAAGACAAAGAGAAGAAAGGGAGACACATTATACTAACAATTTACCTTCTCTGAGTTTCCTTCAAGAATTTGTTTAACGAGCAACCTCTGACAATTTAGGGGTTGTGTCTCGTAAGTCTCAACAATAAAAAAAAACAAAAAAACACTGAATTGTAATCGTCATGTGTGTGTGTGTGTGTGTGTGTGTGTGTGTGTGTGTGTGTGTGTGTGTGTGTGTGTGTGTGTGTTTATATTAGAAAAAAATGTCTTATAGAATTGCAGTCTCTAGAAAGGTTAGAAAGAATGAGCGTCTGTGTCAGGTTACAATTCCATATTCTGAAACACTTCCACGCTGCACGTTCATTCCTTTCCAAAGACACGGGTTCGAATCCTGTCCACAGTCCGAGTTTAGGTTGGGCTTCTTCACTCGAGGCAACGGTTTCCTAGCGGGTTGGCTTTGAGATAGGAGATACCACAAAAAAATATCCCTTTTAACCCATAAATTCCCGTGAAAAACCCATATGATATAAATATAAAAAAAAGACTCTGGTTGAAGTGACACGGATTTTTAAGAGTCCTATTTTTTATACTAACTGATTAACAAGATTTCTACATTATTAAGATGGTCCTTTTTCAACAGGATCTTTTTTTTATTAGAGTTCATTATCATTATTACTATATTTTTCCCGTACGATTCCTTCATTTTGTTTCATCAGTTCCCTCCACGATTTACCGGCGGCAAGGAAGACGTGCGTGACTCGAATGCCAATAAGTGAGTCAAGTAAATGTTGAAATATTTGTAGTAGTGATTTAAGTGCTGGCAAACTTAGTTTATTTTTGAGTATTTTTGCTGCCCTTCACCAGCTTCACCTCTTGCATTAAAAGAAAAAAAAAAAATGCAGTCTTGAGAACTCTGGTAGTAGTTTTTGTGGCCTCTGAACTCATTTTGTGGTAGAAGAGCTTAGCGTTTCTCAATACAAATTATAATACTGAGAGAGAGAGAGAGATAATTAACAGCTGACCTTTTTATATTCGTTGCTTCTCCACTGTTTTTCAAAGGATTGTTCTTTTCCTTCCTGAAATAACAAACTCGTCTTCACTCTGCAGAAGATGACAGCCTTTGAAAATCTTGCTTAAGTTTCTCTCTCTCTTTCTCTCTCTCTCTCTCTCTCTCTCTCTCTCTCTCTCTCTCTCTCTCTCTCTCTCTCTCTCTCTCTCTCTCTCTCTCTCTACCCAAGCAGCAGAGAGAGAGAGAGAGAGAGAGAGAGAGAGAGAGAGAGAGAGAGAGAGAGAGAGAGAGAGAGAGAGAGAGAGAGAGAGAGAGAGAGAGAGAGAGAGAGAGAGAGAGAGATTGCTAGTGATCAGAGACCCATCCAACAGACACACACACACACACACACACACACACACACACACACACACACACACACACACACACACACACACACACACACACATTTACTAATACCCTTTTCACTCAGCCATAAATACAAATGACATACATCTAAACACATACAAAATTTCTTATCGATACTCTATTTATACACTTTTTTCACTAATTTGCTTTTCTAGTTCCATTTTTTTCATTTATTCATACTTTCTTTTTTTTTTTTCTTTTCATTTTCTCTTTTACTCGCGTGGAACATATTGGCTTGGAATATTTTTTTGCATTTTTGTATTTTTTTGTATTTTTTTTTTTTTTTTTGGCCCCAGTGAGCACGCATGTCTGCCTCGACCAAAGGGTTACACTGGCCAGACGTGAAGGGCGTGTGTGATTGGTGGGCTGGACCATTGAACCGCCTGATCTGGTTCCTCTCCCTCCTCCTCCTCCTCCTCCTCCTCCTCCTCCTCCTCCTCCTCCTCCTCCTCCTCCTCCTCCTCCTCCTCCTCTTCCTTGATCTCCTGCTTCTTCCTATATGTTGCTGCAAAATTTCCCTTTTTTTTTTATATTTTAGTATATATATATTTTTCAAGTTCTGGTCTAATACAGTAATTTGTTTGATATTGTTGTTATTTCTATTTCTATCATTATTCTCACTATTACTATAACTACTGGTACTACTACTACTACTACAAAATCTACTTCTGATATAACTATTACTACTGCTATATTATTACTGTTTCTACTAATATAACTCCTACTACTACTGCTATAACAACAAACACAGCAACAATTACTACTACTACTACTACTACTACTACTACTACTACTACTACTACTACTACTACTACTACTACTACAACTAAAACTACTACTAAAACTACAACTACAACTACTACTAAAACTACTACTACTACTACTACAACTACTACTACTACTACAACGTTAACTACTACTACAACTACAACAACTATTACTACTACAACTACAACTACTACTACCACTACCACTACCACCATTACTACTACTACTACTACTACTACTACTACTACTACTACTACTACTAATCAAGAGAGGGGCGTTCTACGTGAGGCTGTAATGGCCACAAGGAGGAATACGATCACACTATTCTCTTTAAGTTTGGTCTGTTGTGGTTTCGCTGCACGGTACTGTTTAAAACGGTGCACGGTACTGCTTATGGTGCATTTTCATATTGAAGCTACACGTTTATGTTTATGGTGCACTGTACTGGTCTCAAGATCAAATAGTATACAGTTAATACGAAATTCCATAAGTGTGTGACAAAAAGCGAGGGTGTTACGATTCCCCATTAGCAGGATCAAGAACGTAATTAGACACACTCATTTCGTTAATGGAGTCTCTTCAAATGGATCCTTAATAACTCCTTCTGCGGGTAGCTGTGCGGTAAAAAGGCTGAAGGTGTCGTGAAAATGCTGACTTACTGAGTGATACGCGGGGTGATTCAGGTTATGACTTGTTCCCTTTGTTAAAATCTAGATGTCATTTTTCATCGTAATAGTCACAAGTTTTAGCAAAGTGTGTGGTGAGAGCATAAACTAGGCGATGACAGCATGAATGAGGTGGTGACGTGGTGGTAAACTGTGGTGAGAGAAGGTAGAAAGCTTTATATATCATCTACTTTCTTTCATTAACGTCTAAGTCTCCTTTTTTTTTTTTCGATTTAACATCATAAGTTTCCGCAAAGTGTGTGGTGACAGCATGAATGAGGTGGTGAGGTGGTGTTAAGCTGCGGTGAAATGAGATAGAAAGCTTTATGAGTCAGTTTATTCCTTTCATTAATTTCTTCTCAATACACTCAAAAGTTTCCGCAAAGTATGTGGTGACAGCATATACGAGGTGGTGACAGCATGCGTGAAGTTGTGAGGTTATGGTAAGCTGTCATGTGGAGGGAGAGAATGCATCAGTAGTCAAAAGATGCTTGACTTATTAACTGAAATACCACAACACACTACGTGAGTCATATGAGACTGCCAGGAGGGAAAAGGGGTCGGGCGAAGCTGGAGGGAAAGTTGATGGAAGAGGGAGAGGTTTATTAGATTCAGGAATTACTGTTATGAAAAGAAACGAGACAAGGGAGAGGCTGTAAACGGAAGGGGAAGAGGGAAATTTTATACAGTCTATGAATACTGTTGTAAAGAAGAGAATTATCGCCACTATGATGTTATAACAAGCATTTGAAATATTGGATGGGAACGCTAAAGTACTAGAAATAGCCCTTAAAACTGCTGTGATAAAAAGGAAACATTACTGGCATGACACCACAATATGCAAACACTGAGAAACATTTTTGGCACAATATGAAACGACAACCACCTTAAATATTGAACAAATCTGAAAAAAAACAATAATATATAAAACTGCTGAAGGAAAAAGGAAACATTACAATACGCAAACACTGAGCAACATTTTTGGCACAATATCAAACGACAACCACTCTGAATATTGAGCAGATTTGAGAAAAACAACAAAGATATAACCTAGACTAAGAAGATTACAAAGACACTAAGGAAACACGATAGACATTAGAGACAAATCTACTTGAAAAAAAAAAAAATTGAGAGAAAAAAAAAAAAACCCGCAAGGTAACGCATAACATAATCGATAACAGGAGATCATTCTTAGCGTCTTCGTGTCTTTCAAGTTAACGGGTAAGAATAAGTGAAAGAGTTACGAATGGCAAAGAAAAGAACAGATTTCACTAACGATATTTCCATTAATCATACGTACACCTTCCTTAAACTCTCTAAGCTTAAAAATGCATAAGGATGTACAGGTAAAGAGCCTTTTTTTTTTATTTCCAGTGGGAGCTTTTTTTTTTCTTTTCCTTTTTTTTGTCCTTGGCTGGCTGTCTTCCCTTCATAAAAAAAAAAAAAAGAATAATGGTGGGATGGAGTAGGCTTAGTGATCGCGTTGTTAGTGTTGAGTTGATTGGAAATTCTAAAGAAAGATCAGGCCCATATACAGAAACGCTCTGCTCTCTCTCTCTCTCAAGGCCACAGAAATTATTAGCATGGTTTTCAAATAATTTATCTTCACTTAATAATGTAAAAATCTTGTCAATCTGCCTGTAGAACCGTAAAAACACCTTAAAAAACCTTTGGAAATTTAAATAAATCCTTGTATAGTGGATGAAGTACAGAAGTGATTGAGAATACGAGCACAGGTGTATCTATGAATAGGAATGACAGATGGGTGGAAGTAATGGATGGACTGGTGGCCTGCTGTAGTTAACCTCTTGTGCCTTGGTCTTCCACATATCTCCCATCATAATGCTCCAGGATGATTACTAATTCACTCTCGTCTGCAACCAATGAAGAATTCTCGTACACATGACGGTAAGTATTTTTAGGATTATCCAAGAGAATGAGTATAAAAGTTTCTCTCCTTACCATTCTGTTTCAGTGTTCTCTATTTCTTTGTGTTGTTAATCCATCAGCTCCTATACTTTCTTCTCTTCCTTTCTTCCTCCTCCTCCTCCTCCTCCTCCTCCTCCTCCTCCTCCTCCTCCTCCTCTTCTTCTTCTTCTTCTTCTTCTTCTTCTTCTTCTTCTTCTTCTTCTTCTTCTTCTTCTTCTCCTTCTCCTCTTCCTCCTCCTCCTCTTCTTCTTCTTTTTGTTTTTGTTCTTGTTCTTGTTCTTCTTGTTCTTCTTCTTCTTCTTATCAGTATTATTCTTCTTCTTCTTCTTCTTCTTCTTCTTCTTCTTCTTCTTCTTCTTCTTCTTCTTCTTCTTCTTCTTCTTCTTCTTCTTCTCCCTTTTCCTCCTCCATCTCCTCCATCTCCTCCTCCTCCTCCTCCTCCTCCTCCTCCTCCTCCTCCTCCTCCTCCTCCTCCTCCTCCTCCTCAAGCTCAAGCTACATTTCATCATAATCCACGATATTCCTCCAAATTTTCCCT
The DNA here is from genome assembly GCF_017591435.1 of Portunus trituberculatus. Lineage (NCBI taxonomy): Eukaryota > Metazoa > Arthropoda > Malacostraca > Decapoda > Portunidae > Portunus > Portunus trituberculatus. The sequence goes on from NC_059296.1 coordinate 3,263,322, forward strand.
CCCAAGACAAGATGTAAATCATATTCTACCTTCCCTTTATTCCTCTTTATTGCTAGGTTGCTCTCTCTCTCTCTCTCTCTCTCTCTCTCTCTCTCTCTCTCTCTCTCTCTCTCTCTCTCTCTCTCTCTCTCTCTCTCTCTCGTCTTAACTCTCTGGGGAGGGGAAAACCTTCGCCTCCTCCCTTCCTCTTTATGTTCCCCGCCCAGTCATTGTTTGTAGAGCGGCGTGGGTCAGATTACACTGTTGGATTATTCAGAAACCTGCGATCAAAGCATAATTTTCTTGGATACTGTGCTTCTACCTACATAGTTATGCAACACACACACACACACACACACACACACACACACACACACACACACACACACACACACACACACACACACACACACGGAAAATGAATATTATAAGGGTCTTTTTGGGTGGAAATTTCTGCAGTAAATAACAAATCATCATATTTTTGTTATCATTTTTGTTATCATGAAGTTGTTTCTTACAGTAATCGTATTTTGTTATTGCAGTAATTTTTTTTCTTTTTCTTGTAGTGAAAGTGGTGGTTGTGGTGGTGGTAGTGGTGGTGGTGGTGGTGGTGGTGGTTGTGGTTGTGGTGGTTGTGGTGGTTGTGGTGATGATGGTGGTGGTGGTGGTAGTGGTAGTAATAGTGGTCGTGGTATGATATTTTCAGTTGCCTATTCTGATGTTTTCACCACTACCACCACCACTACTACCACCACCATCACCACCACCACCACTACCACCACTACCACAACTTCTACCACCTTGAAAAAAAAAAAAAAACTAACCATAACAAAAGCACAACAGTAACAACAACCACCACCACAACCACCACCACCACCACCACCACCACCACTACATCAGGTAATTGGTACAAATTCAATGCAGTGTCCGTGATCATGTAACAAACAAACACTGTCTGACGTCACACTCCCTTCAGAGAGCCACGCGCCCCTGACACCCGACACTATACCCCTTTCGCCAGCATAATTAGGCCCCACTGAGACTAGAATGAAGGAAGCGAAGGACGGAAGGAGAAGAATTAAAATAGAAAGGAAGAGAAGGATGAGAGAAGAAGGGAAATTGAAGGAAAGGGAAGGATAGCAGAAGAATGAAAATTGAAGAGAAAAGGGAAGGATGAGAAGCAGAATGATAACTGAACGAAAGGAAAGGATGAGAAGAGAAGAATGAGAATGGAAAGAAAGGTAGAAGAATAATTAGAATAGAACAGAAGAAAAGCATGGGAGAAGAGAGGAAATGAAAGAAATGGGAAGGATGGGAGGAAAAGAATGAATATGGAAGAGGAAGGGGAAAAAGAGAAGAGAAAGGAAAGGATAGAAATAAGTAAAACACTGAGGGTAAAGAAAGGGAAACAGAAGGGCAAATAAAGAAAGAGACGCGAAGAGAAAAGAATGCATTTGAAGAGAAAGGGGAAAATTGGAAGAGAAAGGAAGGGAAAGGACAAAAGTGAGTAAAAACTGAGGAAAAGAAAGGGAACAGAAGGGCAAATAAAGAAAGAGACGCGAAGAATAAGTGAAAAAAGGTATGAAATCGGTGGATATACAAACGATTAGGCAAACACTGAGGAAGAAAAGGAGGGGAGTGAGTGAGTGAGTGCGTGAGTGAGTGAGTGAGAGAGTGAGTGCGTGAGAGGACAGGAAAGAGGGAAAAAAATAGAACCAACTTATTAGAAAAGGAGAGAGTTTTTCTTTCTCTCCTTTTCTTGTTTGAATATTTTTTTTTAGTTTAGTTGCTGATTTTGAAGGTTTGGATGCGTGTTTGTGTGAAGTGGTGTGTGACTTGTTCTTGCTCTTTCTCTTCTTAGCAAAATAGAAAAGAAATAAAAAGTGATGAAAGAGTGAAAAAAAAAAATACAAATACACAACCAGAAATGTAGAGGAAAAAAAGAAAACATAAAAAATAACCGCGAAATAGAAAAAAAAAATGAAGAGAAAAATAAGAGTAGAAGGAAGAAATAAAAAAAACTGAAATAAACCAAAGAAAGGAAGAAAAATAGAATGAAAGCGGAAGGAGAAAAGAGAAAGAGGATTAAATTGTTACATGTCAAATGGCAAAGGTTGAGGATGGGAGAGCAAGAGAAAGAGGGAGGATATAAGGAATAAGTGGAAGAGAGAACGAGAAGGAGGAAGGCAGGGAGGGAGGAAGGTAGAAGGAAAGGAGATGGTAATGAGGTAGAGGAACATTCCTTATATAGCTGTTATGAATAGAAAGGCTGGAAAATATGGAGAGAGGTGAAGAGGGAGAGAATTATGAAAAGTTGGACGGGAGGCAGGGAGGAGGGGAGGGAAATATGGCAGATGAAGGGATGAGATATGCAGAAATAGAGGAAAAGCACATTGCATAATAATAATAATGGAGGAGGTGGTAGTGCAGGAGGAGGAGGAAGAGGAGGAGGAGGAGGAGGAGGAGGAGGAGGAGGAGGAGGAGGAGGAGGAGGAGGAGGAGGAGGAGGAGGAGGAGGAGGAGGAGGAGGAGGAGGAGGAGAGGAGGAGGAGGAGGAGGAGGAGGAGGAGGAGGAGGAGGAGGAGGAAGGAGGAAGGAGGAAGAGAAGGAGGAGGAGGAGGAGGAAGAGAATGATGAAAAGGAAGAGGCGGTAGGAGTAATGGTAATGGTGGTGGTGGTGGTGGTGGTGGTGGTGGTGGTGGTGGTGGTGGTGGTGGTGGTGGTGCTACAACAATCACAATGATTAATAGCAAGGACATAAAAACCATTTACCAAACAACAACAACAACAATAACAACATCGCCAAATCACCACCACCATCATCACCACCACCACCACCACCAAGAACAACAAGAACAAGAACAAAAACAGAGAGAGAGAGAGAGAGAGAGAGAGAGAGAGAGAGAGAGAGAGAGAGAGATACTAATGGTGGAGAAAAGAGACACGAAAGGAAAAACTGATTATCAGGAGACTGGAAAAAGGGAAAGAAATGAAATTGATCAGTTTTGGGAATAATAAAGTGACACAAATAGTATTATCTAGCAAAGTTAGGTTAGGTTCTCTCTCTCTCTCTCTCTCTCTCTCTCTCTCTCTCTCTCTCTCTCTCTCTGATATGTTTTTCGTGGTATATTATGAGGTATTTTATTTTTCCACTTCTGTACAGCATATTCCGAGTTTCCTGTTGCCGAGAACGTAGAGAGTGTTTTGCTATATATTTTTCTAATGAGCTTAGTCTTACATCTGCTTTTCTTTTCTTTGCTTCTTCACAGTGCAATGGGATGCTGTTAAACCTTATTTTCATTTCTGCAGTATTTTTCATATGAGTTAAATCCTACAGAGATGTGCAACTGTATATTATTTTCGTGTGTGTGTGTGTGTGTGTGTGTGTGTGTGTGTGTGTGTGTGTGTGTGTGTGTGTGTGTGTGTGTGTGTGTGTGCAAAATCCGAATAGGATGGTGATGACAGTAATGGTAATAGTAACAATAATAACGATAGGAATAACAAAAATAACGTTAACAGGAAGTACAACAAATAATAATAGAAGATATAGCAATAATTACAACTATACTGATAATAATAACAATAATAATAATAATAATAATAATAATAATAATAATAATAATAATAATAATAATAATAATAATAATAATAATAATAATAATAATAATCGCAATAATAACGATAATAACAAAAATAAAAATAATGGTAAAAAAAAAATAATAATGATAAAAAAATAATAATAATAATTTAATAATAATAAGAATGATAACGGCAATAATGATAACAAAAAACATAAATAAGTAGTAGCATTACCAAAAACCACCACCACCATCGCAACCTCCACCATCAATGAAACAGTTTTGCATATAAATAACCTTTAAACTCTACGGTACCATCCAGCCACATTTACTTACTAAATGAGGCACCAACACACAAAACACACAAAACTAATCGCCCTTAACCCCTTCAGTATCGGGACGCATTTTTACCATGAGTTTTGGGTACGATTAGACGATTTTATTTATATTTGGAAGAGTCTATGGAGGTCAGAAAATCAATGGGCAAAATCTTCAGTATTTTTAATCCCTACCGCTGTGGTACAGTGGAACCATGGGGTCTGAGGGGTCTCCAAGCGCACGGGTTCGAATCCTGTCCACGGTCAGAGTGTAGGTTGAGCTTCCTAACTCGGGGCAACGGTTTGCTAGCGGGTGGGCTTTAAGATAGGAGGTACCCCAAAAAGTATCCCCTTTACCCCATAAATTCCCGTGAAAAGCCCACATGGTATAAATAGAATAAATAGATAAATAAAAAAGTTTCTGAAGCTGTATAAAATCAGCACATGGTAAGCAGAATGAATATGAAAACGCGTCATGGTACTGAAGAGGTTAACAATGGGAGAAAGAGATAACAAAAAAAAAAAAACAATGTAGAGATGATAGAATACAGGAGACGCGACAGGCATGAAAGAGAAGGAAAAGGAAGAAGGAGGAAAGAAAAAGGGAGCGGTAAGGCAAAGTTAGGCAAAGTAGGGCACGAGGGACGGCATATCGCTCGCCTGGGATTAATACATCAGGTGAAGAGCTACAAGCGAGAGGAGGCGGTGGCAGGTTGTGAGTTCCATGGAGACTTTTGATGAAATTGGTTTGTGTTTTTCGTTCGGACAGTGAGAGAGATGTGTTGAAGAGACGTTGGGGATGGAGGGGGAGGAAGTTATAGTATTAGCTGGTAGAGGAAAGGGTGTCTGTCTGTATGTCTCCTTCCCTATTCTCTCTCTCTCTCTCTCTCTCTCTCTCTCTCTCTCTCTCTCTCTCTCTCTCTCTCTCTCTCTCTGTCTGTTTGTTTATCTGTCTGTCTCTGTCTCTGTCTCACTCTGAACCTTTATTGTTTCATCACACATCTTCAGGTCTTCTCTCTTCTCATTTTCCAGTTTCGCTATTGCTTTGAGGAACATAATGAAAATGTGTGTGTGTGTGTGTGTGTGTGTGTGTGTGTGTGTGTGTGTGTGTGTGTGTGTGTGTGTGTGTGTGTGTGTGTGTGTGTGTGTGTGTGTGTGTGTTTACCTGCCAGTGAAGGTAACTAGAGAGACAGGTGCTCCACTTTATTAATATCAGTCTCTTCCCTTCCCTCCCTGGCCACGGCGTGATGAATGGCTTGGAGGAAGCAGGTTAGGGTTACGCTATAAGGGATAACAGCGCAACATTAGACGCTGCGTTATGCTGACGTCAGGGATGACGTTGGAGTGAAATCTAAAGTCTCCAGGACTGTGTAGGAGGATGAAAACTTTCTTTAATATAAGGTAAAAGACTCATTGCTCTTTACTAGTGTGTGTGTGTGTGTGTGTGTGTGTGTGTGTGTGTGTGTGTGTGTGTGTGTGTGTGTGTGTGTGTGTGTGTGTGTGTGTGTGTGTGTGTGTGTGTGTGTGTGTGTGTGTAATTCACCTCTTTCTCCTCGGTCGTCTGCTGGTCACCCAGCCAGTCTTCCCCATTACGAAGCGAGCTCAGATCTCATAAACCGATCTTCGGGTAGGACTGAGACCATATCAACACACAACACACACCGGGAAAGCGAGGCCACAATCCCTCGAGTTACATCCCGTACCTATTTACTGCTAAGTGAACTGGGGGCCACACATTAAGAGGGTTGCCCATTTGCCTCGCCGCTTACCGGGGTTCGAACCCGGCCCTCTCGATTGTGAGTCGAGCGTGCTAACCACTACACTACGTGTGTGTGTGTGTGTGTGTGTGTGTGTGTGTGTGTGTGTGTGTGTGTGTGTGTGTGTGTGTGTGTGTGTGTGTGTGTGTGTGTGTTTGTATATCTTTGTGTACGCATCAACCACACAACCACACTCCTGTTGCCTTCAACGGTTTATATTTCGACCAAAAAATAGACCATGAAAGCTAGTGAAATAGAGAGGCTGAGTCAGTACACGAGTGCAACCAAGTGAACGAGCGACTCACGAGAAATAAAGAAGCCACAAAGGTATTACAAGCGCTAAGATGATTACACTTCCACTAAAAAGACACCAAACATTATAGATGGAACCACTTCACGAGAGGAGAGTGGAACACGTAGCTGGAACATATACTAGATTGAGAAACAGGTTGGTGAACTGGCTGCACCCAAAACGACGACACGTGTAAGAGGAAGGAGACGAATGAGGAAGTAATGTATTAGAAAACTCCCACGCAAAGCTTCTTAGCGTTTGAAAGAGTTCAGTAGCGCAGTGGGAAGGATGAAAACTGCGCTTAGTTCTCAGTAGGGCTTGCCTTGATTATAGTAATGATGGTGGTGGTAATAAGAAAATGACTCACAGATTTGGAACAGGATAATGCTTAGCTGTAATCATGGTCAATAGTGGAAAATTCCTCTGAAATTATTTCCATCTCCATCTCAAGTCCTCTGATGTGATGAAAACCCGTCAGCTTTGAGATAACTTAAAGATGATTGGAAAACTCAAAACACAATGGAAGGAAGAGGAAAAACGTTGAGATTTTTTCTTTAAACAATTATTACAAATATTTACAAGGTTTAATGAGTCACTTTGTCTCATGATCCTTTTGAAAAACCATCTTAAGAATAAAAAAAAAATATTTGCAATAAAAATGTAGGACTGTAGGTCTAAGATCAGTTAATAAATTATGTAACACACACTCACACACACACACACACACACACACACACACACACACACACACACACACACACACACACACACACACACACACACACACCTAACACCCTGAATACCAAACCCAATGAATACACGTCAAAGTAGCGGCAATCCATCTCGTACCATATGCAGACCCCTGTAAATGCACATAAGTAAGGACCCTCCTCCAATACCACACCTGCAGAAGCTGAGATCCATAACACAGATGACCTCCTCAAACCAACCCTCTCGTTTCCCTTCCCAGATAACACGAGCATGAGGATTCAGTACAGCCGTCAATTGGGGGAAAATACGAGGCCACCCACCCCTTATACACCAAGCACACCTGCCCACTAGTCGAATAAAAGCCCCATCTTTCACCTCCATCTGTATTGCAAGGCTGCCTGGATTCACAGCTCCGCCAATCAATACTGATACTGATACCCTTGCCTACAGAGTGAGCTGGCGTATGGCTGCCTCTGCTAAGGGAGACTATGGCCAAGGATACAAGTAAAAATTGGGACAGAAATACTTTGTGGGGAGAGAGAGAGAGAGAGAGAGAGAGAGAGAGAGAGAGAGAGAGAGAGAGAGAGAGAGAGAGAGAGAGAGAGAGAGAGAGAGAGAGAGAGAGAGAGAGAGAGAGAGAGAGAGAGAGAGAGAGACAATAACGTACCCTCCTCCCTTCCTCCCTATCTCCCTCTCCCTCTTCTTCAATTACGGTTCCTGGAGGAGATGGCAACGCTCGCCTTTCTCCCGTCCCTTCCTCCCTCCTTCTTCAGTAGCTTCGGGTCAGCGGTGTCCTGTATCACCCACACTTCAGCGCCCTCTCAAGCAACACAGCCTCACTTGCGTAGCGTAGTGTATGCATTTCTATAAGTTTCTGGTGGTTTTGCATCATGAAACTCTACTCCCCAAAGGCTTGAAGAATACTGAGTTATTTCACGTTCGTACACCAAATAAGTGCTAGGTAAAACTGCTTCCGTGCCTAGGGTTCAAAAATACATAAGTTGCAAGGAGGAATATTGTTTTAGATTTGTGGTTGTGAAATATACGTGTGTGTGTGTGTGTGTGTGTGTGTGTGTGTGTGTGTGTGTGTGTGTGTGTGTGTGTGTGTGTGTGTGTGTTTGTGTATGATTCACCTCGGTCGTCTGCTGGTCACCTAGCAAGTCTTCCCCATAAGAGACTTGCCCATTTGCCTCGCCGCTTACCGGGATTCGAACCCGGCCCTCTTGATTGTGAGTCGAGCGTGATAACCACTACACTACGCGGTGTGTGTGTGTGTGTGTGTGTGTGTGTGTGTGTGTGTGTGTGTGTGTGTGTGTGTGTGTGTGTGTGTGTGTGTGCGTTGGAGGGGGCGAGGTATATGTAGTGTGTGTAAGTTGTACCACATGCATCGGGTGTAGACACTCTTCTGTATAAAGCGAGATATTAAAAGGAAAGGATGAAATGGAAAGGTAAGCATTGAAAGTGGCGAATGTGAGAGGGATGGAGGCTGCGCGGGAGGAAGGGATGGTATGGTGCGGGAAAGTTTCAGCTAAAACAATAAGTATTTCATGCTCGTAACTGTTGTTCATGTCATTAACCCCTTCAGTACTGGGACCCAGTTTTACCATGAGTTTGGGAATGATTAGACGATTTTATTTTCATCAAAAAGGGCCTATGTAGGTCAGTAGATTAATTGTCAGAATCTTCACTATTTTAACCCCCTCAAAAGTTTCTGAAGCTGTAAGCAGTAAGCAGAATGAACAATAAAGCATCTCATTGTACTGAAGAAGTTAAGGCGCTGTTCACTGTACCAATAAGGCTTTTTCTCGTTCGGGACGCTCTATGCTTGTAATTTGGGGGAAAAAAGTTATAAATGAGGCAGAGTTCATTTGAAACCGGTCACGTTCTTGCGCGACGCCTGACTGTCGTGTCTTACCCCGCCTCTACTCTCTTCCAGTCTACTCGTCCTTCCTTTCCACCGTTCCTTGCTTCAGTCTATCCGTCCCTTTCCCATCTGAAAATATTCCTTTGTATCATTCGTATATCTTTCTCTCTTTTCATTTCTATCCACGTAAGAATAAATACGTAACTTCAAATATATACGTATCTCTATCCATATTTAAGCTTCTTACGTCAGTGAAGCGTTAAATATAAATAGTGGAAGATAAATCTGTAAAGTTAGTGAGCTAGAAAAAAAATTGAAAAACCTTCCGTTATTATTGTTGTTGTTGTCTTTATGATATGGCCTATAGCGTCTGTCGGTAACTTAAAGTGTATTCGAATCGCTGTTCAGCTTCCCCCGATTAGAAGCGCAGGCAATTATATTTATAGTGGTATCCAAATCAGGGCCCATATCACCACCCAAGCGCATCTTTGGTGTAACCATTTAGAACCTGGGTATCATGGTGACATGTAGGTAACTTTAAACCACTTAACAAATAGCAAAGTTTCAAGGTAGTATGTGGTGAGATTCGAACCTACCCGTGGACGTCTGCCCGATCCCACACTCACCACCTTATCCACTACGCCACCGTCTCCCTGCTGTTGTTGTTATTGTTGTTGTTGTTGTTGTTGTTGTTGTTTGTGCTGCAGATGTTACTTTTATTGTTGTTTATGCTGCTGCTGTTGCTGTTGTTGTTGTTGTTGTTGTTGTTGTTGTTACTATTGTTGTTTATGCTGCTGCTGCTACTGCGTTACCTCCTCTTCCGTTCACCGTTCTCTGCTAACAACCTCGCCCTTGTTTTATTGGTGTTGTCAATCTTACGCAATCTGAACTCCTTCTTCACCTAGTTCTTCTTTCGCACCCATTGCAACATTACCAACCTTTCCTTCCCCTTCTCTTCGTTCCCTCATTCCCCCTTTCCATAAACGTTCATTCCTTTAATTATATTCCTTCTTTTTCTTTCCCACGTTCCCAATCGCTCTTACCTTTCCTCCTCCTCCTCCTCCTCCTCCTCCTCCTCCTTCTCCTCCTCCTCTTCCTCCTCCTCTTGTTTTTTTCTCGTTGCGCAGTATCTCTTTCCAGTTCGGTTTTAAATGTTGAAATATCAATGCGTTTTTTTTTATGTTTTATTCAAGAAAGAAGTTCTCTCTCTCTCTCTCTCTCTCTCTCTCTCTCTCTCTCTCTCTCTAAAAGGAGGAGGAGGAGGAGGAGGAGGAGGAGGAGGAGGAGGAGGAGGAGGAGGAGGAGGAGGAGGAGGAGGAGGAGGAGGTGGTGGAGGAGGAGGAGGATATAGTAATGCGAGAAAATAGAGAAAATGAAGAGAGAGCCAGAAATGAAAGGAAACAGAGGAATGAGTGAATGAAAATTATTGCATTATGAAGGGAAGGGAGGAGGAAGGGTTGGCGGTGCAGAGAGAGAGAGAGAGAGAGAGAGAGAGAGAGAGAGAGAGAGAGAGAGAGAGAGAGAGAGAGAGAGAGAGAGAGAGAGAGAGAGAGAGAGAGAGAGAGAGAGAGAGAGAGAGAGAGAGAGAGAGAGAGAGAGAGAGAGAGAGAGAGAGAGAGAGAGAGAGAGAGAGAGAGAGAGAGATTTTAGGAAAGGATGACACGTTAACTTAGGGGATTGAAAACACACACACACACACACACACACACACACACACACACACACACACACACACACACACACACACACACACACAGAGGGAACAAGAGTGGATGAGGGTGAGGTTGTGAATGGCATTGGGGAGGAGAATAAAGAGGAAGCAGTTTAACTGATATGACAAAGCCTGTGTGTGCATAGTCTTTTTTTGGGGCTGATATGGAAAAAAAAGCCTTTGTCGAAGCACAGTAAATCTGGTAGTACGCCATGATAATAAATTACTAACGTGGGTAATATTTATCGAGCACCGTTTGGTACGTAATAGTAATAACAATAACAACACAAATATCAGTAACAATAACAATAGTAATATTCTAAAGGCGATCGATGGTGCAGTATAAAAAATAAACAAAATGAAACAAATGAATGAGGAATAAATAAATAAATAAACAAATGAACAAGTCAAAATGTTAGTAAATCAATAATTCCTCCCACAAAATGAACAATTACAAGAATCAAAACAACAAATGGAAGTTTTCTATCAACACACACGACCTTTTTCATTTTGGTGACTGAAAAATCAAAGAGTAATATTAGTTAGTCGTTTTGTCAGTTCTTCCTCTGACAAACAATTAGAGGAATCACAACAATAAACGTACTGTGTTCAATTATTCCATCAACCCTCATGACCCGCCGACCTTTCATGTTTTGACTCACCTGACGTGCCTCTTCTCCCTCCAGCGCCTCAATAATTCGCAGGGCACGGCGTCATTCTGCTCCTCCCAGTCCCTGCAGGTGAGCCAATAATACAACTATGGTCTCAGCCTCGCCCTATCCTTCCTTCCTCCACACAGTTTGCGATGCTATTCCAACTTTCCCACCTTGCTTCCTCTCAGCGCTGCTCCGGTTAGACGTCAAATGATGTATCAAACTCTCACTGTGTTTGGCCTCTTTATCAAACTATATTTTAAAACACTACGATCAAAAGGCTTTAGTTGAAGTAGCACGTTTTTCATCCCTTCAGTACTGGGACACATCTTTAACTTTGAGATTTGTGTATGATTAGATAATTTTATTGACATTAAGAAGGGTTTTTGGAAGTCAGAAGATTAATGGCCACAGTCTTCACTATTTTATTCCATATACGAGTGTCTGAAGCTGTACAAAATCACCAAATAGTAAGCAGAATGAATATGGAAACGAGTCATAGTACTGAAAAGGGTTCACAGTGCTCTTACGGTTCGAATGATTGATTACCAAGATATTTACATTATTGACAGGAGAAACAGTCTTCAGAACACACTTAATCATCTCTTTAGGCTTTGAAAACAGTCGTGGTGAAAGAACAAAGCGTTTCTGTACATGGGTTGTAGTTCTATGATGTGGTAGAGATCAGTTAGTTTTGTGGAGATAGTCAGGAGAGGACTTAACTCTGAGGGTAAATGGTGAATATAGGGATGATTACAATACGAATGAATGCAGAAGGTTACCCATACCAGCTCTCCTGCCCTGCTTCTCCTATACCTTGTCACTGCCTTCCCTGCCACATTAAGAATACAAGCAAGCAAAGGAAAAGCTGGAAGATGCCATCAGGCCTACAAGTGGCAGCTCTTATACACACACACAAACACACACACACATAGACTTTCCTGTTCAGGCAGCACAATTCTTCGCTTAAGAAATCAAACATAGCTATCTATTTCCACCTATCACTCTCATGTATAAGTTTGTCTAATCTTTTAAAGCTCCTTAATGACTCAATACTGCCACGATTACCACCACCATCCATGACTGTTCCCCCTTCTCTCTGCCAGCATCTTCTCCCACCACACTACTATTACCATATTCTCATACATTTATTCCACTCTATTCTGCACATAAACCTACTTCACCCTACTACAAAAGCCATGCACCCTACCATTACCTCCCCCTAGCACCACCACCACTACTACCACTGCCAAATTCCTGTACCAGTGTCCCTTTCTATGCATACTGTACAGGGGGTGTCCTAAGCCAGGCAGTGTCGTCTTGACCTAACATTCTCCCAGAGGTCACCGTTGTTGCCGGATTTCTTGCCTTGTTCGCGCCGTGTCGTGCTGGGAGGGTGACATGGCCGGCAGGTGTGAGGGGAGCTTGATATACTTGGTGCTAGTTGTGTTTTCTTTATTTTTTCTTTATTACAGAACCACCAGACTGTATTTGCTTCTTTATGATGGTCTGCGTGTGTGTTTTTATATATAGAACCACCAGACTGTATTTGCTTCTACTCGTATATGATTCTCTGCGTGTTTTTTTTTTTTTTTTTTATAGAACCACCAGACTGTATTTACTTCTATATGATGGTCTGCATGGGGGATGAGACTTTATTTTCCATTACTGTTTTTTCATCGCTTTTCTGACATGAGTTTTGTTCACTGATAAGGACTATTTGTAAAGGCCACGGGGCGCATCATTCGGGTTTTCATAGTTGACTTTGCGTGATTCTACTATGAGTCTACAAGCAGAATCCTGAATGTAACCTTCAAATCATCACTATTTCCACTCGAGCCTATTGAAAGCAGCTGAGGCAAGAAGATGATGCCCTGATGAACACAAAATTAAATAGTGTAGCTCATCGCAAACAGCCTCGCAGCAACTGACACGTTTGTTGGTGTCTGTTCTTCCTTCGTGTTCCTTTGTGACTTTGAAGTCGGTCATTTCAGGCAAACAAGCTCGGAGTTGAAAACACATAACAGCGCTAATTATAAGTGCACCAACAGTGTAAATATTATTCACTACGATTAAATAAATTGATACAATTACTAGTGTCATCAATTTTCCGAGACCAAAACATGAACAAATATTTTTCTAACTTATAACGTATTTGTTCTCAGCGGAAATCAAGTGTTAAGACAACTGGCGGTGAAAAGAAATAAGACAAAACAGACCCTAACATTTTCATGGATGGGCTGCCGCTCCCTAGATCATTAAGGGACCCACTGTGACGGTAAATTGGGGGAGGTTAGTGGGACGGGAGGCGCGGTCTTCAGGGCGGAGAGGGAGGTAGGAGGGCCCTGTACGGTACCTAACGCTCACTATTCGTTCGGAAAAAAGAGGAAAAATGAACTTCCAATCTTTTGTCTCTAGGCCTTTCTGATCAATACGACAATCCTCCTTTTTTTTTTCCGTCCCTGCAGCGAGACGAGGCGTAACGCTGCGGTCCTGTCCGTGAGCTGCGCTGCCACACAGGGACAAACGGGGCCTCCAGAGACTAATGGTTCTTTACGGTACTTGAACATTAAATAAAAATACTAAAAATGAAGTGGACGAGAAATTAGTTAATTGATTACTGAGAAAACAAACAAATATTACTTAATGAAATCCTCCACTGGCACACAAACACCCGTATTCAGAAACGCCTTCTCCTCTCAGAGAGAGAGAGAGAGAGAGAGAGAGAGAGAGAGAGAGAGAGAGAGAGAGAGAGAGAGAGAGAGAGAGAGAGAGAGAGAGAGAGAGAGAGAGAGAGACGCGAGTGACTATAAATTAGGGCATAATAGGGATGGCAGTGAAGATAACAAGAGGGGAATGGATGTTGCCGCTACGACTGAGCAAAGAGACTAATGAGAAGAGGATTGAGGCAGTGAAGGAGTGCCAGGAGAGGAGAAGCTGTGTGATGTCAGATGAAGCAATTAGAGGCTGGCATTACGAAGGCCAAAGCAAGGAGGAATAATTGTCACCTGTATCAACAAGACCAAGATCAAAGACACTGGGGAGAAAAATCTTGTAGAAAATAAAATAGACAATGAAACAAGGAGACAGAATTGTGTATAGGTTCGAGTCAGGGAAAAAAATACTAAATAAAATAAAACCTGAGAGAACTCATATGGAGGTGCGCGGTGTTCTCTTTTCTAAGTGCAGGTAGGAGAGGAAGTAAAGGGGTAGAAGCAAGAATATTGTTTAATTCCCATCATGGCTTGTAGATGAACGACTGGCGACACTAGAGCAAACATTTCCTTCAAAACAAACACGAACGCACGAACCAAACATGAACTGACAATAGGAAAGAGAAAATGAAAAATGTATACATCGTTTTCCATCTCCTATTATCGTACATCTGTTGAGATATGCATTTAAGAAGACGAGAAAGATGCGTATGATAGTGTCTGTTTGCAGGCAAGTGTATGGAGAATGAGAGCGCAATTGTGGTGAGTGGAGGCAACATGCGTGGGACAAGTTTAGAGCAGCAGTGAGGCCGAAAAAGTGGAATGAAATGCAAGCAGGGAGAGGAAAGTGAAGTGGGGATAATGAAAGAAATTGGAGAGATTGAGAGAGAGAGAAGAGAAGAGAGAGAGAGAGAGAGAGAGAGAGAGAGAGAGAGAGAGAGAGAGAGAGAGAGAGAGAGAGAGAGAGAGAGAGAGAGAGAGAGAGAGAGAGAGAGAGAGAGAGAGAGAGAGAGAGAGAGAGAGAGAGAGAGAGAGAGAGAGAGAGAGAGAGAGAGAGAGAGAGAGAGAGAGAGAGAGAGACTAGGCGTGGGTGCGACAGATATCCTTTGATTTATGGTCTGGAAAATTTGGTGCAAAAAAATATGAAATTCAAATGAATTAAAAAAATAAACTTGGCTGGGAACACACACACACACGAACACACACACACACACACACACACACACACACACACACACACACACACACACACACACACACACACACACACACAGACGTAGTTTTGAAGTTACTCATTACTTTTCCCATTTCGTCAAACACTGAGTCTGTTGTTGCCTTTCTTTTTCTTCACTTCCAAATCCTCTTCCACATCCACGAATACGAAAAACAAGCTTCCTTCTGTGTGTGTGTGTGTGTGTGTGTGTGTGTGTGTGTGTGTGTGTGTGTGTGTGTGTGTGTGTGTGTGTGTGTGTGTGTGTGTGTGTGTGTGTGATAAAGGTAGGACATTACAAAATCTTGTAGTTCTTCTGTTATTTCTTTAATTTGACTCTTTGTCTTGTTTTCCTTAGTTAAAAGTTCCTCGTCTTCGTCCTCCTCCTCCTCCTCCTTCTCTTCTTTCTCCTCCTTCTTCTCTTCCTCTCCCTCCTTCAGGTTGCCACGTGAATGTTATCTGAAGCTTTTAAATACATAGTAAAAAATTCCGTTTATTTTCTCACAGAACAAAAGCTGAAGAGTATTTGGAGGATTAATGATAAAAGTCACAAAAAATAATTGTCCAATCAATAAACTTGTTTTTGACTGAATGAAATAACACTGCAAAAAAGCTGTAGTTTGAATTGAAAATAGGGAAATGTTTTACTTTATATTCCATCCTTGAACCTGGAATAAAACGTTTTGCTTAATGGAATAACGTAATCTCTACAAATACACATATGTCTAGTCTATATACGTACACAGGTATCTAAAGTCAGGCGTAATATATGACTTTCAAACAACTGCACCCAAACAATGACTAGTGAAATAAAAAAAAGGTAAGGCTCAGTAAAGGAGTTATATTTGGCTTGTGGCTGGATGTGTCATGTGTGTGATGGCAGACATGTAGTGACGAGATGCAAGATACTGGCCACTCCTGCCACAGCCCCCGACACTGCTTCGATACTTGATATGAAGTGTAGACAGACATCTGTTACGCTGCACAATATATGTAACACTTCACTACCTCACCACTCCCTCTTACTAGTAGACGACAGCTGTGACACATTCCTTCCTACAGAAATATAGACGTTTCTTGTTCTAGCGGCTCGTGTCTTCCTCCCGTCGAGAGAAATACCTAGGAGTGGAGAGGGCGTGGAAGAATCTCACTCTTAATATACTTCTTTACCTCCCAGCAATTTAACTAAGGGTGTCACGTGGCTGTAATGGAGATAACCTTAAGTAAGTTGAAGTGGCATCAGGCATCACCTTACCCTGGCTTCCTGTAACCCTGCTTGGAATGACTTTTCTTCTGGGTCAAAGTTGTTATTGATATCACTGGTGTTGTTAGTCTTGCAATCTTCCTCCTCCTATTCCTTGCTCATTTTTTTCCTTTTTATCTTCATTTTTTTTCTTCTTTTCCTTTTCTCTCTTTCTTTCTTTCTTTTTACTTTTTGTTGTTGTTGTTGTTGTTGTTGTTGTTGTTGTTTTTCATTTTTTCTTCTCCTTCTTGTTCGTGTTTTCTTTTTCTTCTTGTTCTTGTTTTCTTTTCTTCTTATTCTTGCTCTCATTTATCTTCTTCTCCTTTTTCTTGTTGTTCTTTATTCATCTCCCTTTCTTCCATATTCTTTTTCCATTTTTCTTCGTTTTGTTCTTTTCTTTTCTCTTTTTCTCCTTCTCCTTCATCCTTTTCTTCTTTTTGTTGCTACCATTGTTATCGTTGCTCTTTCTATCCTTCTTCCTTTACCCTCTTCCTCCTCGTTCTACATCTTGCACCTGTTCTTCTCCTTATTCTTGTTCTTTCCTTCCAGTTTCTCATCCTCCATACCTTTCCTTTCCTTCCATCTTCTTAGGATACCACCACCACCACCACCACCAACAACAACAACAACATCAACAACAACACCACCACAACCACCAACAACACCACCACCACCACCACCATCATCATCACCACCACCACCTCGTCTAGCATCGCATCGCCATTTCTCATACCGGTATCTCTAATTTCCTTCATTCTGCATTCTTTTCTCCCATTGGCTTCCTTTTACCGCCTGAGTGCGGCGAGCGTGGCTGGCATCGATCTGCACGCTCTCTCTTTCTCTCTCCTTCACTCACTCTCTCCCTCTTTCTCTCTGTGTGTCTCGTAATGACATAGTGACAGGCTGAAGCGATGCACAGTGATTGAAAAGAAAAACTGTTTAGGAATTGTCTCGTCAACAAACTGAACTGCATCTTGTCATGTCATTTTTTTTGTTCTGTTTATGGTTTCAAATTTTTTTTAATTTTTTTTTTGTTTCAAGATTGTCTGCTTCGTTTTTCTTTCCTCTGTCTATATTGGTGTGTGTGTGTGTGTGTGTGTGTGTGTGTGTGTGTGTGTGTGTGTGTGTGTGTGTGTGTTTTATCTATTAGTCAGACAGGGTGTGTCGGTCTATCTATCTATCTATCTATCTATCTATCTATCTATCTATCTATCTATCTATTTATGTTTCTCTGTCTATCTATTCCTCTAGGTATGTTTGTGTACATATCCTGCCTATCTATTTCCTTAAGAATGTATGTAAGTCTCAGTCTCTCTCTCTCTCTCTCTGCCTTTTTACTCTCATATGTTTCCGTGCGCACTCCACCTCTCCCCCTCTTTCATTAATCAGATGAGGGAAATGTTTTGAGTTTTCGTGATCGGGATGTATGGCAGCTCTTTCCCAATCAGTGAAGCTAAAATTGGAGTCAGTCACATATTCTGATGGAGGCTGAAGAGCTGATCCCTCCCTCTACCATCCACCTTGTACCTTCCATCCCTCTCTCTCCCTCCCTGTACCATTACCCCTCTCACTCTTACTCTCTCTCTCTCTCTCTCTCTCTCTCTCTCTCTCTCTCTCTTGCCTCCCACCTTTCCCAATCTAGGTGAGCCTATTTTAATTAGTTTTCATGCTCTTACAGTCACCTCGTCCTTCCTAATATCCCGTTCTCTTCCTCTTCCACTTCTTCCTCCTCTTCTTCCTCTTCCTCCTGCTCTCGTTCCCTGAAAAATGCTGGTACATGTCTTCACTTCGTTCGTCTTTTCTCTCTTTCTCTCTCTCTCTCTCTCTCTCTCTCTCTCTCTCTCTCTCTCTCTCTCTCTCAAGGTAAGTGCTTCCGGGAAATTCTGCAAACATCAGGTACACTTAAGTCACAAATTCTGAATTCCTGGCTCCTGTGTGTGTGTGTGTGTGTGTGTGTGTGTGTGTGTGTGTGTGTGTGTGTGTGTGTGTGTGTGTGTGTGTGTGTGTGTGTGTGTGTGTTCATATACTAAAGGAGCTAAATCTTCCTCTAAAACCGATAATTTTCTCTGCACATTTCGTCACCTCACTCTGCTGCTGCTGGAGGGTGTTAAGTCTGCTGAAATCATATTAGTCAGATGTTTTCTTTTGCATTAGTGAGCTGACTATAATCCAGCACTATTTCACGCTGTGGCTTACTTCTAAAACATTCCAGTAATAAATATGCCGCTGATCGAACCTGAACACCACTTGCATCTTGTAATTCAGTGTTGTATTTGAAGAAAACAAGCTACCCATAGAGAGGCGGTGGCGTAGTGGATAAGGTGATGAACTTGGGATCGTCCACGCGTAGGTTCGAATTACACCACATACCGCCATGATACCCAGGTTCTAGGTGGTTAGACTGAAGATGCGCTTGGGCTCTAATAAGGGTACCACTGTAAATAAAATTGCCTGCGCTACTAATGGGCGGAAGGTAAAAGCGCTTCCCATACTCTTCAAATAAACCTACAGGCGCTATAGGCCATGTAGTAAAAAAAAAGAAAAGAAACAAGAATAATACTTATAAAACCAATAAAAATCTGTGATGTGTTCGCCAAAGCACTAATATAAATAAAACAATAGGTAATAAGTCTAATCAATGAGGAATACACTTACTTTGACAGCGATCCAATGTGAAGATTTTTTCGTCTCTCACCCCACCGTTCACTCATTTCACTGGCCACGCATGGAGCAAAATGTTACGTCCCTAATGAAAAATCTTTGCCAAACGCTTTACTTGATGTGGAGTCGCCGCTCATTTGATACACGTGGTGAGGTTTTCATTATGAAAGGAGGAGGAGGGAGGAGGAGGAGGAGGAGGAGGAGGAGGAGGAGGAGGAGGAGGAGGAGGAGGAGGAGGAGGAGGTTTGGGTGAGTGGCAGCTGGTGATGGACAGGACGATGGAGAACAAAACGCAGCAATTTCATTTCCTACAAACCTTTTCCTCTTATTTAATGCAATTTTCCTCGATCACTCTTGTCCTCCCTCGCAATTGCATTTTTTCTCTTTCTTTCTTTCCTTCCTATCTCTCGTCATTCTTTCTTTCTATTTCCTCTCGCCCCTCCTTCCTCTTTTCCTCTTTTTCTTTCCTTGCACTTCCAGTTCACTGAT
>NC_059296.1:3287500-3295000 GCF_017591435.1 Portunus trituberculatus
ACACACACACACACACACACACACACACACACACACACACACACACACACACACACACACACACACACACACACACACACGAATTTACTTACAAGCCTCCGAGGTGCAGGAAACCAAGAGCCGTACTAGGTACTAAGACTTACCTGTAACAAAGAAAGATGATACAGGATTAGAACGCTTTACTTATGCAGCTGATTTCATACTTAAATTGGAGGGAAAAGAAGGATTATGTTGTTCACTAAGGAATATTTGATTTTAGTTTCTCTTCTCCATCTCTCTCTCTCTCTCACTTTACTTCTGCAGTGGTAAAGACTATATAACCAGACTTCCCACTTCGAGGCTGGAATGGAAAGCCTCTCTGTACCCTCCTCCTCCCTTCTTCCTTCCTCTACTTAAGGATGATGAATTGAAATAATGTAATATATAGCAAAACTTCTCTTTATCCTCCTCTTCCCTTCATCCCTCCTCTACCAAAGGATAATGAATCAAAATACTGTAATTCCCAGCAAACTCATTTTTCTCCTATCTCAACTATTTACCTTCATATTTTCACCCATGAGACCAAAGCTTATTTTTTCCCCTATTCCTCTCAAAAAGTAGGGTGTGGAGCCAACTCGTCTTTCTTGTTCAGTGTCGTTTGATGTTCCTTCCACTATTTTTCTTTTACAAGGCGGGAACATCAACACATCTCGAGCAATGATATACTGGTTTGTGCACGTGTTTTTCTGGGCTCTGTGTCTTTAGTGGGCCTCTTCATCAGTTTGTGTCTTGTTATATTCACCTTCTTTTTCCTTTTTTTTTTTTTTTGGATGAAAGTTATTTAGAAGACATTTTCACTTCATGATCTAAGACAGACAGACAGACGGACGGACAGATAGACAGACAGACAGACAGACAGACAGACAGATACACACACACACACACACACACACACACACACACACACACACACACAGAGTACATAAACTTACCTCCCACGTAATCAGAAAGACTAACTAATGTGTCTATGCACTATGAAATTACTTTTACGTATACAAATACAAAAAAAAAAAAAAAAAAAAGAAAAAAATCTGGCGGAGATGATGTACGTGCACTTAGCTTGTACTTGTTGTTGTTTTCATTCTCGTTTTTATTGTTATCGTCGCTGTCGTTGTTGTATTTATTGTCGTTGTTGCTGTCATCGCTAGTTTGAAGATAAGAACAACACTTCGGCTTTCCTATAGAAAATACCATACATGAAAAGATTCCCAAAATAACTCCAAATATGCTGCATTCAGGTATTAATTAATGAAGCACCCGTGAGGTAATTACATATTGCCGAGAGAGAGAGAGAGAGAGAGAGAGAGAGAGAGAGAGAGAGAGAGAGAGAGAGAGAGAGAGGAGGCAGTGGATGAGAGAACCATCTGTGTGGCCGGCGCTGGTATGCATGACGCCTCCACAAACTGACAGCTAGTGAAGGTCATGAGGTAGCCGTAACCCCAAATGACCCGATATGACCTGGAAGATAAGAGGACAGGTACGGAGGCCTGGCTGGTGTACCCTCGCGCTCAGGTAATTAATTTCACTCACCTGGGAGAGGAGAGAGACGCAGAAGAGGAGAAGGAGCATTGAGGGAGGAAGATAGGAGGAGGAGGAGGAGGAGGAGGAGGAGGACAAGTGAGAAGGCACAGAGAGGTGGAAATGGACGCAGAATAGAAAAAAAACAGATGCAATAAAAAAAGTAAACAGCAATAGTGATGGAAGTAAAGAAGTATTGGGTGGAAACATTAAAAAAGAAGGAACGAAAGGAAACAGACTCGGGACGCAATATTATACAGACACACGTCCAATCAGCACTAAGAGGAGAGGCGGCGCTTGTTATTGCGGTGAAGTCACTGGAGAAATTCATTATTCTTCTGGGAAATTGGCGTGGACAAGACGTGCGCCTGACGAAACAAATGGAAGAGAGAGAGAGAGAGAGAGAGAGAGAGAGAGAGAGAGAGAGAGAGAGAGAGAGAGAGAGAGAGAGAGAGAGAGAGAGAGAGAGAGAGAGAGAGAGAGAGAGAGAGAGAGAGAGAGAGAGAGAGAGAGAGAGAGAGAGAGAGAGAGAGAGAGAGAGAGAGAGAGAGAGAGAGAGAGAGAGAGAGAGAGAGAGACGCGAAGAAAAAGATAAAAAGGAAAATAGAAAGCTGAACTGTGTGTGTGTGTGTGTGTGTGTGTGTGTGTGTGTGTGTAGGTAGTATAATTAATTAAAGTAACAAGGTCATGACAAGAAAACATTGACTCGCATAGCATTGGACCCTACACACACACACACACACACACACACACACACACACACACACACACACACACACACACACAGGCGGTTCTCAGTTTACATGATATAAGAGAACCCTGGAGATATCAAGTGAAGAAAAATAAGGAAAAAAAAAAGTTGAAAAAAAGATAATGAAAAAGAGGAAGGTAGGGATTTTGATCAGTTGAATTGCACTGTATTGTCATCAAATTTCCTCACGTATATGGGCGGTGCGCTCTTCTTTATTAATTTCACTATAAATATAAAACCTAAAAAAAGAACAGAAAAACACATAAAAACCTATAAGAAAAAGCTTAACCCTTCAATACAGGTACACATTTTTACCTTTGAGACTCGTGCACCTTTAGACCATTTTCTTCACATTACGAAGGGTCTATGGAGGTCAAAAGGTTAATGGCCACAATCTACACTGTTTTAGTCCTCCACATAAGTATCTGAAGGTGTATAAAATCACAACGCGTTATTGTCCTCAAGGGGTTAACATTTATGTATATCTCACACAAATGAACACTTGGCTTAACTTCAAATCATACCCAAGTAAAAACTAACTACAAAACCTGAATAAACTTAACAAAATTCAAGTCCTGTTAACCCTAAAACGTGTAAAAATAGATAGATAAAAACAAGAACTCCTGATATACGAGACTAGCAGATGCGCAAGACATAAAATCTAGGACCGAGAACTCTAAGGGCCAATGTCAAAAAAATTCAAGTTTTGAGAAAAGTTCGCATGAAATATAGCATCCTTTATTAGATATCAGGTAACTACAACAAACCAGCGCCAGTGTAGCTTCCCGGACGCATGGACGACATTGGCCGTTATAGCACTGATAGACTGACGAATTTCTAGTTTAGTAGTGTGCTTATCAACAATCGGCCATTTTTTGACATTGGCCCTTCTAGCTCTCAGAAACAGAAACCTAGAAATAAAACCCTGGAACTTTTAATTTCTATTTTGACTTGGTGAAAATAACCTAATACCAACACTACAACAGGTGATGATGTATAGAGAACACGACACGAGACCCTCTCCAACAAACACACACATAGACACACACATACACACTCTCCCCCCCACACACAAACACACGCCCGGAAGAGCCACAATCCAGACAACATCCTTAATCACCAGTAATCCCTTGGCTGGTGAGGCTGCGGGGTATTATGGGTTTATTGGAGCCAACACAGGAAGTTTGTCATGATTAGAGGCGACAGTATGGACGACGTGAACGGGAAAGTATGGGAAGGGAAACGTGAATGGATGGAGGCAATGGAGAGGGGACGAAAAGAAGGAATAAAGGATGAAAAAAAAAAAAAAGTGAATGTTCGGTTGGGTAGAAGTGTGAAATGGAAAAGAGTAACGAAAATGAGGTTAAGAAGGGAATAGTGAAAGAAATAGGAAGGAAAAAGTTTTAAATGGATAGAAGTAAGTATGAAAAAGAAGTAAATGAGGAAGAACACAGTAGGAGGAGGAGGAGGAGGAGAAGGAGATAGATAGTGAAGAAAGAAAGAAAAAGAAAGATAAAATGAAAAATGGAACGACCGAAATGGAGGACGGAAAAAGTTGGGAAGGAGGAAAGAAGAAAAGAAAAGAAGTAAGGAAGCAAGGAGAGCAAGAAGGAAAGAATGAAGGAAGAAAGCGTGGAAAGGAAATAGAAAACTAGAAACGTAAGTAAAAGAGACAAGGAAGTGAAAAAGGAAGAAAGGAAGGAGAAGAGGAAAAATAATCATTGAAACGAAGTAGAGAAGGAAAGAAGGGCGAAGAAAAAAGAAAATAAAGAAGGAAGGAATTATAAATGGATGAATAAATGGAAGAGAAGATACAAAAGGAAGAAGAAAAGAAGAAATAAATACTAGGGAAGAGACAAAGGAAAGGAGACAGAGAGAGAGAGAGAGAGAGAGAGAGAGAGAGAGAGAGAGAGAGAGAGAGAGAGAGAGAGAGAGAGAGAGAGAGAGAGAGAGAGAGAGAGAGAGAGAGAGAGAGAGAGAGAGAGAGAGAGAGAGAGAGAGAGAGAGAGAGAGAGAGAGAGAGAGAGAGAGAGAGAGTGGAGACAGACACTGCCAACTCCTCTGACACTCTTTGTGACGTGACACTCAGTGTAGTGCAGTGCGTGAATAGTGCTAGTGAAGTGAAAAGAATAGTGCTCCATTTACATGCTGACCATCTTTTATATTATCTATTTTAAGTCTTGTAAATATTGTAGAAATAGATTGTAGTACCCTTAGAATAGGTAGCACACGACAGTGCGTGGGTACATGTTCTTCTGTATAAATTATGTTTAAATAAAAAAAAAAAAAAAGAGAGAGAGAGAGAGAGAGAGAGAGAGAGAGAGAGAGAGAGAGAGAGAGAGAGAGGACGAGGACAAAGAAAGGAAACAAGAAATACAGAAAAGAAAGAAAGTCTGAAAAAGAAATGTGACAATGATAATATTTGTAAAGAGAGAGAGAGAGAGAGAGAGAGAGAGAGAGAGAGAGAGAGAGAGAGAGAGAGAGAGAGAGAGAGAGAGAGAGAGAGAGAGAGAGAGAGAGAGAGAGAGAGAGAGAGAGAGAGAGAGAGAGAGAGAGAGAGAGAGAGAGAGAGAGAGAGAGAGAGAGAGAGAGAGAGACCAAGAGAGAGAGAGCGAAAGAGACAGAGACAGGGAAAGAGAAAGAGAGACCGAGAGACAGACAGAGAGAGAGACAGAGACAGAAACAGAGAGACCGAGAGACAGAGAGACAAAGAGACCGAGAGACAGAGTAAAGAAAAAAAAAACACTACCCCTTCTTCGTATAGGGAAACAAGTAGCAAATATTGATCGAGGAAAAAAGTCTCTGGGAGTGAAATTAATCTCTCTTGCTGAGGTGTTTGGCAGACTCGAGTCCAGGTTGGCCAAGAGATGACACTCGCCTGACGCTCGCCTGATCCTCAACGACGGGTCACCTTTGATCTGTGTGGCTGTAAGTTATCGCAGCTTTTGCCTTAATTAGGAGAGAGAGAGAGAGAGAGAGAGAGAGAGAGAGAGAGAGAGAGAGAGAGAGAGAGAGAGAGAGAGAGAGAGAGAGAGAGAGAGAGAGAGACAAGAGACAGACACACACACACAAACAGACAAACAGAAAGACAGACAGACAGACAGACAGACAGACAGATAGACAAATGGACATTACAAACAAATATAGACAAACAAATAGTAGTTGGCAGACACACAGACAGACAGAAACACAGATAAGAAGACCAAAACAGACAGACACACATAAAAAAAATAATAGAGAGACGAACAAACACAAAATAAAAAGGAAAAGAAAAAAAGCCAGTAGAAAAAAAACATCAAGGAAAAAAGAAAATATATTGACGATGATAAGACGTTAAACTCAAATGTCAAGAAGTGATGTTCAAAATATTCCTCTTCAGATCTTCTTAGAAAAAGCATGTTTTGGATAAGCAGGACGTGGAGGAGGAGGAGGAGGAGGAGGAGGAGGAGGAGGAGGAGGAGGAGGAGGAGGAGGAGGAGGAGGAGGAGGAGGAAGAGGAGGAGGAGATCAGGCTCGGTAATTTAGGTCTCCCAGGTAACAGGTAATGAAAGTTGAGCGTTATTTTTCACACACATGTTTATCATCCTGCCTCTTATTCCCTCGACTTGCCTTCCTTTTTAAACCATTCACGTTGTATATATTTTTCTTTTTTCGTTTCATCTAATTCCTCCATTTCGTGTACATTATTTTTCATGGGTTTTCTCGTTTTACTATTCAATTTTTTTTCATGTTTCTCATCGTATCGCTTATTTTCTCACCTTGCCTTCCTTCCTTTTTAAAATCATTCACTTTAATTTTTCTTCGCTTTTTCGTTTCATCTAATTCTTCCATTTCGTGTACATTTTTTTTCATGGGTTTCCTCGTTTTGCTATCTGATTCTTTTCAAGTTTATCATCGTGTCTATTATTCTCTCGCCTTGCCTTCCTTTTTTTTTTTTATTAAACCATTCCCGTTGTATAATTTTTCTTCGTTTCATCTTATTCCTCCATTTCGTGTAAATTTTTCATGAGTTACATCGTTTTACTATTTAATTTTCTTAATATTTTATCATCCTGCCTCTTATTCTCTCGCCTTCACTCCCTTTTTAAACCATTTCTCTGTTTAATTTTCTTTTCTTATTCCTCCATTCATTTACATTTTTTGATGCGTTTTCTCGCTTTACTATTCAATTCTTTTCAAGTTTATCATCCTGTTTGTCTCTTATTCCTTCGTCTTGCCTTCCTTTTTTAAATCATTCACTCTGTTTAATTTAATTCTTTTCTTCTCATTCCTGCATTTCACCATTTTAATGCGTTTCCTCGTTTTACTATTCAATTCCTTTCAAGTTTATCATCCTGTCTGTCTCTAATTCCCTTGCATTGCCTTCCTTTTAAAACCAATCCATTTGTTTTGTTTCTACTTCTCTTCGGTTCATCTTAGTTCTTTGCCTCGGTTACTTTATTTATCATTTTCATCGTTTCATCGTATTTTATCCTTCTTTTCTTTCCATTTTCTTCTTTGCCTTATGTTATATTTAAATTTGATCTTAGATTCCTTTTACAAACTTTTCCTCTTTTTTTCTCTTATCTCTTAAACATTCCTGTCTTTGTTTCTCGTTAATTTTTTTTTCTTCATTAGTGTTTTTACAGGTTCCTTATTCACCTTCCTTTCGTCAACTTAACCTCTTCAGTACTGGGACGCATTTTTACTACCGGTTTGGGTGTGATTAGACGATTTCATTTACAACAGGAAGGATCGATGGGGTCAGAATATTATTGGTCCAGAGTCTTATCTACTTTAATCCCCCTCACATGAGTTTCTGAAGTTGTATAAAATCACCAAATAGTAAACGAAGTATATATGAAAACACGTCATGGTATTGAAGGAGTTAATGTCTAGTTTTTGTCTGTCCTCTTTTTCCTCACTTGCCGGTCTCCGTTGTCGTGTTTTTCCTCCTGTCTTTCACTCTCATGAATCTTTGTCAAGTTGCATAAAGCTTTCGCATTTTCTCTTTTTCTCCTTTTAATTCATGACTTTTCAGGGACCTCTTTCTCTGTCTCTGTTTCTGTCTTTCTGTCTGCCTGTCTGTCCTTCTGTCTGTCTGTCTGTCCTTCTGTGTGTTTGTGTGTCTGTTTGTCCGTCTGTGTGTCCGTCTGTCTCTCTCTCTTCTTATCTGTCTGTCTGTCCGTCTGTGTGTCTGTCTGTCTGTCTCT
>NC_059296.1:3302500-3317500 GCF_017591435.1 Portunus trituberculatus
CATCTTCAGGTTAAAACTAATCATGGCTTTTCAATATGGCTTCTATTCCTTCCTTCAAATACTATTACGTTTCCTTGTAAGTAGCCAAGCGTTTCCCGAATTCCTGACGAGACAACACGAGTTTTTTGGGCGGTAGTTTTCGTTGTTGTTTTTTTTTCTTCTTTCTACATGCTGTTCCCTCTGCCCCTTCCTTCCTTCATCATCTCAAGCCCACAAAGGTGTCTAAGTACGGGTGCTCGATCCCTTACCTTCCTTTTGACGAGCAGAGCAGTATTGTGACTGGTGGAAAAAATATATCTACTGGAGAAGTCCTCTCTTTCACGGACGGAGAAGGTGCGTGTGGCGACGAGATGAAGAGAGGATGGAGGCTGAAGGTCAAGGGGCGAAGTGAGCTAATGGTAATGGAGGAGGTGTGCAGGGTGAAGAGGAGAGTGAAATAGGTGATGTGTGCACGCATAGAAAACTGCTTATTGGAAACGTGGCAGACTGGGATGGATTGGTGCACGAGGGGGAAAAAAAATAGAGAAGGAAAGAGAGAGACAGAAAAAAGATATATACCAAGAAAAAATCTCCCTCTTCTTCAGGTGTAAAGACTGGCGAAAGTTTAAGGACAAGGAGAAGCATTATAGTACCTCACTCTAACAATTAGTGTGATCTTACTGCAGTGACTTCAAACAAATTCATCTTTAGAATAGAGCAATGGCGGGGACTCTCTCTGGCGACAGTGCTGAGAGACAGAGAACCACTGCGCTTTGGATCACGACCCTTACGCATCCCGACCATAAAACCAATCAGGTCGCTGGTACAAAACGAGTCGACATCCCAGAAAGGTGATCACATTTTGAGGCTTCCGTGAAAAAAAAAAATAAGTCGATTCATCTCACCTAGTGTAACCTTTCAAAGCTGGCAGGGTCACGGGGAAGAGAGGGGGGAGAGGGAGGATTGTGGGAAGGGGTGAGGCGGCAGAGTTACGGCCTGGATACAGAGGGCTGGCTTGTGGCAGGGCTGAGGCCAGTAAAGGTGATGTGGCCACGCGGGAACGAAGCGCTTTTGGGGCTCACCTGCGGCCTGTCAGCTGTTTTCAGGCACTCGTTAGTCCCAGCTTGGCTAATGTTAGGGATGAAAACTCACTCTCACTCTCACACTCTCTCTCACACTCACACACACACACACACACACACACACACACACACACACACACACACACACACACACACACACACACACATTTATGGTCTCCCACTCTGCATCAAACACCTTTCCTTTCCCCGCCACGCTCCTCGCCTCGCCATCAACACCTGCCCACACCTGTTGTCCACCACCCGTGTCCAGATGAGTGGTTTCTCTCGACGAATGTGAGACAATAACATTCAATGATTAATACCACCATTCGCTCGAAGGTCGCGTCCCTCCCTTCCCTTCCCTTCCCTTCCCTTCCCTTCCTTATACCTTTCTCTCATCTCCCTCTCCATTTCTCGGTTCCCAATTACAGCTCAGAATCACGTCTATTGTTCAGGGCCTATTCCTCTGCCATATTCACTAGTCATGTACTGTTCAAAATAGTGAATGTTACTCCCTCTCTTCGGCTAAACTTAAAACTTTAGTAGCCGTGCTTAAAAAAAATGTTGTTTTCGACATTCCTTAACTGAAAGACATAAGTACTCAACATTAGAACAAACTTGAGAAAACAGTGAAATTCAGTATAAGCAACTTTTTTTCTCCCCGGGCTAAACCAGAATCAAATTTATTATAATGCAGGTTTTCTCAGGGTACGGGTCCTGCTTGCCTTGCCTTGCCATTGCCTTACCTTGCCTTGCCATTTCAATCTGGTTGCGGGCGGAGATTGAGTGACGAGGGTGACGACAAAGATGAGGCGACTTGTGTGGATGATGGCGTTGGGAAAGAGGGAGGGTAGGGAGGGGTAATAAGATCGAGAGGGATGGTAACGATCAAAGCGCGACGGCAACGACAATTTAGTCTAGAAAGAGGAAGAGGAGGAAGAGGAGGAGGAGGAGGAGGAGGAGGAGGAGGAGGAGGAGGAGGAGGAGGATGACCATAATAACAACAACATCACTTCCAATGTCATTTTTGTTGTCATTTTCCTTAAGAAGAAGAAGAAGACGACGAAGAAGAAGTGGAAGAGGAAAAGGAGAAAGAGTAGTTCAATGTAAAGAGGAGGAAGAGAAAGAAAAAGAAGAGAAGGAGGAGGAGGAGGAGGAGGAGGAGGAGGAGGAGGAGAAGGTAAGGATCAGTTCTCAGGCCAGACCGCCATCTCAGGGCTTCTTCCATTCCTACTTGGGACATAGAGAGCTCAGGAGGCGATGCTATTGACGGAGGAAAGAAAAGTAATTGAAGGGAGGCAACGGGCGCTCCGCTGAGGG
Organism: Portunus trituberculatus; assembly: GCF_017591435.1. NCBI lineage: Eukaryota > Metazoa > Arthropoda > Malacostraca > Decapoda > Portunidae > Portunus > Portunus trituberculatus. Next base: position 3,304,882 of record NC_059296.1, read on the forward strand.
AAAAGCGGACATAGAGGCAGCTTGAAAGAACATTATCAGGCAGCGGTTATCAGGGGAGGATAAAGTGAAGGGAGCTCGAGTAGGAGAATAAATAAAGACAGATAATATCGAAGTGTTGATAGATGGCGGCCCGAGATAAGATATTAGAGGTTGTAGGAAGGTTTGTTTTGAAGAATAAAGCACAGAAATATATAAAAAAAAGTAAGTGGCAGCAAGTAGGTAATGAAAGAAAAAGACGGTAAGTGGTAGTGATGTATGTAGGGATAAGAAGAGAGGTATTTAAGTGGTAGTACGTGATTTATATTGAGAAAGCGAAGGAAGTGTATGTGAAAGTAGGGAGATTTATATTGAAGAAAAAAAAAGCAGGATATATGAAAAAAAGTGAAGGAAATATATGAAAAAAAAGTTGCAAAAAAGAAGGAAGGTTTATATTGAAGAAAAAAAAAGTAAGATATAAGAAAAAAAGTGAAGGAAGTGTATACAAAAAGAAAAGTTGTAAAGAAGTAGGAAGGTTTAAATTGGAGAGAAGAAAAAGCAGGATATATGAAAAAAGAGAGTTTAAAAGCAGAACGAAGACTTGTGTTAAATAATGAAGCACAACAATAAAAAAAAAAAGAAGCTAACTGGCAGTAAACCTTTCACACTCAATCCTTCTCTTTAATCTGATCGAAAATATAAAAATAGATACGTTAAGTTAGCAAGCGATTGAGAAGGTTTACATTGAAGAGAAAAAGCATGATATATATATATATATATATATATATATATAAAAAAAAGGAAGTTTAAAAGCAAAACGAAGACTTGTGTTGAGGAATGAAACACGCAAATAAAATAAAAATAAAAAGATAAGTGGCAGTAAACTTTTCACATTTAGTCTTTCTCTTTAAACCCGATAAAAAAAAAGTAGTACGTGAAGTCACCAAGCGATTGAGACACACGAAAAAAAAAAAAAATAGAAAACGAATGATGAAATTGGAACACTCCTTTACATAATGCAGCATAATGAGTAGCATAATGAGCAGGTAAACTTAATCATACTCCTCCTTTTTTTTCCCAGTTAGACAGAATAATGAGGGTGACTATGATCATTAATCTTGCGTTACAGAGTGGCATGACATGATACCAAAGAGGCGGCACTGAGAGAAATAATAATGAGAACGAACTCAATTTCTCCTCTCGTGTTTCAATTAGAATGAGAACACAGCCATTCCTCTCGTGGTTCAGGAAGAGCGAAGTGAACAAAACAAAACAAAACAAAACAAAACAAGATAGAAAAACAGGAAAAGGAAAAAGATAATGTGAAGATAATGACTCCAGTTTTTCGGAAGCGAGATGAAACAAAATAAAATAGAAAAAAAAAGGAAAAAGGAAAAAGATAATGTAAAAATAATGACTCAAGTTTTTTTTTCGGGAGCGAGATGAAAATAAAAACAAAAATAGAAAAAAAAGGAAAAGAAAAAAAAGGTAATGTAAAGATAGTGAGGAAAAGCGAAATGAAAAATGAAAACAAAATAAGAAAAAAGAAAAGGAAAAGATAATGTAAAGAGAATGACTCGCTTTTTTTTCAGGAAGAGCGAAGTGAAAAACAAAACAAAACAGAAAAAAGATGAAAAGAAAAAAAATAATGTGAAGATAATGAATCGACTTTTTGGGGAGCGAGATGAAAAAAAAAAAAAAAACTTACACACAAACAAAGATAATTAATTACCTTTTCATTTTAGGAAGAGTGAGATGAATCAGCAAAACACAAATAAGGAAAGCTGTAAAGGAGTAAAGCAATCAATGATGGAAGCGTTTAAGGGAGAGTGACGTGACTTAGCAACGGAACAAAGATACTTAAGAAGACTGGAATGAAAATAGACAAATGGATAAAGATAAAAAAGAAAGAAAGATAAAAAAAAAATTGAAATACCAAACGAAAGAAGAAGACTGGAATGAAAATAGATAGATAAATGGTAAAAAATGAAAAAAAAGAAAAAAAAATGAAAAGATAGAAAAATTAATGGCAAGAGTCTTCACTATTCTAAACCCCACATAAGTTTCTGTACATAATCACTAAATAGTAAGCAGAATAAATGTGAAAGCGTGTCCTGGTACTGAAGGGGTTAATGAGCCACGAGGACATTAACAAAGCAGAGAGGCGCCTGCATCTCACCGGTCCTCTTGTGTTTCAGTTATACCCCGTAATGAGGCTGAAATCAATCACTACCCTCGCATGGCACACACACAGCATCACGTGACACGAGGAGAGAGAGAGAGAGAGAGAGAGAGAGAGAGAGAGAGAGAGAGAGAGAGAGAGAGAGAAGCAGAAAGACAAACACACACACACACACACACACACACACACACACACACACACACACACACACACACACACACACACACAAACACACAGACACACAGACAAACACAAGTAGAAATATAGGAACGCAGATAGGCAGACAGACAGATAGACAGATACACTAAGAAAAATGCAGAAAAAACAAATAGATAGATAGATACATACAAGTTAACCCCTTCAGTACCATGACGCGTTTCCATATTCATTCTGGTAACTATTTGGTGTGTGATGCAGCTTCAGAAACTTATGTGGGGATTAAGATAGTTAAGACTCTGGCCATTAACCTTTTGACTTCCATAGACCCTTCCTAATGCAAACATTCGTCTAATCACAGCCAAAAATCATGGTAAAAATGCGTCTCAGTGTTAAAGGAGTTAATAGAGAAACAGATATTGCAAAACCAGGAGGAAAAGTGTCAAAAAAAGGAGGAATGTGAGTCAAAAGGAGGAAAAACGAGAAAATAGGATAAAGAGGAAAATGATGAAGAAGAACGAAAATGAGGAAAAAAAGAGGAAAAAGAGGAAGAACAGAGGAAAATAAGGAAAACTGAGAAAAAAAAGAGGAAAGGGAGGGAGACAGACAGACAAAAAGACAAAGATAGACAGACAGACAGACAGACAGACAGAGAAGATGAAACACTCAAAGATAAACAAAAAGACAAAGACAGACAGATAGACAGATAGACAGACAGACAGACAGACAGACAGACAGACAGACAGACAGACAGACAGACAGACAGATAGACAGACAGATAAACAGACAGAGACGATGAAACACTCAGACAGGCAGACAAACAGACAGACAGACAGACATATAATAAGATGAAAACACTCCAAAACACATAAAAAACATCAACAGTCACTATAAATCCCATAATGGACGAAAAAAAAAAACTCTTAAAAACATTCAAGCATCGAGACACACATTGGAAAACACTCCACTTGTAAATACTTGTGAAAATAAAACACAAATAATAAGACTAAAAAAAAAAAAAAAACACAGCAAAAATTATATCAAAGAAAATGCTGCAATAGACGAGTGCATAAAATCTAATCCTCTTATATTTCAATCGAGAGAATAATGACTGCACTTAATGGGTTCCTCTTACGCTCCTCAATATCTGGTTACCTTTTTAAGACAACCTGACTTCCTTTTGTACCCGCCAGAGAGAGAGAGAGAGAGAGAGAGAGAGAGAGAGAGAGAGAGAAATTCAGACCACTTCTCTAGGTTGTCGTGATAATGTAAACACAAGACCTTCTCCTTCGATCAATACTAGGAATCCTTCAACCTTATCCCCCCTCTCTCTCTCTCTCTCTCTCTCTCTCTCTCTCTCTCTCTCTCAGACCGACCCGGCCCGACCCGACCGTCTCCTCCTCCTTAGAAACTAAATTACCAAACTGATGAGAAGATGGACTGTTGAATCTCTCTCTCTCTCTCTCTCTCTCTCTCTCTCTCTCTCTCTCTCTCTCTCTCTCTCTGGTGCCTTTCTCTTTTTATAAACACCAGGATTTTTCAGTAATTCAATACAGTCTGCCGGAAGTTAGACTGAAGAAACGGAGAAAGAAGATGAAATGTTATTGTGTTCAAGTGAAAAGATTTGAACACTCGAGAAAAAGTTGCTGGTTTTTTTTTCACTACCACCACTATTACCACTTTTCCTGCTTTTCCTCCTCCTCCTCCTCCTCCTCCTCCTCCTCTTCATTCTCCTTCTCCTTCTTCTCCTCCTCCTCCTCCTGCTCCTCCTCCCTCTCCTCTCCTTCTTCTTCTCCTTCTTCTCCTTCTCCTCAGTACTCTTTCTTCCTCTCCCTCTCCTCTTCTTCCTCCTCCTCCTCCTCCTCCTCCTCCTCCTCCTCCTCCTCCTCCTCCTCCTCCTCCTCCTCCTCCTCCTCCTCCCACTACCACTACCATTACTACCACTACTACTACTACTACCACCACTACTACAACTACTGACAAGAACATTAACTCGTGGGGTACTCACCGCTGCGGAAGAACCAGTCTGTCTTGGTAACTCCTGCAATGTAAAGGGGTAGATCACGCGGTTGATTAAGTAAAGTCTTAACACAACACTACTTCAATGACTCACAAATAATTCACTTTCACTTAGCATTAGATAAGAGAGGGAGACAAGAAGTGAGTGAGAGAGAGAGAGACAGAGAGAAAGAAAGAGAGAGAGAGAGAGTGTATGTTATCCCTCACTGTACTCCTTCGAAAAACTAATAGTCAAAATGTCTTCCATCTAGCTCATATTTTCTTAGTTTACAATACCTTAGAGTCCTTTAACCAGTAACTCTTCATTCACTTTTCTATCTACACTAAAAAAAAAAAAAAATGTCTATAGTCCACTTTTAACTATCCCTCTTATTTAGTACGTGACAGATTCTATTCTCATTCTTATTATTATTATTATTATTATCAATGTCGTATTGTTTTCCTTTGTCGACTTATCTAAGGCTTTTGTATGCCTGAACATGTCTCACAATTCCCTCCCTTCAGAATACGTAAAGCATAAATAGCGCTGTCTTTTTAATATGTCTTTCTTAGCTCACTCAAACTTCCTTCCTATACACCCACGAGGTCAATAATCCAGAACACACCTCGCCTCTACATCTATTTCATATCGGTCTTCAACAACAAAAAAGAAAAGAATGTAAGTGTAAATGATAATATTTCTGTTATCATTGTCTATTAAAATCATACCTGAAGTCTTTATGTTATGTCTCTACAACAATTTCTTAATAAATAGCTCATTTCAACACTGCATTTCATTCCCTTTAAACATTTTATTTCCTGCTTTTCTACCTAACATATTCCTTCATTTCTAACGCAGATCTCTTTTTCATCCCTTCCTTCAAGTTTTCATCTCTCTACCCAACAATTCTTTATACATAGTGCAAATTAACCTTACATCCATCCCTCTTACTTATCTTCCTATCCTTATCTCCCTGTTCTCACCTCAATCCAACAATTTTCTAATCCACAGTACACATTAACCTTACATCCATCCCTCTTACCTATCTTCCTATCCTTATCTCCCTGCTCCCACCTCCACCTAACATTTTTTTTAATCCAAACACCTCAACTTAGCATCCTTTTGTCACTCTAATCCTCCTTTTGTCACTCTAATCCTTCCCGTCTGCTCTCACATGTCACTCTTAACCCCTTCAGTACTGGGACGCATTTTAATGTTGAGTTTTCGATATGATTAGACGATTTCTATTGACATTAGCAAGGGTCTATGGAGGTCAGAAGATTAATGGCCTCTGTCTTCACTATTCTAATCCCCATATGAGTTTCTGAAGCTGTATGAAGACACCAAATAGTAAGCAGAAGGAATATGGAAACACGTCATGGTACTGAAGGGCTTGACTCTGCCTATCCGTTATCAACCACATCTCATACCACAAACTATGCATCTCATGTCTTCACCTCTCATCCCGTCCCTTCCTCCCTGTTCCCGCCTGTCTTCCTGTCTTTCTTGGCTAATGATCTTTATACTCACCCTAGTGGCAGAATAAGGCGGTTCTGAAAAGTCTTGGAAAAGCCCTCTGAAGGTTCGCCATTAGGGGACAGCTGCCGTTGAACCTTCGACATGGTGTTGGCTGGTTGGTTGGCTGGCTGGCTGGCTGGTTGGTTGGTTGGTTGGTTGGTTAATTGGTTGGTTCGTGTTCTCTCTCTCTCTCTCTCTCTCTCTCTCTCTCTCTCTCTCTCTCTCTCTCTTTCTCTGGCACGGTCTTTCCACCTCTTTATGTCAGCAATCCACTCAAAGGTCTTCCTCTCCGTTCATCCGAGTGTCCTCCGTTCTAACATTATTTTCACTTTCTCGCTCTTGTGTGTGTGTGTGTGTGTGTGTGTGTGTGTGTGTGTGTGTGTGTGTGTGTGTGTGTGTGTGTGTGTGTGTGTGTGTGTGTGTGTGTGTGTGTGTGTGTTCGCTTCACTTATTTTGGTTCCTTTTATTTTCTCTCTTTTCGCTTTTTTCTTCGATAATTTGTTGTTGTTTTCAGTTTACGGTATTTTCGTCATTTTCTGTTGTGTCTTTTGAAGTAAATGTCTTTTTTTTTGTTTGTCTGTCGAGTGTTCTTCTTAATCACGTCCTTTTTTTTTCTTTCCTTCTCTTTCTTTCTCTTTTCTTTCCTTCTCTGTCTTTCCTTCTTTTTTTTTCTTTCCTTCTCTTTTTTTTTTTTTTGTCTGTCGAGTGTCCTCCTTAATCACGTTTTTTTTTTTCCTCTCTTTTTTGTTTTCGCCGAGATAAAACCCAAGTTCTCTTTTTGTTTACTTTTATCTTTCCTTCACTACTTCAGCCAATATCCATTAAAGAGTTTGAGTTTCTTCATCCAACTCTCTCTCTTAAAACTCTTAAAAGAAATTGCTCAATTATTGTTTATTCTTTCTTTCTCCCTCTCTCTCTCTCTCTCTCTCTCTCTCTCTCTCTCTCTCTCTCTCTCTCTCACCACTTAGTTATTCTCATTTTTCACTTGTAACTTGATTGTCTTTCTGTTTGTTTTCTTTATTCTTTCCTTACATATATTTCCTTCACTTCACCTCTTTATCTGTTCTCTTCTTCTCTTTCCTGTTTCTATATTTTCAGTTTTTCTTTTTTTCTTTCCTTTTCACCTTCTCTAAATTGTCAGAGTTCTTTTTTTTTCTATTTTTCTATTCACTTTCTTTCTTTTATTTCCTTCCGCCTGTCTTTCTTTTCTATTTTCTATTCTTCTTCACCTCTTTCCTCATTCACTCTCTCTCAACCGTCTGTCTTTTCTATTCTTCTCTTTCCCTCTTTCCTTTCTCACTTCCTCTGATGTGTTTAATTGTTCTAATATTCTCCCCTTCCCTTCTTCACTTCCTTTTACGAGTACCTATCTACCCTTTTTATTTTCTCTTCTTTCACCTCTTTCCGTTTTTCCTTCCCTTCGTCTGATTTCTCTTATTTCCTCTTCTCTTTCTTCACCTTTTTCTTCTCGTTCACTTCCTCAATAATGAATATTTTGGTTACTCTCTCGGTGTCTCCCTCATCTGATTCGTCTTCAAGAGAACTGATCAAGGAGGGAAGGAAGAGACGAGAGAGCGCTTTGACTCCAGGCACCGTGAGGCTTCCTTCTCTTCCTTCTCTTAGGTACAATACTTTTTTCAGGAGTGTATGAATGTCTCTCTCTTTGTCCGGATCTCTATCTCTTCAGGTGTTGCAGGAAATACGTGTTTTGACTTCCTCCTCCTTTTGTCTCCCTTCCTGGTCTTGAGTTGACTGTGTGTGTGTGTGTGTGTGTGTGTGTGTGTGTGTGTGTGTGTGTGTGTGTGTGTGTGTGTGTGTGTGTGTGTGTGTGTGTGTGTGTGTGTGTGTGTGTGTGTGTAGTTGTTGTTTACATGTGGTTTTCTTTGTTTCTTGTTTTTTACTGTTTGTTCCTGTATTTTATGTTTTTCACTTTTTTTTTCTTGTTTTATCTTTTTTTTCCCTCTTTCTGTCTTTTCCTTTATTTTTTCATCACGTCGTTTTCTTTTTTTTTCTTATTTTCTGGTCTGACCCGATGGACTATTTTTCTCTACTTCAACTCTTTTTTTTTCAAGATTTTCCCGTACTGATTAAATTTCAGCCCCGAATTCCACACACGCGTCTAAATTTAGCACGTACACGAACAAATCTTTATTTTCTTGTCACTTATTCATTTCAGAACGAACGTCGACCTTGCTGTATTTTTTTCCCTTTATGTAAATATAAAACTAAAATATTTCACGATCAAATTCTCTTTTTCTTTTCTAATATATCAGCTCTTTTGTCAGCGCGGGAGAGGGAGAGAGAGGGAAAAGATGAAAGATCCTTAATTCTTCTCTTCTATCTTTCTCTCCTATTACTCGGTTGAAGGGAATATCCTGCTTCTGAAGGAGACATGAACACCACGGCGCCTTCTCTTAACCTCAATGGACAAAGGAGGTCGCACTGAGATGGTACGGCACTCAGCTTCTGTCTGTGTGAGGGTATGAGTGTCTTTCTCTTTCTCTCTTTCTCTGTATCTCTTCTGTCCTTCAATCTATTCGCCTTCTTCCTCTTCCTCACACCTGTAATAGATAGACGAGTGTAATGATGATGATATTGATGATGATGATGATAAGAAAAAGAAATCAACAACATTTAATTCCACATACGAGGCGAGGACTCTTGGAACGCACAGCTTAAAATCCCCATTAATAGGCCATGTATAATCATAATCACATACTCTATTAACTTCATAATTTCCTTCATTTCTTCCTCATCCTTGAAGCCGGATCACTGAAATCCCATCTTATAGTTATGTCCATTCCTCCTCCTCTTCTTCATCTTCTTTTAATTATCACTATTCTTTATCCTTCTTCTTGTGTATCACCTCCCCATCCTTCTTAACCTCTTCTCCTTCTCCTCCTAAAACTATCCATGTATATTTTATCCTAGTTGTTTTCATTAGCCTCTACCTTTTTTCTGTTCTTGTCTTGCCTTCCACCGTGACTGATTACTATAGCTATATTCCACACGCCTCTTCCTTCCTGCTCTCTCTCTCTACTAGTGTTCTTTACCATCTCTCATCTGCATCCCACAATTTCCTTTCATCCACTCCTGTTGCCAAAGTCTCTTCTCTTTAGCTCAACTTCGTTTTTCTCAGCTCTGTCAAGGGATGGATTAATTGGGTATTACGATGTTATTTTTGTCCTCATTAATGGTGGAGCTTGTTTTTTCCTTTTCTAAGCTATTATTACAATGATGAAAACAGGGATTGAGAACACAAATGCTTCGGTTTCCTCTGGTTTATCAGGGATGTGACCCAGGATTCTCTGTTAGGTTATGTTAGGCTTCGATAGGTTTAGGTTAAGTTAAGTTAGGTAAGGTTGGGATTGTGTTAGGTTAGATTTCTTGGCTGCGTCGGTGCATGCTATCGAAACACGTTGGGTTTGGCATCCGTGAACTGCTACCTTGAGTGCACGGCTTTATCTTCTGACCGTAGCCAGTGTAGGAAAGGCACCCACTCGGCGTCACGGTTCACAAATGCCAAAACATAACATAAATTACACTAAAGCTTGCTGAAACCTGTCGAGATCAGACACTCAAACGTTTAATAAGCAAGGGTTCCTTATGAATGAGCCACGCGTCTTCCAGTGGACACACGAGAAGACATTGCAACACCTGAGGACTGATAACGCACTAAAACCTGATAAGAATTGTCGAAATAACACACCGAAACATTTAAGCAGGCAAGTCTATGCAGGAGCCACGCGTCTCTTGGTAAACAGACAAGCCACTATATATATGTAGAAGGGTCACGATGGAAGTTAGCACACCACACTTTGATGGCAGTAAAAACGTGCAGTTCTTAGAAAAAAAATATGTAGCAGTATGCAATAGAAATAGATCACAGTGAGAAATACTAAATCATTCTCCGCTTTGATGGGATAAACAGAGCACAAGTATTAATTATCCCGTGGCGTTACTTTTAATCCAGAGCCAATGAAAGACAGAGACAACTTGTAATAACACATTACTATTATCACACCACCACCACCACGAGCACCGGCACCAATACCATTTCACATCACAACAAAGATCTCCACCGTAACCTTCTCCACTTACCTTTATTAGCAGTCTGTCTGTCTCCATTTGCCTCTCCCAACACCACCTAACGCGTATCTCCTCTGGAAACACCTAGGCTTGGAGAAACGCTATGCCCTCTCACCATGACTGTTTCCAAGGGTACCAGAGATGATTTTCCATTATCTCAATAGTGCTTTTTACTGTTAATGCTGTAGAAATCTTGCTAATCTGTCACTAGCACCATAGAAACACTCTTGAAACCTGTCACTTGAGTCTTGGATATAGTGGTCCTTACTAGCAAAACCAGAGTCATAGATAATTTATTTACCTGCCTCAGATCACCGCTTGAATCACAACACGCCAAAAATATCTATGTAGCGTAAATAAATGCGTCTTCGTAAAACAGACAGGTATGAACCAAATAAATCTAAATCGTGTCTAGGATGATTATGTAATGTAAATATGAAGTAAATAAATGAATAAATAAAGCACCTTGAAAACAGAATATAAAGACAAGTATGAATAAAGTAAAATAAAAAATAAAAAGTAACTAGTGGGGCAGAGGCAAAGGTGTTGGTGAAGAGAGATAAAAAGAGAAAACCTTCATTTAAAAAGACAGGAAAACTTAGCAAACTTCAGTCATTTTGCTGGAACGAATGGGCGAGGGAAAAAGAGGAGAAAGACAAGAAGAAAGGTAGGGAAGAATGAAAAGCGACTGGGAGAGGGAGAGAAGGAAGGAAGAAAGACAAAAATACGTAAAAGTGACGGCGAGAAAATGAATGAACGAGGAAGATGAGGGGCAGAAGAGACAGTGGGGCGGAGTGGCCATCACGGAGCCACTAAGGAAATTGAGGCAGGGTTTCCGGTGATTGGGGGGAGTGGCGGTGGGCGAATGTTGACCGTCACCTGAGGCAACACCAGCAGGGGAGGACAGGACGAGGACGGCGGAGAAAATGAAGACGGCCCCAAAAAACAGCATGAATGAAAGAAAGATGGATGAAAAGAACCAGAATAGACAGAGCATCGGGAGGAAAAGTGGAAGTGATAAAAATAGTGGGAAGATAAAAAAAAAAAAAAGATGGAAGAAAGAATTAGGCAATAAAGATGATAGGAAATGACGTGGATGAGAAAGACACGGGATGAATGGAAGGAAATACAGAGCAAGGGTAAGAAAACAACGACAAAAGCGACATGTGATGAAAAAGAAGGAACACATGAAAGAAAATGGAGAAAGTTAAGGAGAAGCAAGTGGAAATACAACTCGGAAAAAAAAAGCAAAAGGATGAAATGGATAGGAAATATGAACAGGACACGGAACAAGCTGATGACCAAAAAAAAAAAAAAAAAAAAATAGGATGGAGGGAAAAAAAGAAAAGAAAGAAAAGGCAGAAAAGAAAATGAAAGAGAAAATAGTGCAATAGTCATAAAAAAAAGAAACGGGGACAAAATCACAACAAAAAGAAAATCAAGAATGAAAAAAATGAATAGAACTCGGAATAAAAACTGATACAAAAGATAGAACAGAGGAAAAAAAAGAGAAGAAATAAAAAGCAAAAAAAGAAAATGAAAGACAAAATAGTGAAATAGTCATAAAAAAAGAAACGTGAACAAAATCACGACAAAAAAAAATCAAGAGGGAAGAGAAAGAGGGAGAGGGAAGGAAGAGGAAATCAGGAGCTATAAAAAAGAGAAAAGTGAGATGAGAGGAACACTGACATCGTAAAAAAAAATATATTGTAGAGTTGCAAGAGGGAGAGGAGAGAGCAAGACGAGTGAAGGCGAGGCGGAGGAGATGGATAGATAGAAGAGGGAGAGGGCGGTAAGAGGAGCGGAAAGATGGCAGGAAGCACAGGAGAAGGTGCAAGAGGTTGTCTGCAGGTTATATGCTCTCCTTTACGAGGTGCTTGGTGCCAGAATAGCGTGGCATTGCTGGTCAGTCAGGCATTTAGACAGACAGACGATTAGGCAGTCAGTCATGCAGTCACCATTCACTCACTCACATCTCATCAATTCTACATTCACACTGACCATTATTTTTTTTCAATTTCAGCAATTATATTCACGTCGCGCGTAATCCACCTACATCAAGCGGGGAATACATGAACGCTGAGCAAAAACAAGTTAGACTGCACCTGATAACGTCCACACCGTAATTACACTTCAATCCCTCGTGCTAGTGAAGGGACAGAGGGACAGGTACCGGACACAGCTGACAATGCAAGTAATTAAGTGCCCACAGTGTTATTTTTACAGCAGAAATACAGATGTGGGGCTAAACGTCACTGAATAGAAAGCCTCCAGATAGCAGGAAGTGTTGCAAGCAGTGAGCATTGAACGCAGGCTTATTGTTGCAGCAGCGAAATGGTTTCCTCTTCAGCTGTTCACGGAAATCTTGCTTCTCGTCCCTTCTGCACTTACAAACGAACACAGTGAAGGCTTTCCCACACTCACAGCTTTCGACGCCAGTAAACACCTGGCCCCTATTCAAAACAACATCGCCTTACCGTGTGTGTTTGTGTGTGTCTGGTATCAATACAGCCCTTACAATATCAGTCCCATTCAGTGTTGCTAAGACTCACATTCTCACCATGCTTCGTGTTTTGCTCTCCTCCAGATCCTTGTCCACATGTCCTCTAACTATATATCTTCCATCCTCCCTTCTAGTCTTGGTCCTCCTTCACTCCCAATATCGTCTATACAGCCAAGCCCTCTCTCCCTTTCTCCCT
>NC_059296.1:3322500-3345000 GCF_017591435.1 Portunus trituberculatus
TTGTCTCTGAGTGTGTGTCTTATTCTATCACCGTCATTCTGTCTTCTTGTCACTTTATATCTGTGTGTGTCTGTCTTGTCTCGCTCTGTGTGTCTTTTTGTTAATCTGTCTAAATCTTTGTCTATTTACGAATCTGTCCGTTTATCAGTCTGTTTTACTTGTATCATTTTGTCAGTCTGTCTATCTGCCTCTTTACGTACTTGTCTATTTAAGATGTCTGTCTGCTTGTCTCTTTTCTAAGGACGTCTCTATCTCTACACGGTCCCTTTACCTCCCTCCTCTCTCTCTCTCTCTCTCTCTCTCTCTCTCTCTCTCTCATATTTACTCATGAAAACTTACACGAAGCCGTAAGTTTTGTTTCCATGGTACCTCCAGCATTCGGAAGTCCCCCATCTCCCTTCCTCACTGCTCCCCACCTTGCCCAGTCCTGCCACACCACTCCCTTCACCCCATGCCTCCCTTCTCCCTTCCCGCGTTTCTCTCTTAACCAACCCAGGTGAAGTCAAATACCATAGAAAAATACAAATAACTATCACATTTTTCTTCTTTTTCCCTTTCTTTCTTTTTTTGACTTGTGACTCTTCTCCTTTCAACCCACGACTCCCTTCTCCCTTCCCGCGTTACTCTCTCTCTCCTCCTCGCCTGCCCTTTCAAGCTTCCAGTCTCGTGTCTCCTCTTCTTTTCCTCGTGTTTCTTGGTTCCCTTACTGCATTCCCCTCCATTGTCTTTGCGTCCTCTCATTCTCCATATTTCATCCTCTGTTCTCATTTGGCTGCTGCTTCTCAACTATCTTCTCTTCCTTATTTTCCTTACTCTCTTCATCTAAACCATTCCTTTAGTGTCCCTTCTCCTCACTCCTTTTTTTCCTCAAATTATTACTTCTTCTCGTCTTTCTCATCTAATCAAGTTTCCTCTCCTTTTTCTCTTATCCCCATCACCTTAACTCCTTCATGACGCGTTTAGATATTCATTCTGCTTAAAATTTGGTGACTATACAGCTTCAGAAACTAATGGGGGGATTTAAATAGTGTGAAGACTCTGGTCATTAATCTTCCAATCTCCACAGACCTTTCCTAATGTCAATAAAATGGTCTAATCGTACACAAATCTTACGGTAAAAATGTATCCCAGTATTGAAGGGTTTAAGTTCCCACCTGTCCTTTACTTCATGTCCTCCTTCCCAGCCTTCCGTCCATCCATCCTTCCTTAAACAATTCTCAGCTTAGTGTCTCCCTCTCCTGTAACTTGTATACAGTACGCAGACGCAGGGCATGACGGGTAAGCAATGTGTGTCCCTCCTTCCCTCCCTCTCTTTTGTCGTTCCTGCTTCCGGCGAGTCCATGTCGCTGGCTTCGAGAGAAAACGGCCCTCTCCAAGATAGTCTCACTCAAATCATGACCGCCCCATTCTGTGACAAAGAACAATTACACAATAAATCTAAAATGCCTCTACTCTTGTGCCTAAATCGGTTCCACTGTCACCAAATCAGCTCCAGTATCACCAGTTCAGCTCCACTTAAACCAAATCGGCCCTAATGCCACCAAGACGGAATCACCTCTTATTTCTTATTACAAATTAAAACCTAATCTCGTCTAATAGGAAACACTACAGCACAGAATGTCAACGTGTATAAAGCTACACGGCTTAACCAGTTACCATGTTTGTTGTTACTTCTATAGTGGACCTAGTGGAAGCAGTGACAACAATAACAACAAACAGTCAGACTCCACCTCCACTTCTCTCATCTCTCCATCAAACAAGTGCCAGTACAATATGCAACACTCACCAATCTCCGCGACTGTGAGGTGTCAAGGCGTAGGGCAAGGTGTCTACTGGAAAAAAAAAAAAACGAGAGCACTTGGACACGATTACTATATCACGGGTCTACTGGCGGCTACTCACTCCCCTTTGAACTACCTCCGCATGTGCAGCACATGTGACGCATCTAAACAAGCTAGTTACCAACAAACTAGTTACCAGACTTCTCCACCTTACGTATAAATACAAAACTAATAACTGTAATAGAACAGATGCAACAGAGTCTATAAATACACTGCGCTGAACATCACATTACATCAAATTCGCTCTATATCGAAGCAGATAAACATAAAATTTCATAACCCGTTTTCTTTTGCTACAGTATCGGCTGCCAGCTTGACGCCCACCGAGATCTGCTATAATGATTTCCCTCCGCTGCCCATCTCCCCAGTACGATTATCTGCTGCCCAGCCCAACCAGGACGATTACACGTGGTCCACCCTACCCAATATGACGATCCCCTAGCTAATGTGCGGAATCAAAGACAATATATGAAAAAGAATGGAAAGCGTGCCATATACCATAACAAATGCGTATCCCCAGTAAAGTTGTCAGATGCCGCTAGAATAGTGAATTCATAGAGTGAGCCGCGTTTTTTTTTTTTTTACCCTCACCCTTACTTGGGTATTACGCCATTTTTATTTATTTTTCATGGATATTTTTTAAAGTTTTCTCTGACATGAATGATTTTTGTTACTTATGTAAGAACCGCAAAGTAACGCATGGTATATAATTATGATCTTTGACGGAATGTTGGCTGGCAATGTGAGCTGGCAAACAACTTCGATGCTCCGACACACTGCTTCACTGGATTCGAGAACGGGCCAGCGATCCTACCAGGGAAGCAGATTAGCCAGTCAATTTGTATGTCTTATTTAATACGCCCCTGACACTCACTTCCCAAGACGCCTCTCCGCTGTCCATCTCTTCTGTATGCCTTCCCGTTGCCCACATCCCTAGTTCAATTCCCCTTAGCACCTTCATAACTGGGACGCATTTTTACCTGAGTTTTTTGTACGATTAGACCATTTGATTGACATTAGGAAAAGTCTAAGGAAATCAGAAGATTAATGGCTACAGTCTTCACTATTTCAATCCCTCCCCCTTAAGTTTCAAAGCAGTATAAAATCACCAAATAGTAAGCAGAATGAATATGGAAACGCATCATGGTACTGAAGGTGTTAAACTTACACTAGAATAAAAAAAAATGAAAAAAAATGCACCTGAACACTTATCCTTCCAATATCTTCCACTACAGCCAGTTAATTTGATTCTAATATCTGTTGGTCTTGTCCGGTTTCTCCCCTCGTGCATAAACAACAAACACTAAAGCTTGTTGAAGGTAATGGTGGTAAAGCAACGAAACATTTGTGAATACCTTGCAGCATCTCGCCAGTGACCGTCGCATCAGCATCGCGGAGGAATGTTAATATCCACAACTCTCCATACGTCTGTCATGTACATTCTATTTCTATTTAGTTTTTTGTCCCGTGTCCATACAATAATAGTGCAAGTGTGGAAGTCCATTCATAAGGTTCTCTCTCTTCTGTCTCTGCCTGTATCTTTGTCTCTGTCTGTCTTTCTGTTTGTCTGTTTTTTTCTGTTTTTCTGTCTGTCTCTCTCTCTCTCTCTCTCTCTCTCTCTCTCTCTCTCTCTCTCTCTCTCTCTCTCTCTCTCTCTCTCTCTCTCTCTCTCTCTCATTTTCCTCTTCTTTAAGCCAAACTTAAAATAGTTGCACCTTCCTTTTTGTCTACTTTTTCTTTTTGTCTTTTCTTTCTTCTTTTCTATCTATTTGTATGATTTTGCATTCTTTCATTCTTTCTATTTTCTTTCATTTCTTTCTTTTTTCTTCTCTTTCTTCTTTTTCTTCCTTTCTTTCCTTCCACCTTTCTCATTCCACGCTAGACAACCTATTTTTGTTCTGGCCATTTACATAACACACCTTTTCCATTCAATCTAATACGTACCAAACTTTCTTGAACTCCTTTCCTTCACACGTCGAGTTAGCACCCACCACAAGACTCCCCCTTCCACTTACTCACTCAAAACAATCGCCACCATATGTTTCTTTTTATTTATCAGCGTACTGTGCTTATCTACCTGTCTCGGCTTTAAGAAATTTGACAACGCCAGACACTTTATATTTTTTATTTATACCACGTGGGCTTTTCATGGGAATTTGTGGGCTAAAGAAGGCATTTTTTGTGGTACCTCCTACCTCAAAGCCCATCCGCTAAGAAACCGTTGCCCTGAGTGAGGAAGCCCAAACTACACTCGGACCGTGGACAGGATTCAAACCCGTGCGCTTGAAAACCCCTCGGACCCCAAAGCACGCATGGTTCCACTGTACCACAACAGCAAAGCAATAACAACAACAACAACAATCAATAAGAAAGTTTAGTATTAATAGCAACAAGAAAAGGGAAAAGAAAGAAGAAATAAACGCCAAGAAAAAGAGAGAGAAGGAGGAAAAATAAGTGAAAAAAAAGAGATTTGCCCTAAAGAGGAAGAAGAAAGTAAGAGAAAGAGAGAACATGAACAATACAATAGGTTCTCTCTCTTCTCTCTGTCTCTCTGTCTGTCTCTCTCTCTGTCTGTTTGTCTGTCTGTCTGGAATGAAAAAAGGGAAGAAAGAAAAAAAAGCAAAACATTACAGTGACTTTCCCTTCAGAACACACACGTGACGGAGTGAATATGTTGGGAAAGACACATTTGAGAGGCACTGGTAGGGATATTTAAGGGGATAGAGGAGGAGGAGAAGTAGGTGAAGGTGGAGGTGGAGGTGGTGCTGGTGGTGGTAGGATGCCTGGCAGAGGTACCAATACTTAAAGAGGAAGATATGAACACAACCAAGGGTGGATAGACTATTTGAAGGCAGAAAGAAGTGTGCTTGTTATTTGCTATATAAAGAACAAAAAGATTCTCTGGTTCAAAATATAAAAGGAAAAGGTGAATTGCTGTGCGAGTTAATATAATGAGAAGAATAAAGGGTAGTTTAGAAATGCAAGATAAATTGGTTGTTTGTTGTATTCCATTAGAAAAAGAAAAGGAAAAGAAAAGGTTTAGAAGAGTTCATGGTGGACTGAGCTTCCATTTATATATTCATTTTTTTTTTTTTTGTGAGTGCAGAGTAGGGATTATTGCGGCTGGAAAATACACACACACACACACACACACACACACACACACACACACACACACACACACACACACACACACACACACACACACACATGAAAAAGAAATCCAGACTTGCATTTAACAAAGAAAGATAAAAAAAAGATAGAAAAGCGAACAAGAAAATACAAATATAGAAAAAGGCAAACATATTACACACATGAAAAAAAAAAAAAATCCAGACTTGCAATTAACAGAAAAAAAAATAAAAGAATAAAAGAAATCAGAAAAAGATAGAAACTTGAACAAGAAAATACAAATATAGAAAGAAAACAAACATATTCCTTTTCCTCTGTTACGGGTGATCTATCTCTGTCTCCCTCTGTCTCTCCCTCTATCCCTCCTTTTACCTCTTCGGCGCGACTGCCTCCCCGCCTCGGCCACTCTCTTTGCGATGGAGCAGGTCGTGTTGTGCTCTCACTCTTGAATGTTCTCGCAATTCCCGGAGCTCACAACTGTAGGGGCCTGGTGTTGGGGGAGACTTGGGGAGAAGAGGAGGAAAAGAAGAGATGGTGATGATGATGATAATGATGATGATGATAGTAGTGGTGGTGATGATGATGATGATGATGATGATAATGGTGAAGAAGAAGAAGAAGAAGAAAAAGAAAAAAAGAAGAAGAAAAGCAAGAAAAAGAGAAAGAAGAAATATACATATATAGATGAATAAGTAGTAATAGTAGTAGTAGTAGTAGTAGTAGTGATATATAATTTGTTGTTGTTGTTGTTGTTGTTGTTGTTGTTGTCGTTTGCCTGTCGTGAAAAGCTTTGTGATGAAATAATACGTTAGTTGTCAATTAAGCAAGTTATCTCTTAGTGTTCCATTTCCGTGTATCAATTGTTGAGGTTCACCAAATAAGTCAGTCACATTCGAGGACAAAATATATTACACTCGGCGAACCACCCACAAATTTATCTTTCCTTTGCATGGTTTTCCTAATAGCAAATCATTACCTAACCTAACATAACAAATCATTACCTAACCTAACCTAACTTTAACCTAACCTAACTTACCCTAACCTAACCTAACCTAACTTAACCTAACCTAACCTAACCTAACCTAACCTTAACCTAACCTAACCTAACCTAACCAACCTAACCTAACCTAACCTAACCTAACCTAACCTAACCTAACCTAACCTAACCTAACCTAACCTAACCTAACCTAACCTAACCTAACCTAACCTAACCTAACCTAACCTAACCTAACCTAACCTAACCTAACCTAACCTAACCTAACCTAACCTAACCTAACCTAACCTAACCTAACCTAACCTAACCTAACCTAACCTAACCTAACTTAACCTAACTTAACCTAACCGTATCGTTCGTCAATATTCCCTACAAGTCAAATATCAAGAGCTTACATTAAACCACACTCCCTTTGCTCTCTCATCCCTGAAACCAAATGAGGAGCGACCTTCACTCACCTCAGAAAGCAAATTACCACACTCAATTCTCAATATCCAACCAAATATTTTATGCTGTAGCTTCCCTCGAGTCAGACCAGGAACTCCACACTAAACTCTCCCTCGATAACCTGCAAACCAACGTGGAAAAGTCGATCCTAAAACCCTCACGAAGCCAGATATTCTTCATTCCCATTTCCAACACGCTGAACTAGTCCCCTGCTCACCTCAAGTCACGGGTCTCAACGTCGCGATGCCCCTTTCAACACTCCCAGATTCACTTCACCTTTGACTTCACGCAGCGCCTCACACAGCTCCAGTCTGGCTCAGCGGCGGGCACTAACCAAAGGGAATGGACAAAAGGTTCTATTTCAGTTCCCGGGTTTTTTACTTGTAACATTGCCGGTTATGCCACGTGCCAGTCAGTCTCTGCCGCGCCAACCTCTCATGTTAAAGCCACAGATCGATAGGTTTGTAAAGTTCTGTATCATCAAAGCCAGAGAGAGAGAGAGAGAGAGAGAGAGAGAGAGCATTAACTAAGTAAGAGAAGGCTTAGTAATACATTTTTTGATAAATGTTTGTAAAGTACTCGGACAAACTATGGCATCTTATGTGTTTTGACAGAGAGAGAGAGAGAGAGAGAGAGAGAGAGAGAGAGAGAGAGAGAGAGAGAGAGAGAGAGAGAGAGAGAGAGAGAGAATACTTACCCATTATGCACACTCCAAAATGGTGAGACATGCAGATGCAGCAGTGTGGCACGGACGCCCTCTACCACCAGGCCTCTGCGAAAAGGAAGAAAATGATGTCCCGATTGATTCATCCCGGTCCTTCCTAATACACAATTTCCTGCAGACGCTCTCCTTCATTTCCTACATTGGCCGTGCTGTGGTGGCGGAGGAGGCGGTGTCCTGTGGTGGCGCAAGGCAGGCAGGTCACGTCCACACCACCAGGGATCAACACTACATACTGTCTTTTCATTCGGTGTGCGAGTGTCGAAGGATTAACCTCTTCAGTACCATGACGCATTTTCATATTCATTCTGCTTACCATTTAGTGATTTTATATAACATCAGATACTTATGTGGGGATTAAAAATAGTGAAGACTCTGGCCAGTAATCTTCTGACCTCCACAGACTCTTTCTTATGTAATTAAAATCATGGAATCGTACTAAAAAAATCATGGTAAAAATGTGTCTCAGTATTGAAAGGGTTAAGAGGAAGCACTAATCCTCAAACGTGATTTATCCACCCATCAAAATTTCAATGTTCTCTTTTTTTTTTGGGGGTTTGGGGGCGTTTGGGGATTACTTGAATCAGTGTAAAGGTGAGCGGTGGTATTTTACTGACGTTTATCCACACTCACATCACTGGAATGCTTGAATGAATGAAGGAATAAACCATGATATTTGATTCATTTTCATCCTTTACATCATTGTGTGGAGAGTGATCAGATTGTTGTGAAGGTAGAGTATGGCACTGTGCTTATTCTCACATCAGTGTTTTGTGAAGTACTCGGACAAACTATGGAATCTTATTTGTTATGACGTCACTGCTTTGATCAACATTCATATCACTGTAATTAAACTGTGATATTTGATAGACGTCTGAATATAAAAATTTCATCAGATTTCTAATTAAGTGGAGAGAGAGAGAGAGAGAGAGAGAGAGAGAGAGAGAGAGAGAGAGAGAGAGAGAGAGAGAGAGAGAGAGAAACACTTACTATTACCCTAAAATATTCGGTAACCTAAGTCATACCTAACTCATCATGCCTTGCCTTACCAGTCGTCACCTCTCTTCCCAACTACTTCACCGAAATCACTCTATTCACAGGAACTCCTTCACCCACTTTTATCTCGCTCCTCTCCTTGATTAGTCCTTCCTCTGAGCCTGCCATTCAAGTTCTCTCAGGCGGCACAACACATACTGGAACTGGCTTGATGTGGTAACGATGTGATAATTCTGTCTCACCTGCTCCATATTCAAGGTGTTAATAGATGATATGTGCATCATCACTATACAGTCCATCAGGCACCACTCCACCATGATACTTGAGGCTGAGTGGATGCTGATTAACCCTCTTTAATACTGGGACTCACATTTACCTTGAGATTTGTGTACCATTAGACCATTATATTGACATTAGCAAGGGTCTATGGAGGTCAGAAGATTAATGGCTACAGTCTTCTAAATTAATCTCCCACATAAGTTTGTGAAGCTGTATAAAATCACCAAATAGTCACCAGAAGGAATATGAAAACGCGTCATGGTACTGAAGAGGTCGAGCAGTCCAGATAGTTATGAGAGAGAAAACACACACGATCATACACCTACAGGAATGAATGATGCTGCGCTGACCTCACTGCTTCTCTTAACACCTCTCTCGTCACTACTGCTGCTGCCGGAGTGGATAACTGACTGGCAGAGTGAGTGATGGGCTTACAGTCTTGGTGGCGGGGAATTCATTTGGTTTTAATGTTATCTAATTAAGGTAAATGTGTGTATATACAAATGCCTATACATACAGATGCTTATACATACAAATGCTTATACATACAGATGCCTACACATACAAATACTTATACATACAGATGCGTATATATAGAAATACTTATACATACAAATAACTAAACAATTATGCATACATAGAACACAAATGCTAATGTACAGTACTGATGAACATGCATCTAACCACAACACAACAGAGGTGCAATAGTTTGTGGTACATTCATATCAGAATATCTAATAAAAAAAGAATAAAAAGTTGACGTCAAATCTTTTAGAGTGGAGGAGAGTACGAGTAGTTTCCTTCAAATGGACTCTACAATAAACAAAGCTCAATATAGAAAGAAAATAAATAGATACCATAAAAGATTAAATAACTAAATAAGAACAAAAATAAACAAACACAAAACCTAACCAGAAATATTCTTTAACATTTCACAATACGAGTAACAAGACAGAGACAGACTCATCCACCCACTTCCTCACACTTTGAAACTGGAAGCCTTCACGCAGCACCTCTTCCTCCCCTAACACTCCCTCGCGCTATTCAAACACGCCCAACCCTGCCTTAAACAGACGAGCTAATGACTTCACACTGACGATTATGCAACACGTTAAACAGATACCCGCCACTAAGCCCAGCAATCTTCCTCTTCTACCATTCTTTGAGACAATATAAGCAAGGGAGTGGCCGGTAATTGCACACACTCGCAGCGGCCTTCCGGGTGTGTCTTAGCGTCTGTCCATGAGCGCTCCAAACCTCTCCATCCAGCCTTCCGAAAACTGCCGCCCCTCGGGGTTAAAACTGGTTTCTGAATGGCTTCCGCGTCACTAGCCAAGGCCGTATGATGGACTGTAGGAGGCGTGAGGGATGGAGGCAGGTGGAAGGACGGAAAGAAGAAGGAATGAATGGAAGGAAGGAAGTAAGGAAGGAAGGAAGAAAGGAAGGAAGGAGGGAAGTGAGAGAGAGAGGTTGAAAGAGAGCAAGAAAGGACGTGAAAGATGAATATTGCATGAGAGAGAGAGAGAGAGAGAGAGAGAGAGAGAGAGAGAGAGAGAGAGAGAGAGAGAGAGAGAGAGAGAGAGAGGACGTAAAAGGGGTGAATATTGAGTGAAAAGAATAGCTTGGGTAGTGTGGTATATACATATTTATGAAGAATAAACCCGGTGTGCAAGGAGGTGAGAAAATCCCTTTAAACTTAATACGCAGAAGAAACACGGTGAGAGAGAGAGAGAGAGAGAGAGAGAGAGAGAGAGAGAGAGAGAGAGAGAGAGAGAGAGAGAGAGAGAGATACAGAAACAGAGAGCGATACAGAGAGAGAGAGACACACACACAGAGACAGAGAGAGAACATGTGATGGAGGAATGGTGAGGAGAGAGCGAGGAAAGTAAAAGTGGTGAAGTGGTGATGAAGAGAGGCAGTTACGAGGATGTGGAGGAGAAACAGGTGAGGGAGGACAGGTGGTGAGGGAGGGAACGTACAGGTGAGGACGGTAATATTAAGTGATGGATGAGAAAGCAGGTGTACGGAAGGATACCTGAGGAAAGGGAAGGGAAGGGAGGGTGGAGGGGAAGTGGAAGTAACGTTCGGTCAGGTGGAGGTAAGCAGGTGTGTGGAAATACAGGTAAGAGAGAAGAAAAAGGTGTAGGAAGTAACTGTGATGACATGCGGATGATGGTGAAAGGTGGACCAGCTCGTGTAAAGGGGTGTTACAAGGTGTGCTATTAGGTAAAAATACAAGTAGGTGGTATGTCAATGATGAAGGATGGACCAGGTGAGGCTATGTAAGTAAACAGATAATGTGTGTAGTGTGTATCATTAACCCCTTCAGAACCATGACACGTTTTCGTATTTATTCTCCTTAATATTTGGTGATTTTTTACAGCTTCAGATACTTATGTTGGATGAAAATAGTGAAGACTGTGGCCATTAATCTTTCCACATCCATAGACCCTTTCCAATGTCAATAAAATCGTCTAATCGTGCCCTAAACTTATGATAGAAATGCGTCTCAGTAATAAAGAGGTTAATAAGATCCATGCTTTGTGTGATGTCTTTCTTTTGGTGAAATGCTTCCTTTACTTTATCAAATTGTTTCTTTGTCTTCTTTCTTCTTATTATCCTTGCTTTCGTTGTTATTTTGTTCTTTTCCTCCTTCTTCTTTCTTCTTCCTTCTGCTACTGCTATGATATCCTTCTCTTTCTCCTTCATCATCATCTTATAAGTTGTTTTCGTTATCATTCTCCTCCTCTTATTCTTCTTCGTCCTTCTTCTCCATCTCTTCCTCTTCCTATTACTACTATGATATTCTTCTCTTTCTCCTTCACCATCATCATCATCATCATCTTTCTCTTCTCTCTTCTTCCTTTTCTTTTAAGTTACCCTCGATGTCATTCTCCTCCTTTACTCTTCCTCGTCCTTCTCCTTCTCCTCCTTTTTTTTCCTCCTCCTACTCCTACCTCTACTATGACATTCTTCTTGTCTTTCTATTTCATCATTCTCTTCTTCCTCTTCTTTTTCTTCTACGTTACCTTCGATGTCATTCTCCTCCTCTTACTTCTCCTCGTCCTTCTCCTTCTCCTCCTTTCTTCCTCCTCCTACTTCTAATATGATATTCCTCTTCTCTTTCTCCATCATCACCATCATCCTCATCTTCTAAAGTTAAATTTTTTCCTTCACGGACAGACGCATAAGAGGAAGCGTCACATATTTATACTAAACTCCAAATCTGCTTGTGTAAACGATGCGAGAAGATAAGCAAACAGAGGCATAAACAGCAATGAAGGATGAATGGATTAGGGCAAAGAGAAAAAAATGACAAGTGCAAACCAAATAACAGAACACTTTGAAGAAAAGAGACACGCAAATACACACAAGCAAAGCAAATACAAATAGACGGGAAGGAGGAGAAAAAAAAAAAGTGAAAAAGAGAATTGAAGGAGAAAGAGGGTGGAGGAAGGAAGGACAGGAGGGAAGATGAGAGACTGTTTGGGGGGTGAAGGGGGCATTACGATCACGTCTTTAATTAACCCTTTACCTTTTCTTGCTCCTCTTGCTCCTTCTCTCTCTCTCTCTCTCTCTCTCTCTCTCTCTCTCTCTCTCTCTCTCTCTCTCTCTCTCTCTCTCTCTCTCTCTCTCTCTCTCTCTCTCTCTCTCTCTCTCTCCAGTAATCCTGTCCTTGTCCACCACCACCACCACCACCGCCACCACCACCACCACCGTCACCACCATCACCGCAGCCAGAATCGTTGACCTCCTTATCCACATCACAAACAACTCATATGTTTTTTCAACTATTTCTGGTCTAAGCTCCTGCACTGCGTCGTTATTTAAGCCACAGTGGTTGTCAGTTCTTGCTACAAAAAAGGAACGCGTCTCTTCCTCAAAAGGTTGTTTCTTTAGAAGGCCTTTCTGAAAGTTTCCCGACCGCAGAGTTACAAATGGTGAAAGCTCAGTAGTGAATGTATAGATCTTGTCCCTTTTAGTAAAGCAGAGAGAGAAGGTAGTGTTTATCGTTGATGTTAATTTTCGAAAGCCTTAGAGTTGTAGTGAGAGTATATATCTTGTCCCTTTCAGTAATGTAGAAAGAGAAGAAAGGTGTTGTTTATCATTGATGTTGATTTTCGGAAGCTCAGAATTGAATGTATGTAATCTTGTACCTTTTAGTAAAGTAGAAAGAGAAAGAAGGTGTTTATCGTTGATGTTAATTTTTGAAAGCCTTGAGTTGTATTGAGTGTATATAATTATATTGTATCTTTTAGTAAAGTGGAAAGAGAAAGTGTTTATCGTTAATGTTAATTTTCGAAAGAGTGCAGTTGACGTGTTTTGCTCCTCATTCCCGCCAGATAATGAGAGTTTACTTTAGAGATTGCCCTCTAAATCATCAAACTTCCGTACAGTTACACCATCATTGGGTCACAGACAACGCACCATCACCAAGCACCTACACAAATATGAACCATCAATGCCCCAGAGATGGTACACTAACATCACACAGGCACACACTTCTACAACAATCTTATTACGAAAACAAGAATAATTCAAATACACGAAACCGCTACCACCACCACCACCACCACCACCACCACCACCACCACCACCACCACCACCACCTTTCTTTCCAGGGGTAACCTCGTGTCGCGGCCTCGCAAATGGCATACGAAATAAAAGCAAGACACACAAACCAGAGAAAAATACCGAAGAATAAAGAAAGAAAGAAAGAAAGAAAGCTCTACACCATCACTAGACCTTGCCCGAGGGAGATGATGGCACTGAATACAATGTGCTAAAGAGAGAGAGAGAGAGAGAGAGAGAGAGAGAGAGAGAGAGAGAGAGAGAGAGAGAGAGAGAGAGAGAGAGGAGAGGAGAGAGAGAGGAGGAGGAGGAGGAGGAGGAGGAGGAGGAGGAGGAGGAAAAGAGGAGGAGGAGGAGGAGAAGAACACGAACAAGATGATGATGATGATAAATGTAATGAATAGTAAGATAGTGGCAGAAGAAGAAGAAGAAGAAGAAGAAGAAGAAGAAGAAAAGAAGAAATGGAAAACAACAACAAAAAAACGACAAAAACGAGAAGAAAGAAAAAGAAGACGAAGCAACTTGAGAGAGAGAGAGAGAGAGAGAGAGAGAGAGAGAGAGAGAGAGAGAGAGAGAGAGAACGCACCCTCACCTCATTACAGTCAACACATGAAAGATCGCGAAATTTATCAGGCGAATAAAACTCATCAATAAAGAAGAGGAAGAAGGAAGCAAGGGAGGATAAAAGGAAGAAACGGAGACAGAAAAATTGATGACACGTTTGGAGATAAGAGAGAGAAGGAGACACTGGGAGAAGATTAAACACCCGTAGAGAGTAACAATTGAGAAAAAAAAAATCCTGATGAAAAGTACCAGGAAAAGAAGAATGATTAGAGAGAGAGAGAGAGAGAGAGAGAGAGAGAGAGAGAGAGAGAGAGAGAGAGAGAGAGAGAGAGAGAGAAAGGCGGATTGTGTCAAGGTTAAGGAAGGAATACTCTCTCTCTCTCTCTCTCTCTCTCTCTCTCTCTCTCTCTCTCTCACCTGGGCATATGGTAATTACTGAAGACTTGCCCTCCCTCCCTCTTTTCTCTCTCCTCTTCCTTTTCCTATTCCTCTTTCTGCCTTTTCTCTTACCATCTCTCTTCTTTTCATCTCATCTCTCTCTCTCTCTCTCTCTCTCTCTCTCTCTCTCTCTCTCCTTTCGTCATGCTCTATTCTCTTTCCATCAACTATTTTTTCTATCTCCTCTTTTTCTCTGTTTATCTGTTTCGTTCAGTCTTATTTTCTTTTGATCCTATTTTGTCTTTTATTTACAATTCGCTACCTCTATTATTTTTTTTTTCTAATTCTCGGTAACATTAGTTCTTTGGTCTATTCTCATAAAAATAACCAGTGAAATATCTCTGAAGTATTTCTAAAACTCACTAAAGTATTTCTGAATTCTCCCAAAACACCAGAACAATCCCAAATTCTTAAAAAAAAAAAAAAACAGCCTTAAATCGCTAAGTGTTTCCGCTAGATACCCTTAAGATTTCCCTAAAACATTTCTAATACCCTCCAAAACATTCCTAAAAAAGCTCACTAAAATATTTCTAAAATCACCCAAAACGCCAAAACATCCCTAAATTCTAAAAAAAAACAGCATTAAATCGCTAAGTGTTTCCGCTAAATACCCTTAAAATTTCCTAAAACATTTCTCAAACCCCGCAAAACATCTCTCTCTCTCTCTCTCTCTCTCTCTCTCTCTCTCTCTCTCTCTCTCTCTCTCTCTCTCTCTCTCTCTCTCTCTCACTAAAATATTTTCCCCCAAACATCAAAACATACCTAAATTCTTAATAAAGCCTTATTTTGCTAAAGTATTCCCGGAAAATACCCTTAAAATTTCCTAAAACATCTCTTAAACCCCCCTAAGCATCCCTAAGTCCTTCCATACTGCCAACACATAAAAGAAGAAGGAGATCTAGTCAGTCCTTCATTCCGTTTTCTCATCAATGATTCTCTTTCCCTGCCAGTGCCTCGCGACAGGAGAGGGAAAATTGTGTGGAGGTAAAAAGCAACTAAGATGACGGGAAACATTATTTGCTCCTCACCAGCCACACCGAAATATTTGTGGGGAAAGCTAAGGAAATATTATCATTACTTCAATTATTACTGCTATTATTATTGTTGTTGTTGTTATTATTTATTATTATTATTATTAGTATTAGTATTAGTAGTTGTTAGTAGTAGTAGTAGTAGTAGTAGTAGCAGTAGTAGTAGTAGTAGTAGTAGCAGTAGCAGTAATAAGAATAAGAAAATGAATAATAGTAGGAAGAAAAAGAATACGGAAAAGAAAAGAAAAAACAACAAATCAACAACAAAGTCACACAAATAATTAGCAAGAACAACGCATACAAAAAAAAAAAAGCAAAAACAAGAAAATGACACCAGCATCACCACCATCACCACTATCACCACCACAACCACCACAACCACCATCACCGTAACAAAAAAAAAAAAAAAAGGAAAACAGTAAAGGAATATAGAAACACACACACACACACACACACACACACACACACACACACACATGACTTGCACGTGGGACACCTTCAGGCTACTCTCGGACAAACAGATTCCTTTCACTTTCCAGTCTGGAGTGTGACCTTGAGCGGAGGTGACTGAGGCCTCAATGCGGTGGCGAGTGAAGAGGAGGAGGAGGAGGAGGAGGAGGAGGAGGAGGAGAAAGGATAGGATGGTGATGCTTAAATAAGATAATTGATACGTTACCATCATCAACCTAGCACAGATTCCAGAGTCGTTACTGTCACCACCATTAGAACCACCACCACCACCACCACCAACAACAACAACAACAACAATAACATCAATAACATGAGAAGACGCAAGAACAACAACGACAACAACAATAAGAGAAAAAAAACAGTAGCAGGAAAAACAACAAAAAACAACAACAACAACAACAACAAGGAGGACAAAAGAACAGCAGCAGCAGCAACAACAACAA
The DNA here is from genome assembly GCF_017591435.1 of Portunus trituberculatus. Lineage (NCBI taxonomy): Eukaryota > Metazoa > Arthropoda > Malacostraca > Decapoda > Portunidae > Portunus > Portunus trituberculatus. The sequence continues at coordinate 3,338,430 of NC_059296.1, forward strand.
AAACAACAACGACATATATAGAGAACTTTCAAAGAGTAGACAGATTTATGGGTAAGGTTTGGAAAGTTTCACACAAGGGTTGCCACGTGTGTTTTAGTCCCGGCGGCTTCTTGTAACTTCCCTTATTCTCTTGTTCTTAAAACGACAACGATGACGACGACAACGAGTACGACGACAACAACAACAACAACAACAACAACAACAACAACAACAGCAATATCAGCAAAGAACAATAACTACGAGAAAATAAACAATGCTAATTTAAGGTTTAAGAAATCAACAACAACAACAACAACAACAACAACAATTACTACTACTACTTATATCACTACTTCTACTACAACAATAACAACAGCAACAACAACAACAGCAACTACTACTACTTACTACTACTACTACTACTACTACTACTACTACTACTACTACTACTACTACCACTACTTCTACTACTTCTACTTCTACTACTACTACTACTACTACTACTACTATTACTAAATTATACCTCCATCCCACGTCTATTTACTTATAAAAATGAGGACTTCACATAGGTCATTAGCCCCAATACTGCTGCCACTATTGACCACTGACAGGCATCAAACCACACTGCTGTTCTAAAATAGCCTTTAATCCTAACACAATCACTCCTAGCTAGCCTTTTCAGCACTATTCACCATTGTGGCTTCATAGTCAACGTTTGTGGTGTCCTGGGGTAGTGTCTGATGCTACTATTACTACTACTGTTACTACTACTGCTACTACTACTACTACTACTACTACTACTACTACTACTACTACTACTACTACTACTACTACCTCCTACTACTACAAACAACAACAAATACAACTAGAACTACAAACAACAAGAACTACAAACAACATCACCAACAACAACAATCTACCAGCTGTCCATCTCCCCACCTGACGCCTCCGTGTCTTACCTAATACATGTTTCTAACCTCCAGCTGGCCACTGTCCCTTCACCGGGCGTTCACCTCCTCACCTACAAGCCTCCCTCATCCCTTCACCCATTCACCTTTAAAGCCGCACGTACGTCCACCTGCCCCTTTCCCTAACCACTCACCCTCTGAATACCCATCTTCTCACCTGCTGTCCTCTCTCTACAACCCTTTTACCTTTCCTGCTTCTCTTTACACCTGCACTACAGCTCGTCAGCCTCCAGTGAAATGTGCCCTTGAACACCCTGGCCAGTTCCTACCTAGTGCAGTGCCTTCACCCGTGTATCCAAGGTAGAGAAAGGTTTAGGGGAGGGAGCAGGGAGGGAGAGAAAGGTTGGGAAGCCCCTAAACAGGTTCTGGTATGTTGGCGAATGCTTTCTTTCTCTCCCTCTCTCTTTTTTTTGCTCTTAACTTGTGATTTTTTGTAGTTTTTGTTGTTCAGGGATTTCGCTGTTTTTTTTTTATAATATTTCGAGCGTGTAATGTTGCAAGTGAGGGTTGTTTATGAGTGCTGTGCTGCTATTCTGGTGCTTTCGCTAATAACAGGTAACTTTTTTTTTTCCTTTGTTAGCGGAGAGTGTGTGTTGTTTTATTTATAACCTTAGCTTTGTTTCGTGTCTTTTCCTGCCTCTCATTTCACGAGACTGCTTGTTGTTGCGCTCTTTCTTCCCCTCTCGCTAATTACTAGTGACTTTAAGATTATTATTTATCTCCAGTATCGATTATTTGCTACATTCTTTTCAGTGATTTTTCTATGATACCCCTTTCATAATATTCTCGAATATCTCATGTATTCTTATTCTGTGAAGGCTGTATGTTATCTGCTCTTCGTATGTTATCTTAGCATGTGTTTTGCGCAAAGAACATACGCGCCTTTAAGTCTCTTGTATCAATTTCATCCTATCCTTTCCAGCACCTTCTAAACATCATCCTCGCGAAAGAGAGAAGGGTTAAAACTCTCACTAATTTCAGGTGCAAGCTTTCCCTTCGTGAACCCAGAAGGGGCATTGACTCCTAAAGGGCAACGTTGCCTGGCTGGGGTCATTACCACACCGGGGCAGACGTCTGACTCCTTGCAAGACAGAGAGGGAGGGGCAGCAGTGGGGATGGTAGGGAACACAGGACCACATCCACGCCCGTGACCCCTGACGACTGACCTTCATCCTTGCCTCCACAACTCGCTAAGAAAAGTGCAACAAGGAAAAAAAAAGGCTGGGTTTCTTTTTCTTTTTCTTCTGACGTGTCTTCGCAAGTACATTATTCTCTTGTCTTTATGTACACGAGTTGTTTCTGTAGTTGTTATACTCTATTCTGAAAATCCAGCAGACATACTCAGCCTTGAATGTGTTTGGTTATAAGTAACGTGTAAAAAACGTGAAAAATTCCTACTGCGAATTGAAGGAGAGCCGCCGCTGATGAAGGCAACATTTCCACCGCAGCCTTCTAACTACGCGTTGTTTTTTTACCGTCTTACTTTTACTGACACTGACAACATACATTACAGCGTGAAGCCTGACATTAAAGAATTACTTGCAGGTATTCTTTAGTTAGGATGAAAACAGCTTAATTGCTCGATAGGGAAGGGGAAGGAGAAACAGGCAGGTGGGTGCAAGATCAACGGGAGTAGAAAAGACACAACAGATAGAGTAGGAGTTGTTACGTCCATTTACGACATAAAAACGAAAGAAAATAAGGGAAGCTGCGAGAAGCCACTCATCCGCGCAATAAAACATACTCGTATACCTACCAACGAGTATTCCCCATCTGTCGTCATTATCCATAAATTTGTCTAGTCTTTTAAAGTTGTCTATCCCTTGCCAACCAGATTACTGAGTGGACTTCATTCGTACTTTATTGTAGGGACCCATTTTTTTTTTTTTTTTTTTTTTTGTCCTGTCCTGATTACCGATCCTGATGATATGGTTGGCATCATCTTTCTTTGGCGAGTGTTGGTGAAGGGGAAAAAAGTAGAGGAAAGGAAAGGCATCCACTCCTGGTCGCCTCCTGGAGTTGCATCGTTTGAGGGACCTTCACCAAACCACGTGGGAAGGACAGACTACAGAGCGACCTCCCCCATATTCCCGCACATGTAGCAATTTCGCAGCAGGGTGTAAGCAATTGAGACCCAAGATCCCTTAATTGGTGCTTCCGTGGAGATGAACCGCCTCTACCTGCGTGTGGTCGTTCAGTAACCGCGTACCTACCAAGTTTTCGCGGTGCCTCGTGGCCAGAAGCGCCCTTAGAATGGCTTCCGTAACGACAGCAAGTGTGTGTATAAACATATTTCATTTTGTAGTACTTTTGATTCCTGTGTGATGTGGCGTCTTTGGAATGTTGCTAATGAATAGTATACACGGTTGGGCCTTTACTGTGAGGGACGTATACTCGCCTACACCAGCTACAATATTGGTTCTGTCCGCCCTCTACCACCGACACTTTATCTGCCACACACAAACCTGCACAAATCAAGACACGAATGGATGTCAAAATTGTCTTGTCGACGGTTATTAGAACAAGAAAGTAGGAAGCACTTGCAGGGCCACAGTCAACCTAGCATGAAGACCTGCAGGCTTGGACACTCCGCGACGAGCGGATGGGAAGGACACGAACTTGAACCCGAATCTAAAAATCATATACTCGGTGTGGCCATGACTTTGAAAACTTGTTGAGCTGCGGTGAACTCTTGGCGCCCCCAGCAGCAGCCAAGGTGACTGGCGGTGGTGCGGACACTGTTGTGACCGGAGGGCAGGGTCTGTGTCTTCCTCGCTGCCTGTGTGCCTTTTACACGTCCTTCACCACTTGTTCTTGCACTTCGTAACTCTGAACCCCGGTTGGAAAAGTAGTTTATTAACGAATGTATTCTCAAAGGTTACAAACGGCCTGAAATCAAGTCAGCTTTCCACGCAGCGACTAAAACGATCAGAGTGCTCTGTGATTCATGAAATTGAACATTATCAGAAAGATTCCAATTAAAAAAAAAAGATCACCACATGGGAATCAGCCAATGAAAATTATACAAAGAAATTGACTGAAAAGAGAGACGATAAGGTACACATGTGGCTAAGACACGATTCCCTCCGCGCATCAGGCGAGGCATGAGGACCTGAAAGATGGACACCTGAGAGTTAGTGGTGTGGCTCGTGTCCTTGGGTGTCCGTCGCTTGCACCTTCTCCCAGGGTTTGAACACTATCCCATGGAACAGACACTTAGCCTATCCAGCCACCCATCCATCTTCATTTCTTTAATTGCTATGAAAACAACCGCCCGCAACAAGCAAGACTGGAAGGTGCGTCTGTATGTGTTAACTCTTTCAGTACTGGGACGCTTTTTCACCATGAGTTTTGGGTACAATTAGACGATTTTATTTACATTAGGAAGGGTCTATGGAGGTTAGAAGATTAGTGGCCAGAGTCTTCACTATTTAATTTCCCACATATGTTTCTGAAGCTGTATAAAATCGCCAGATAGCAAACAGAATGAATATGAAAACAAGTCATGGTACTGAAGGGGTTAAGACTACAACCAGGCAGCGGTGAGCGCCTCGTGCATCCACCTGTCATGGCAACATTAAAACAACGATGACTTGCTGGCTTGCCGTGTTCTTTTCTCCAGTAGGAATCACCATATACTTTTCACCTGCTAAGATTTTAATTTCTTTCCAATGTACCTAACCAATAACTAGTGTTTTTTTTCCGGACTCTATTACATTTTTCTACCAACAGCTGGTATTTCCCTGCTGCCTTGTAACCTCCACCGATAACTTCTATTCCCTTACTATCTTACAACTTCAACTACCTAATAACTTCCAATGAAAAAAAAAAAAAAATCCCTTAGTATTGCATGTCATCCCCCAACAATTACCACTCACTATCACAAAACTTCAAATGACAATACGTACAACTCCAGCACATCCACTGAGAGCCAACACTCCTTTGGCTATATCTTATCACTTCAATTGACACCTGGTGATTGTCTATCCGGGAACTGTTGCAAGAGAGTCGCCAACACATCCCACGCAGGCGATGACAATGGCAGGTGGGTGACGAATCTGACGCGGGAGAGGTAAAACACCCACTGGATAGGAAAGAAAACGCGTAACCTATTAGCACTCAGTTACACATTTGTCTCTCTAATCTTCTTGGAGGATACTTTACTCGTTTTCTTTTCCCTTCTTCGTGGAGGAGGAATGAACAGAGTGGTGGAATCGTGTATGGAAAGAAGGAAGAAAATATACAAAGAGGAAAATGTAAAAGGAAGAGAAAAACAGTGTCTCTTCACGCACCACCAGCAACACCCATGTATTAACGAAGCTGACATTCTTTTTCATTCCTTCAGGTTTGTAGAAGGACGTCTTAATTATCGAGAGGAGTTAAAGATGACTCACTAATCAACTCTGCCGCGACTGCAACTTAATTCACCAGTAGCAGTAATTAACAACACTGCCCAGCGAGAGAGAGAGAGAGAGAGAGAGAGAGAGAGAGAGAGAGAGAGAGAGAGAGAGAGAGAGAGAGAGAGAGAGAGAGAGAGAGAGAGAGAGAGAGAGAGAGAGAGAGAGAGAGAGAGAGAGAGAGAGAGAGAGAGAGAGAGAGAGAGAGAGAGAGAGAGAGAGAGAGAGAAATACACCAAGAGCAACTTCCTACAACTCAACATTGCTGGTGATATCACGTTCAATTCTCAGCGCCCAGCGAGTTTCCGACTGAGTGTATGGAAGCGAGGAAGCGAGGCGGGAAGGAACCATGGAAAAGGAGGAGAAGGAGGACAAGGAGGAAGGAAGGGGAGACTCGGTCAGGAAACACACCTTGTATATAATTTTGTCCCTGAGCTCTACACGTAAAGGCTCTTATGGCACACCTGGGGCTCTTCCTTCCCTCAGTGTCCTCAGAATCATTACGACTTCAGTGAAAGACTTTGGTGTCCCTGGGAAAGTACCTAGTGTCCATGAGAGGGTCTTTTATTAGCAGCCCTCAGTGGTACCTAAGCACAGTAAGCCACGTCCAAGGTGACTCGCGCTCCTCCTGAAGGGATGAGTGGTGTGTTGGCGCTTGTTATGTCCTTCACGCCTCGCTGGCCCTTAATTCCCACTTGTTATCGTCTAATTTTCCTGATTCCGTCTTTTTATGATTTTTTTTTATTTATTGTTTTCTGAAGAGCAGCGTCATTTGACCCCGACGTTGTGGTGCTTATATTCTTCAGTTCAATAGTTTTCTTTCTCTTCCTTAGCCTTTTGTCTCCATTTCGTCTCGCATTCATAGTCTCCTTCTTCAAATATTAGTCTGTCGCTGTTTATTAGTCTGTTTGTCTGTCTGTCTGTCTGTCTGTCTCTCTCTCTCTCTCTCTCTCTCTCTCTCTCTCTCTCTCTCTCTCTCTCTCTCTCTCTCTCATCAGGTTTGCTATTATCATTTCATTGCTTTTCTCCCTCTCGCCTTCTCGTCAAACAGGATTCAGGATTCAAGCAGGAGATAAAGACGTGGAGGCTGAGAGCTGGTGACAAATGAATAAACAGAAGAGAAAAAGAAAAAAAAATAGATAACATCATTTCTCATATTTACTATTGTTCATCGTTCAAAAAGTCCAAACACTGCTAATCTTGCGTCAGAATCTTAGTTTAGAAGCA
>NC_059296.1:3350000-3387500 GCF_017591435.1 Portunus trituberculatus
TTCAAATACTATAGAAAAGAAAAAAAACGTCCTGCACCCACTCGTCTAGACACTCCTACCCTCTCTCTCTCTCTCTCTCTCTCTCTCTCTCTCTCTCTCTCTCTCTCTCTCTCCTACCTCTTCCTCTCACCCTCCAGTCCTATCCTTCCTTTTTTTCTTCTTTCATTCCCCTTCATCCTTCATTCCTACCCTCCCTCACCCTATGCCTCTTCCTATCATCCTCCATTCCCCTTTTTCTCCATCCTCTTTTTCTCACCCTCCATTTCTTCCCTTCCTATCTCTCTGTCTCTTCCTCTTCCCCTCTATATTCCTCTTCTTCTCACTCTCCACTCCTTCCCTCCTTCTTCCTATGCCTCTTCCTTCCACCTTCCATTCCTTTCGTCTCCATTCTCTTTTTCTCACTCTCCACTCCTTCCCTCCCTCTCTCCCTTTGCCTCTTCCTCCCACCTTCCAAACATGGCGGCCTTGCATGGGTAATTCTGTGCTTCCCATGTTAAGAAAAAAAGACCCATTGCAAGTCAGCAGGCGAGGTCAGCAAGCACAGGGTGAGTCAGGGGATGAGGCTGTGTGGCCACTCGGGAGGCATGCTCGAGGACAGCGGCTATACAGACACCTAATTCACATCCTCCACCACCACCACCACCACCACCACCACCACGACCACAGCCTCCACCACTAGTAACAATAATAATAACAACACTATTTTCATGGTCGTCATAATAGGATTTTTTTTTTCTCTGTCTCTGTCTCTCTTTTTCTGTCTCTCTCTCTCTCTCTCTCTCTCTCTCTCTCTCTCTCTCTCTCTCTCTCTCTCTCTCTCTCTCTCTCTCTCAGCCACTTTTTCATACAGGATCGTTATCAACATTACTAACATTAACTCTCCAAATTTTTATAATATTTTTTTTTTTTCCTTTTGGGTTTAGCAATTCGGTTATTCTTTTCTGACAGTTTTCCTTTGTCGCCTCAGCCCAGTACCTCTATGATATATATAAAATCAAATGATCTTTATTATCCACTACCTTCTATATTTCATCTTGTGCTTGTAATGGTGCCGCCGTATTCTGAAACACTTGTGTCTCCCATCAGAATTGTTTTCAAAGGCCTTAGAGATGACAAATCAAGTTCTCCTCATGGGTATATTTTTTAATGATGATGCAGAATACTTACTGAACTATCACTGGAATCACACACACACACACACACACACAGCGTAGTGTAGTGGTTAGCACGCTCGACTCAAAATCGAGAGGGCCGGGTTCGAGTCCCGGTAAGCGGCGAGGCAAATGGGCAAGCCTCTTAATGTGTGGCCCCTGTTCACCTAGCAGTAAATAGATACGGGTTGTAACTCGAGGGGTTGTGGCCTCGCTTTCCCGGTGTGTGTTGTGTGTTGATGTAGTCTCAGTCTTACCCGAAGATCAGTCTATGAGCTCTGAGCTCGCTCCGTAATGGGGAAGACTGGCTGGGCAGGCGACCGAGGTGAATTACACACACACACACACACACAAACCCTTCCAATACAGCCATTCGAATGGAGGCTAGAGAAAACGCTGAAATCTTTGACGAATGTGAGCCTAAGTAGTTTCAACAGATATTCTTCTTAAATCAATAGATCTCTTCGTGTCTGTTGTTTATTTATATTCTGTCTCCATCCTCCCCCTTCTCATCTTCCTCCTCATCTAGAACCTGTTTGCTGCATTGGCCACGGTCAGCAGCAAGTGAAAGGTAACTAAAGGCAGCAGATGACACTACGAAGATACAAACTCCCTCCTCCATTACTCCAAGGAAAACGGTCGGCAAGGACTAAGATAATTGGCCGCTACAAACTTTGCTAATGACGGGGGTTTATCAGGAGGCGAGTCACGAATCACTAATGTCTAACAACTAGTTAAAGACCAACAGGCTATTTGTCAATATGCCGCCAAGGACCATAACACCAACTCTCACCTCGCGTCCAGCTAGTCCACGGGAAGGTCGGGGAAGTGAAGTGCTCGGATAGTCTATGGAAGCCCAGAAAGTTAGACACGTGGCAGTCAGAGGTGGCCAGTCAGAAATAAACAGTAGAGATGTGAACATTTACTCCTATATAGACATCATAAGCACTATCCAGGAAAAAGAACATAAAATAATGCCATTCTTAATTCAGTTCTTAGTTAACCTACAATCATTGAGTAGAGACGCTCGGACAGGCTTAAGGAGCCCCCCCAAACAGCCACTGGCAGGAACAGACAGCCACAAACAGCTTACGTCGCCATAGACAAGAAACTTTCGTTCACACAACCCTGACCTCACAACGCTGACAGTCTCAAAAGAACTGAAAATAGAGTTAAGTTCAAACCTCGCCACTCATGCAATAAAATCCTAAATCATTTCCAAGAGGGGGATCAGCGCGGCACCACAGGCAGCTCTTCCTCCTCCTCGGTTTATAAGCAGAACCTTCAGGCTTAGCGCCGCTCTCGCATAAGGAAGCGGAAGGAAAGACTGAAATGGATGTGCGAGGAAACACGATCTGCACTTTAATATTTCTCTCCCACTCTCTTAATCTGCTTTTCTCATCTTTCCTCGCTCTTAACTTGCGCTCCGACTAAAGCACTCACTTCCTCCCTCTCCTTCCTCTTGCTGCTGCTTCTTCCTTCACTGCATAGTATTTCCATTTATTTCAAGAACACGACAACAACGACGATCAAAAAATATATGTAGTAAATAAAAAAAACCTTCTTGACCTTTGGCAATTACGAGGAGAGAGAGAGAGAGAGAGAGAGAGAGAGAGAGAGAGAGAGAGAGAGAGAGAGAGAGAGAGAGAGAGAGAGAGAGAGACAGAAAGACAGACAGACACACACACACACAGACAGACAAGGAAACACTCAGACAAACAGAAAGAGAAAGCAACAACAACAACAACAACAATTACAACAACAGATAAATGAATAAATCAAGACATGCAAAGAAAGAGAGAGGGAGGGAGGGAGGGAGGGAGTGGGGAGGGAGTGGGGAGGGGAGATGAGGGACGATGAGGAGGTGCAGTTTACACACTTCCTGGTTTGCATTGACATCAGATCAATTCCTGGATTTCACCTGAGCCGACGTGTCTACATAGCTCATTGCCCAGGCGGCGGGAGGAGGCAGCCTGCACGTCCCTACCAGCTGCATGTCTCCTTCCCTTCCGCTCTTCCCTCTCCCTTTCTCCCTCCGCAGCGGTGCATTGCGTAAGGCACCATCAGATTCTATTGTCCAGGTACTCCACCCTCAAGGTCAGGGCGTGCGTAACTAAGGCTACACTCCACGCCGACACCCTCCCATGCAGCGGGGAGTGTGTGTGTGTTTTAATCATACCTCCTTGATGCTGCCCTCTCTCTCTCTCTCTCTCTCTCTCTCTCTCTCTCTCTCTCTCTTGGTCCTCCGAACTAATAGAAGACTGTGAAACTGATCCATTATCGTCAACATAGAGGAACATAGGGAGAAGACTCAGCGTACTGTTTCTTAGGTAATACGTCTGCCAAGGATGGGCGAGTCCTGTGGGTCAGCCAGTCCGCCACCTCCTCGTCGCCGTGTAAGGAGGATTTGCCGTGTTACAAAGGACTCCCGGCGCTCCTTCACATAAAAGCCCGCCAGTTTGTGGCTGTTTTCCTTTGTTTTCTTTTTTTTATGCAAGAGGAAAGATAGTAAAGGGAAACATACAATAACAATAATAAAAATAAAAGCCCTGGAAATTGTTGTTGCTATAGACTAAACGCATTCATTGACATTTATTTGAGATTTGTAATGGTAGTTTCTCTCTCTCTCTCTCTCTCTCTCTCTCTCTCTCTCTCTCTCTCTTCCAGACAGCCTCTTATAAGCAACACCTTTTAAGAACCACTCCATAAATACACGCAGTTCTGTTCCATTACTATTTCCCTTCATTACCTTTGTGAATAAACACTCACAGGGTGATGGTGAGGCCAGGGCATGGATAATAGATAAGTCCATTACACCTCGTTAAAAATCCACTGGGCTACGAGTAACTGTGTATACATTTCCTGGACGCTGGCCGGGGTGAGTCAAAAGGCATCTCTCTCTCTCTCTCTCTCTCTCTCTCTCTCTTGGTTTGCTTTGCAGGTGGAAGAATGAATGTTTAAAGTCCGGCATAGTATTTTTTCTTCTTTCCCTCTGTCACATGATGTCGGGAATTGAGTATATAGTTTTATGTTAATGCTTGTTGTTCTCTCTCTCTCTCTCTCTCTCTCTCTCTCTCTCTCTCTCTCTCTCTCTCTCTCTCTCTCTCTCTCTCTCTCTCTCTCTCTCTCTCTCTCTCTCTCTCTCTCTCTCTCTTTATCTATCTATCTATCGATCTATCTATCTATCTGTCTGTCCATCTATCTATCCATTTATCTGTCTATCTATCTATCTATCTATCTATCTATTTATCTATCCATCTATTTGTCTATCTATCTATCTACCTATCTATCTATTTATCCATCTGTCTGTCTATCTATCTATCTATCTATCTTTCCATCTCTCTATCTATCTATCTGCCTATCTATCTATCTCTCTATCTATCAATCTATTCATCTATTACTCCCTCTCCCCTTTTCACACACACACACACATTGGACCATCGCAAACATGTCATCACCACACCACTAATATATTTGCACTTTAAGTATGCATATGATAATTTTCTTCGCGTCACGCACACTGCAAATATGTACGTGCTTGAAACAATACATGACGTAGCAAGCCCCGCCGGATAACATGAGCTTGTACAGGTGGCTAATGACTCTGCCTCCCGGATACCTGGCGACTGAGAGGGACAGGTAGAAAAATGCGTATAAAGAAAAAAACTAAGGTCAACTTGTTAATATGATCATGGGTAGAGAAAACGATTAAAAAAAAGTAATGGGTTATGTCGACACGTAATGACAGGTAGGATGACGAATGGAAAATGCGTGTAAAGCAACTGAGCTCAACCTGTAAATATAATCACTGGTAGGAAAAAATGTTTAGAGGACACTTTAGCATTTTTGTTTTCCTTATGTCCTAGCCTATAGCGCCTGTAGGTAATTTGAAGAGTATTTGATAGCGCTGTTAAGTTTCAAATTAGTGCTGCAGGCAATTCTATTTACAGTGGCACCCGTATTAGGGCCCATATCACCATCCAAGTGCATCTTTAGCGTAACCACCGAGAACCTTGGTATCATGGTGACAGGCAGGTAACTTTAAACCACTCAACAAATGGCAAAGTACCAAGGCGATATGTGGTGGGATTCAAACCTACGTGTGGACGACTGCCTGATCCCACGCTCACCACCTTATCCACTACGCCACCGCCTCCCTAAAGTTAATTCTGCTTATAGTATGATAGATAGAAAAATGGGCATAGAGAACCTGGTGTCATCTTTCAATAAGACGATAGATGTAAAGTACTTAGAAAAAAGAAATATGTCAACTTGTAAATAGAATGACAAACAGGCAAATAAAATCAAGACACCCAGGTCGACTGGTGAACAGGAAGAGAGGTAAGGTAGAAAAGGGCGTATAGAAAGACAAAGAGAGAGAGAGAGAGAGAGAGAGAGAGAGAGAGAGAGAGAGAGAGAGAGAGAGAGAGAGAGAGAGAGAGAGAGGTCAAGTTACAAATAATGGCTGTGTAATTTGAACCGAGTGTAATCTTAAAACAGAACAACCAACCCCCTCCTGCCCCCTCCCCATACAAACACCCTACACCCTCCCACCCAAGCAGTAGACACGCCACCGCCACCTCACCCAACGCATTCCACCCGGCACACATTTCCTGCCTTGTCATTTACACGCTGCGCATTCTATCTTTATTTCCTCATCAATATTCATAGAAGGACAAAAGAAAAAAAAATAACCTGCCTTGAGACCTGAACGACCATTAAAACTACTTATTATCTAGATGTTTTTCTCCGTTACTAATATAGCTGAAGGATAAATGCTAACTAAACGACAGGTAAGGGTCACTGTTTTTCTTTTCCTACTCGTGTCATTATTCTCGAGGCAAACTGGACGCCTGGACGACACAGGAAGGCACGGGAAGACACCACTCCAAGCAACGCACAATTTCTTACAACTATGAAGAAAAAGACATTCGCCGCAGACCACTCGCACGGGGAATTAAAAACACAGAATTACCTTGGACGAGAGAGAGAGAGAGAGAGAGAGAGAGAGAGAACTTTTAGACAGCAACAAATGGACCAACAACCTCCCACCCACCCACCCACCTATACCCACACACACACACACACACACACACACACACACACTAATTCCTAATAAGACAACAAGTCAAAATGATGAAATTATACACAGACGAGGACATGAGTGTTGCTTTGAAGTGCAGTCAGAGAGGCAGAGATCTAGGCAGAGGCAGAGGCGGAGGAGGGTGGAGTGAACGAGGGAGTGGACAGAGGCAAAGGGGGATTAATACGATTTCCATTATGTATTCTAGAGATTGAGGCACGAGACCCTGTGGGGGTAAGCGCACAGGAGAGAGAGAGAGAGAGAGAGAGAGAGAGAGAGAGAGAGAGAGAGAGAGTGAGCGAGGAGAGGAGAGGAGCTAAGAGGGATGGAAATGGAAGGAGAAATGACAGAAATGAAGGACGAATGAACGACTGGAAGGAAGAATCGATGTATGAAGAGAGAGGTGAAGGAAGAGGGAAAGACAGAGAGAAAGGACTATATAGTAGGAAGGACACTGGTGGGACTATACAGAAAGAAGAAGGAAGACTATACAGAGAGGGAGGAATATACAGTAGGAAGGACACTGCTGGGAAGGATGAAAGGATTAAAAGGATTTCAAAGGATAACGAGCAGCAACACTCTTACGTCCCACCAAATCTGTTTAGTCCGCCCGACACTAACTACAAATAGAGAGAGAGAAAGAGAGAGAGAGAGAGAGAGAGAGAGAGAGAGAGAGAGAGAGAGAGAGAGAGAGAGAGAGAGGAGGTACATCCATAATGTCCTTCACACACACACACACACACACACACACACACACACACACACACACACACACACACACACACACACACACACACACGTAATCCGCATCTTTATTATTGAACTAAATCATTATTGAAAATTGAGTTTAAAAGTGTACACCACTGTCCATTACTCCATTAGAGCACAGAGGATTGGATGCAAGAGGCGCGTGTTTTTTTTTTCTTCTGTTATTCCTGCTAATAAATTATGATTCCAGACTTTGAAGGACATGATGGGATAGATACAGAGACAGACAACCAGAGAGAGAGAGAGAGAGAGAGAGAGAGAGAGAGAGAGAGAGAGAGAGAGAAAGAGAGGTTAAGGGGGATTGGAAGCGAGAAAAGTGAGGGCGACAAGGTTTCTTCCAATATTGAACAGACACTGAATGTAATGTTAGAATTGTGTGTGTGTGTGTGTGTGTGTGTGTGTGTGTGTGTGTGTGTGTGTGTGTGTGTGTGTGTGTGTGTGTGTGTGTGTGTGTGTGTGTGTGTGTGTGTGTGTGTGTTTAAGTGTATGGATTTTGATGATAGTTATAATGAAAGAAAATAAAGTAAAGCTGAAAAAGAACCTCCAACAAGAAGAAGAGAGAGAGAGAGAGAGAGAGAGAGAGAGAGAGAGAGAGAGAGAGAGAAAAAGTACAAAAGAAAAAATAAAAACTACAAACTAAAAGAATGAATTGCAACAACCATTCCAACATTCCACCAAACATCTCTATCTAAGAATCATAAAAGGCAAAGAAGAACCAAAAGAAAAAAAGAAATTAAGAAAGAACAATAGAATAAATCCCTCCTGAACCTCTTATAACTTTCAAGAAATGCAAAGGAATCACGTAAGTCAAATATTTCTCTTTCCCTCCTCACCAAAGTCCCAATGTCCCTAGGCGTTTGAATTCGTGAGCGCTTGGCAAACACTCCCACTTGGCGCCGCGTATCCAGCCAATCAATGCACGGAGAGGCTCGGAGCACAGGTTAAAACACACATGATTGGCTGGAGGGGACGGCTCTATTTCAGCCACCTGAATGTTGCACCAATGACGTCACAGCCAGTGCAGCCAATGACCAACCAGTACGTCTCATGTGCTGTCTTTGTAAATGATCTCATTTTATATTTAGCTGCTGTTGTCATTAACTTGGTGGTATTTTTAGAATCGGTACAATTTTCGAACATAATTAATCAACTACTTTTGCAGTAACTGTTTTTTTTTCAAAGAATTTCGGTATAAAACCAACTAAAAAATCAACCACGAGTTTTTTTTATTCCCCAAGAAAGTTAAAGAAATAAAGGATAGATGATGCGAGACTATATATAGAGCTGTTTCCGTTCTGGTTAAAACAAGATTATTGGCATCGTCCCCGAATTTTTGCAAGAAACATTTCCTCCACAGGGAGCGTGGCCTTCACTCGTGCTGTAGAGTTCTAAGTCTATTACGACCCATTGCTCCTCCTGGGCTCTGGAGGCTACTTAGGTCATTTGGACGGTGTTTTCAGTTTCAGTAACACCTCACACTAGGCGTAACTTGTGACGGCTCAACTTTCTAATTCGATATCTTTTCTTTGTCCTTTTTTGTAACAAAATTTAGAACCTCCATCCGCTGAGTGGTAGGGTGGCTGTCGTTGCTTAAACCACTTATTACTTGATATAGTTGTAAGAGACAGAATTAAAGATTTTTCTTACCTACATCATTGTATCACACTAAGTTACAACGGTACAGCTGTTAAAAAAAAAAAATTAGCAGGCATTTGCGTCACGCGAACACGCAAATCATTGACAGCCAGTCAGTTAAGTTGTTGCAAGAGCCAGGTGCCTGCTTCAGGTGGCTGGAGTACAGTGTGTGGGACTCCGTATACGTGATTACCTGCGCAACAGTGGCCTGAGGTGCTTTGCGTCAAGGATTTAAGGTTCACCTGCCGACCTTCCGCCTGTGTACAGATGTCTGGCACGTGTGAACACTCCTGCTTGATTGTCAGTCAACCGTACGCATCAGGACAAAAGAGGAGGCTAAACGATATTGCTGCTAAATTATTCATACCCTTATTGGCGTGGTGGTATCACACACTCACGCATACACACACACACACACACACACACACACACACACACACACACACACACACACACACACACACACACACACACACACACACACACACACACACACACATACACTTTTTTTTATTACTGAGAAGCTGAAATAAGTGATATTATCTACACTGCCACAAGTTCCAAGCCTTTCATTATACATAAAAAGAAGCAGTCCAAGTAATCAGACTCACCAGGAAGTGTTTGCTGATAAGAGTCGCTTAGAAAGGTAATGTAGAAAGGCTTTTTGGTGTTCTATATAGTGTGTTGTGAAAAGGCTGTTTGGTGACAATAATTTAAACTGGATATTCGTATTAAGTGTCAGTATTCAAATATATTGCTAAGGCTTATTTAGATGCTCATTTAAACTACCACAGGCAACAATTTGTCTTCTTCGAATGTTTTAATAGACAGTTAATGTAACAACAATACCTACACCGCTAATGGAACCATGTATGCATTGATCTACCTCCGATGCGAGACAGTGGTCACCGTTACGAAGTTATTTTCTACAATGGTAATTCAGATCCACAGAATATCCCTGAATCAATAGTTTTAAGTTGAAATATAATCAATATTCAGTTGCAAATATTCAGCTGTCATACTCCTTTCATCTGAGTCTGAGAAGGACGTGTTTAGAGGCTGTTGGGTCCGCCTATTTCAGAGCCTGTTTTGTAAAAGGTCGTTTAGAGAAGCCATTAAAGGCTATTTAGTAGGGCCATTAACACTCCCTATAAAAAAAATGTTTAAGAGGGGTAGTTATTAGCAAGGGAAAAAACCCTGGCAGTGGTTAACATTAAACGCATTATCAGGAAAAGGCTCCCTGCTACAGGCTATTATCATAACCTATTTGCACGACACAACATGGAAGATAATCACGTGTACAGAAGCAATTTTAGGAGGAATTTACAAAACATTATGATAAACACTACATTATATTTCAAGAACAGTCACTTCATTTCCAGACTTACACAAAGGAAACTTCAAGACAATGATGTATACACAACAAATCATTAATCTCCGCCTCTTACAACTACATTACTCTTGTACAGACTTGGGGAAGAGTGCCTATAAGAATCGTATTAAATAAGAAGAGTAGATGTCGTGATGTTGTTTATCCACTTCAGTACCATGACGCGTTTCCATATCTATTCTGCTTTCTAGTTGGCGATTTTATACAGCTTTAGAAACGTATGTGGTAATTGAAATAGTGAAGACTCTGGCCATTAATCTTCTGACCTCCATAGACCCTTCGTGATGTAAATAAAACTGTCTAATCACACCCAAAACTCAAAAATGTGCCCCAGTATTGAAGAGGTTAATGATGACAGTATCTAATGAACTGCCTAAACTCACAGTAGGAGAAAAGAAAGAAACAAGGAAGAAAAGAAGGAGGAAAAAAGTCACAAACCCATAATATTCCTCCCACACGTCCTTGTCTTGGCCATTAAACACGCGCATATAAAGGCAAAGAAGCTCAACATGTCCTCTGTAACCCCCATCACCACCACCACCACCACCACGACCATCACCACCACCACCACCACTACCACCACAACCACCACTGTAACCACCATCACTACCACCACAGTCACAGCGCTTCCTCCTCTGCATCAGTATATTAGACCTGACTAGTCGCATCTTCCTTCCCTTCCCTTCAAACGGTGACGGGTGACGAGAAAGTAATTCCAGACTTTGGGAAATGAGATTGCAGGGGATGGATAGATGGATGGGTAGATAAGGAAGATCAGAGTTATGGAGTGGAATAGGATAGAGGGCAGAGACGAAGATGAGGACGAGGAGGAGGAGGAGGAGGAGGAGGAAGAGGAAGACATTGAGTTATTGATCCCTATGAGGTTGTTCTTCATCAACTACATCATGTAATATATGGTGAAGTAAGACGCAGGAGACTAGGAGGAGGAGGAGGAGGAGGAGGAGGAGGAGGAGGAGGAGGAGGAGAAGGAAGAGGAGAAGGAGGAGGAAGGGGAGGAAAGTCTAAGAAAAAGAACATATGGGGCTTCAAAGGAACACTGGAAAAGACAAAGAGAGAGAGAGATGCAGGACGAAAATAAAGTCTTTTTTACCAAGAATATGTGAGAAAGGCGGTAGAATGGAGAGAGAGAGAGAGAGAGAGAGAGAGAGAGAGAGAGAGAGAGAGAGAGAGAGAGAGAGAGAGAGAGAGAGAGAGAGAGAGGCGAGGGTGACAGGAAAAATTATAAGACCTCTTGGTGTTAATCTTAGTACTTCGACTCAATCCAAAACAAACTGAAGTAAAAAAGGGAGACAAAAATATGGAAAGGTAAGTTTGTGAGCGATATTTGAGTTCTTGGAAAGGGAATTACATGATAAGCAGAGCAGCGTGGCCAATCAGTCACCCAATCAATCAGTCAGTCAGTCAGTCAGTCAGTCAGTCAGTCAGAGGCTCAACCCGCTAATCCTTTAATCCATCACTTGCACTGGCGCCCATGAAACTAATCGTTCTGACCCCACACCCTAGCCACTCTGTCACTAAGAATGTGTGTGTGTGTGTGTGTGTGTGTGTGTGTGTGTGTGTGTGTGTGTGTGTGTGTGTGTGGTTATGTGTGTGCCTAATTTTTTTTCCTTTAAGTAGTGAAGAGGGCCAGCCAAGGGCAAAAAAAAAAAAAAAAAGAAAGGATTAAAGAAAAAGGCCCACTTGAGTGCTGGCTTTCCAAAATGTCAGTCAGTCAGTCAGTCAGGAAGTCAAGAGATCTATCAGTAAACCAGTCAATCAGTCTCTCAGTCAGTCAGTCAAGTATTCAAGTCGGTAACTGTGAGCTGTGAACCTTTTGATAGTCACACTTCATTCAGTCTTCGCCTCACACACACACACACACACACACACACACACACACACACACACACACACACGTCATCGAGGCTTCTGCTGTGCGTGTATTTCAGTCTCGCTCGAAAACACACGTGGCCACATCAAAGAGGAAACTAATTAAAGACTCACTTTTTAATTAGAGCGAGAGAAAGAATTAATTTCGGATAATTTTCACTGATGTCCTTAAATTCTTTTCTCTAATTTCTTTGAGACTTCACACGAGTAAGCACCGGCAGATGAGAGGAGTCTTTACCCGAGTACCGTGGAGAGAGAGAGAGAGAGAGAGAGAGAGAGAGAGAGAGAGAGAGAGAGAGAGAGAGACCACCATGAACTTTAAACTCCTTATGTAGAGGAGTGGCTATCTGGGTGGCCAAACACACACACACACACACACACACACACACACACACACACACTATTTTTCATCCCCCGGAGTGAATACAAAGAAAGGAACAAGAATAGAAGTAACAGCTTTTCTCCTTCCCTTTCTCTCTCTCTAGCTACAAAAAAAAAAGGAAAGAAAAAAATATCTCTCAAAACAAACTATTTTTCGTCACCCACCCATCCGTCCTGGAGGAAAAAGTAAGCAAGAACAGAAATAACGCCCTTTCTCGTCTTTGGGGAGCAGAAATACACCTGGGGTCGCCATTCACTTGCTTCTGTGTCCCTTTGTAGAAAAGAACCACACGCAGAAGTCAGCAGAAGTCAGCCGAGTGTTCGATGCCACTACAAGAGATGAGTACATTATAGTCGCCTGTTTCGTTGGCCATCCTCTCCAGTTCTTCATGTATCTATTCAGCATTTCTTCGCCTTACTTTATTTACGGTTCATTTTTATTTTTATCGTCAATTATTTCGTACATGCTTTGTGTATGAATTATGAGAGAGCCAATGATGTTTGTTTTTATGAGAATGTAGAGAGAGAGAGAGAGAGAGAGAGAGAGAGAGAGAGAGAGAGAGAGAGAGAGAGAGAGAGAGAGAATCCTTGCTTTTAATTTTCAGACTTCTTTGAAACATTGTATCAGTTAATCAGTTCTCTTGAATTATTTATCTAATCTATTTTCAGGCTTTCACTTCTTCTCCCTCCCTCTTCCTCTTCTCTCTCTCTCTCTCTCTCTCTCTGGAGTGTTTGCTTCATCCGTATGTTTCCATTCTTAGAGTTGTGAGAATACTCCGGAGGGGAATAAAGAAGGATTTCAGGGAAGACCTCCTCGCTGCGTGTTAGTTCCTGAAATAAACTGAGGCGTGTTCCAGTGTAACGACGACAACAACAACGACAACGACTCAATGATATACACACACACTCACATAGAATGCAGGAAGGCAACAAAGCATGACCCTTCTACTTTCTCCTGCTGCTCCTCCTCCTCCTCCTCCTCCTCGTCCTCCTTCTCCCACTGCGATGCAACAACTTCTAGAGGTCTGCCCATATTTATTTGACCTTCACCTTCCCTTCATCTCCAAAGCCTTCCTACTGTCCTACCTTCCTCATACCTTATCCTCTTCTCTCCTCCTCCTCCTCCTCCTCCTCCTTCACTTTCCCTTCCTCTTCTAAGCTTTTGTACTCTGCTACCTTCCTAAAACCTTATTCTTTTCTTTCCCTTTTATTTTTTTTATTTTGTATTGACCGATTTTTCACCTTTTTTTGTTCTCATTCTTCTTATTTTTTCTTTGTCTTTAATTTCCAATGTTTTTTTTTATAGCTTCAGTGATTTATTTCCTTTAGTGATTCTGTTGGTGATGAAGCTTTTTTTTTTGGAGTATTTTCTTATGTTAGTTTCTCTCTCTCTCTCTCTCTCTCTCTCTCTCTCTCTCTCTCTCTCTCTCTCTCTCTCTCTCTCTCTCTCTTCTGTACTTCACCTCCACTACTTTAAAGACTTTATTTCAAATTACACGATTTTTTGTAAGGTGTTTTTTTTTTTATGGTTGCAGAGACAGAGTGACAAGATTTCTGCATTATGAACTGAAGAAACACTTGTAAATCCTGCTAATCATCTCTGTGTCCTTTGAAAATAATCGTGGTGAGAGAGCAAAGCGTTTCTGAATATAGGTCTCACTCTCTCTCTCTCTCTCTCTCTCTCTCTCTCTCTCTCTCTCTCTCTCTCTCTCTCTCTCTCTCTTACCCGCAAAGCAAATATGGAGATACGAAGGAAAGCAGAGTGTGTATTTTTCCAAAGGGGCAATTTGTTTCTGAAAAAGAGGAGAAAGACGAGGAGGAAAAATAGGAAAAGAAAGATGAGGAAGATGGCAAAGAGGAGGAGGAGGAGGAGGAGGAGGAGGAGGAGGAGGAGTAAGGAGGAGAAAGTATCAGTGGAGATGATATTGAAGGAGAGATAAGTGCGAAATGGAGAGGAGAACAAGAACGAGAAGAAAAGAGAACAAGGTACAAAGGAGAAACAAGAAATTAAAACAAAGAATGATATATAGAAAAAAAAATAAGAGAAAAGCAAATGACAGGATGAAAAAAAAAAAAACATGTGAGAGGAGAGGAGTAAAAAGAGGAAGAGGGGTAGGAAGAAGAAAAAAAAAGAGAAAATGATAGTGGACGTGAAAGAAAAAGAAGAGATCAGAAGAAGAAAGATGAAATAAAAGGAGAATAAATGTGCGACGAAGAAGGAGAGGCTGAAGGAGGAGGAGGAGGAGGAGGAGGAGGAAAGAGGATTAAATACATATAAAGAAAAATGGGAGGATTGAGTTAAATGATGAAAAAAGGAGGAGGAAGAAGAAGAAGAAGAAGAGGAAGAGGAAGAGGAGGAGGAAGAAATGACGGCAATAAAGAAGAAATGAAATATAAAAAAGATGAGAAAGAAAAGACAGAAGATGAAAGAGAAGGAGGAAGAATACCGGAGGAGGAGGAGGAAGACGAGGAGAAAGAGGAGAAGGAAGTGACGGCGATAAAGAAGAAAAATAACAGAAAGAGGAAGAGGAAGAGACACAGAAGATGAAAGAGAGGGAGGAAGAAATACCAGTGTGGACGAGAAGAAAAGGAAATACTACGAAGGAATAATTTTGAACAAGGAAATAAAAGAAAAAAAAGAATAAAGAAAAGAAAAGTAAATGGGGAAATGAACAGCAACAAGAAAAAAAGGAGAATGGAAAAGAAAACGAATATGAAAAATACAAGACAATAGAAAACGATGAAGAAAACGAGAATAGGGAAGGAAAAGTGTAGAAGAGAGATGAAGATACAGGAAACTTCAAAAAAAAAAAAAAAAAATTCAGACAACTAAGAGAAATAGTAAAGAATAAGAAAAAAGAGAAAAAATAGAAAACAAGGAAAGAGAAGAAGACCACAAATAAAACCACTACGAATAATTGATAAAAAAAAGAGTAAAATATGAAGAAAATACAGGAAACAACAGGAAAAATTCAAATAACTAAGAGAAACAGGAAAGAATAAGGAAAAAAAGAGAAAAAAAATAGAAAACAAGGGAAGAGAAGGAGCCCACAAAGACGCAACAACAAAACCTCTACGAATTATGAAAAAAAAGGCGGTAAAAAAATGAAGAAAACACAGGAAACAACGAAAAAGTTCAAATAACTATGAAAAACAGTCAGGGATATGAAAAAGAGACAAAAAAAAAAAAAAACTGAAAAAAGAAAGGAAGAGAAGACCGCAAAGACGCAACAACAAAACCACTACGAATAATGAAAAAAAGGGAGACAAAATATATGAAGTTAAGCTCCTTCACTTCCCTTCCTTTATGACATTCACATCTCATTCTTTTCTCAATTCTGCACGTCCTGTTTCTGTAAGCGTCAGGTTTTGGCTTTTTCATAATATGTGCCTGATGCCCTAACCTTGTTTACTCTGCGTCTCTCACTAAGTGTTTATGTGTTTCTGAGATGAAAATGGAAGAAAAAAACACAAAGACACGATAAAAACAAGAAGAAATAAAAAAGGAAGAATGTGAAAAGTTCTTAAAAGTTCTTAAAAAAAGCAGTAGGTAAAATGTCACCTTTTGTTATAGATGCCTTTATAATATCGAGAAGTGAGGAAGTTGTATCAGCCGCGCAGTTAAATAGACTTACAGTTGATCAATAGATACTGTTACTAGATACTGCTAATGCCCAAAAAGAATAAGGAGAAGGAAGAAATGGAGAAGAATGAGTAGGAAGAGAAGAAGAGAAGAACAAGAAGGAGAAAAGGAGAAAAGAAGAAAAAAGGAAAAAAAGTGTCAAGACATGCAAATAGGAAAGGAAGAATAGGAAAACCACAACAAAAACAACAACAACGACAAAGAAAGAGGAAGAAGAGAAGAGAAGAGAAAGAAAAAATATGTAGCAGGTGTTGATGGAAAAACAGGATATGTGCTTGTGTTTGTGAAAAGAAAGTAGAAGAAAAAAACACAAGATGACAAAAATAATAAGAAGAGAAAGAGAAAAGAGTAGGAATATGAAAAAAAAGAAAAAGATAAAGCAGACATTGATGGAAGAATAAGATATGTGTTTGTGTTTGTGAAAAGAGAGTAGAAAAAAATACACAAGAAGATGAATAAAAGCAAAAAAAGGAAGAAAAAAAGAAAAAAAGAGTAGGAATGTGAAAAAAGAAGGAGCAGACGTTGATGGAAAAATAGGATACAGAGATTGAAGGAAAGAAGGAGAGGAAGGATGCATAATAAGGAGGCCAACCCAATGATACCTTAATTTTCCTCGACCACCGCCGCGAGAAGCAGAAGTGAAACTCAAAATGGTGTCAATATCAAATTTGCAATCCTCGATGACTATATTCTCTCTCTCTCTCTCTCTCTCTCTCTCTCTCTCTCTCTCTCTCTCTCTCATGAATATATTTTGGATTAAATTACCGATATGAGAGAGAGAGAGAGAGAGAATGTGACGATGATAATAATAGTGGTGGTGGTAGTGGTGGTGGTGTTTGTGGTGGTGACAGTAATGGTAATGAAGGTGCTTGCAAAATGTGGTTTGTTAAGTTTTTGTCACTGGCTTGGTGGTGAAAGGATGGTGTTGTGCTTGGTGTTGTGCCTATATAGCGCCCAAGGTTGTGGTGGTGGTTGTGGTGGTGGTGGTGGTGATGGTGGTGGTGGTGCTGATATAACTGTGTTCGTATGTGGTGTGTGTTGGAGGAAGTAGTGAGGAAGAGTGGTGTGGTGTGGTGTGGTGTGGTGTGGTGTGGTGTGGTGTGGTGTGGTGTGGTGTGGTGTGATGTGGTGGTATGGTATGGTATGGTATTGTGTGGTGTGGCGTTCTGCAGTTACCAGTGGTGTGTAGTGATAAAGAGGGGTGTGTTGTGGTGTAGTGTGGCATTGTACAGTTAATGGAGTGGTGTGGTGTGGTGTGGTGTGGTGTATAGTGATGAGGAGTATGTTGTGTTGTGGTGTGGCGTGGCAGAGTTATTGGTAGTGTGGTGTGGTGTGGTGTGGTGTGGTGTTGTGTAGTGTGGTGTGGTGGTATGGAAGGGCTGGTCGTGGCTGCGTTACGAGAAAATCCATAACTTAGGCATTTAAGTAAAGTCAATATTGAAACAGGAGATGGATGAAGAGGAAGAGGAGGAGGAAGAGGAGAAGGAGGGTGAAGAGGAGGAGGAGGAGGATGAAGAGGAGGAGGAAGACGAACATAAAGAATCACAAAGGAACACAAAGAAAGACCAAAGAGAGAGAGAGAGAGAGAGAGAGAGAGAGAAAGAGAGAGAGAGAGAGAGAGAAAGAAAGAAAGAAAGAAAAAGAAAGAAAGAAAGAAAGAAAGAAGAATGAAAGAAAATATGCTTGTGATAAACTACACTATTCAATTTACAGAAAAAGAGAAAAAAAATACGAGGAAGAAACAGAAGAGGAGACAGAGAACAAGGAGGACGAAGATGTGGAGGAGAAGGAGGAGAAGTATGAGGCAGATGAAGAAGACGAGGAAGAGAAGAAGACGCAAAAGGAGGAGCAGGCGGAGGTACAGGAGAAGAAGGGCGACGTAAAAGCTGTAAGGGGAGGAAGATCAGGTGACACAAGGCATTCAGAATGACTAAGAGGTGTCCTGCATACTGTTGAAGAGCTCTTGTCCACGTGTGATACTTTTGCACCAGAGAGACACTGACACATATGGAAAGAATGACAGGTAGATAGCAGGTAGATAGATACATGTAGAATTGTAGATAGATAGAGTTAACCGCCTCAGTACCATGACATGTTTTCATATTCATTCTGGTTGCTATTTGGTGTTTTTACGCAGCTTCAGAAACTTATGTGAGGGGTTAGAATAGTGAAGACTAGCCATTACTCTTCTGACCTCCATAAACCCTTCCTAATGTAAATAAAATCGTCTAATTGCACACAAAACTCATGCTCATGCGTTCTAGTATTGAAGGGGATTAAACTGTTCAGAATGGTAACAGAAAGCCGCCGTGGTACAGTGAAATCATGCGTGCTTTGGGGTCCGAGGGGTCTCCAAGCACACGGGTTCGCATCCTGTCCACGGTACGAGTGTAGGTTGGGCTTCCTCGTGGCAATGGGTGAACTTTGAGATAGGTGGTACCATGGTACAATAACGAGACAGGTAGACGCACGAGAGTCTTGAACTCACAGCCCTACTGGTAAGTCTTCTGAAACGCTGTTTCTGTGACGTCATCCACTCGCCTAGCCAGCTCTGATCGCGATAGTCTGCTACTCAATAAATCATGAATAATTAATATAAAACTTTTTTCTTTTCATGATCCATTAGTTATGCAGTCGAAAATTAAATATGATACACATTAGTGATTGAATGTTGATGATATTTCATAGCGAGAGACAAGATATTGTACGGATAAAGACATGTCAGATAGCCTAGTAAATGTGGCTCAAAAACATTGTTAGTGGATTTTTCAAGCCATATACATTATGCATAATTGCATAATGCACATTGATTTCCTCTGATCCTCTTCGCCTTCATGTACCTTCGTCGTCTTCCTCAGCACCTCACTGTTCTCTCTACATATAAAACTACAAGAGGCTAAAGGCTAATGCACGTATGAGTCTAAAGGCGATCCACACTATACAGGGACGGTCACGCTCTGTTTACGGTGCTGTCACATACTAAATGCATTTCAGTGGGGACCGTAAGCCATTGAAATGCATGTAATATGAATGGACCGTGAGTGCATACCGCTATTTAAACGTGGCAATCCATTCCTTTAGCTTGCATCGGCCCTAAACTATTCACACTTCATATAGGTACTTTATTCTTGAGTGTAAACCCATGGTACAATAACGAGAGACATCAAAAGTTATTGTACCATGGTACAGTCAGTAGCCTGTAAGGCTGGCATAGCCTGTAAATTATGGACTAGGTCTAGGCTACTAGTAGAACTAATTTCGTTCATTAGGCATAAGCAGATTATACAATTTCTAATTTGGAGTGTTGAAACTGATCAGATTTAGCCAGTAAATCTAAGTTTCCTTACCTGTATTTTCTGCAGAAAGGCCACTTCCATTATCGTGTCCACGAAATGGCAGATTTTGATCAGGGACTGCCTCAGTTTTAGATCCCTCCAACTCCTTGGAACTGGGGAACCCAATAACTCATATTTCAAATTGCGCTTAATTTGGGCGGAACTAAAATGTTGCTCACAAATCACGGCATTATTTACGTTTACTGTGTCAGCACGATAGCATTTTTGGAGCCACTGTCTTGCGATGGTCTTGTTCTTGGGGAATTTATAATATCTAAAATTACTAGACTTGGCAGGCGTGCATCCATACACTGCACAAGGTCAAGCTTTACCCATACTAACAATAAGAAATTAATATTAAGGCACATGAAACATACAATCCAAGATCAAATTCTGCCACACGTGTACACTCACTCGAAGATATGGAGTTGTTTACACGACCGGATGACGTCACTGAGTCAGCTGGTGGTTCCAATAATGTTCTCGTGCGTCTACCTATCAAAAGTTATTGTACCATGGGTGGTACCACAAAAAGTATCCCCATAAATTCCGGTGAAAAGCCCACATGGTATAAAAAAAGCCTCAATAATGTAAATAAATATCTAAATAAATAAATAGGTAAATAAAGGGAACAGATAAATATATATAAATCCACATAACAAGAATACATGAAGGAATATAGCACGTTTACAAGCACTTTAACACGTCAAGCTTAGGCTTTTTAGTATCTTATATAAAAATAAATGAAGTAAAATTGACAAAAAAGAAGATAAGAACTTATATGCAGGAATTCACAACACCAAAAGTCACGAACGAAATCTGTATAAGCATCGACTCGAAAGAAGAGAGATTTAAAAGCATATGCACTTACAATTCCCAGCCATTGTAACGTTTGGAAGCGGCTGGAAGAAGAAGAAGAAGAAGAAGAAGAAGAAGAAGAAGAAGAAGAAGAAGAAGAAGAAGAAGAAGAAGAAGAAGAAGAAGAAGAAGAAGAAGAAGAAGAAGAAGTAAAAGAAGAAAAAGAAGAAGAAAAAAGAAAAAAAGAAGAGAAGAAGAAGAAGAAGAAGAAGAAGAAGAAAGAAGAAGCTCAAAGTGGTTAGCAATCTGCGAAAAAAAAACATACCTCCCCAAAAAACAGTAAAATAACAACAGAAGGAAACAAGAGCTTCTAATTCCTACTAATGACCACCTTCAGGTATACCAATTTATCTGCACAATCAACCCGTCAGTCAATCAGTCAATCAGTCAATCAGTGGGTATGAATCCTGCCCACCATCTACTAGCCACACACGCAACACACGTCATCAACAGGCAGGTAAAACAGCAAAAATAAGAAACACAGCCACAGTACCTCCTCCACCCACAAAAAAAATAATGACCAGCTTTTAAACTTGAAGAACTTGACCTCAAAACCCCCTCGAAGGTACGCCTGGAGGGGAAGTGGAAGCGGCTGGGATTTGAGGACATACGGGAGAGAGAGAGAGAGAGAGAGAGAGAGAGAGAGAGAGAGAGAGAGAGAGAGAGAGAGAGAGAAGGGAGAAAGTGCTAATCATGGTGTGGAATTAAAGGGACGGGAGGTGAGGGAGGATACAGCCCGCTAGAATGTACATACGTAAGTGAGACTGTATGTATAAAGAAAGGACGTGGAACTAGAGAGACAAAAAAAAAAAAGGAAAAGAAAAATATACGAGAGAAGAGAGAGAAACTGAAGGATGTTTAACCCTTTCAATACTGGGACACAGTTTTACCTTGAGATTTGTGTATGATTAGACCAATTCATTGACATTAGGAAAGGATTGGGTGACGAGAGAGAGAGAGAGAGAGAGAGAGAGAGAGAGAGAGAGAGAGAGAGAGAGAGAGAGAGAGAGAGAGAGAGAGAGAGGTAATATGGTGTGTGAAAGTATCTTAATCATTTTCCAAACATGCAGAGGGTCACAGGGATGGTGTGTGGGTGTCGATTATGATAGGCATAGCGAACAACCTTGACCACACACCACTCCCTCCACCACCACCACCACCACCACCTCCCCAAGCACCGCCTTCGTCAGGGTGAGGACTGCGTAAGGTGATTCAGCCTTTTATGGGCATATGTTGAATGTATGTATGTTGAGGAAAAAAGAAATTAAATGTTGAAATGATGTGGAATGCCAGAAAAAAATCAAGGTTTGCAAGTGACAAGCGATAGATAAATGTGATTGTTGTTTTTGAGGGTTTTAGTGAAAAAGGAAAGGTGTTGAAGTCTAAGAGTAAGCCAGAATGGTGGTTATAGAAAATAGTGAGAGGAAACGTACGAGAAAAATAGAAAAAAAATATATAAAATGAAGGTGTTTTGCCTTGTGAAAATAATGAAATGAGGAAGAACTAAAAGAATACAAGGAAAGAGCAGGTATAAAAATATAAGGCAACCTCTTACGATTTAAAAGATAAAAAAAAAAACAATGCGAAAATATTATTGAAACACAAAATAAATTAAAAGAGAAATAGGGAAGAAAAAAGTTGGAAAAAATCTAATGAATAAAACTATAAATGAAAAAAAAAACACTACCTCACCTTAAACACATAATATATTAAAAAAGAGAGAGAGAGAGAGAGAGAGAGAGAGAGAGAGAGAGAGAGAGAAAACCAGATTGAATAGAAGTAAATGAATAAAACTATAAATAAGAAAAATACTACCTTATCCATATAGAATCAGGAGGTAAAATAGAGAGAATATATGGAAAGCAAAGTATAGACAATAAAAAAAGACATGATAACAAAATAATAATAAGTTAGATTTAAGAAACTAAACAAGAGAGAGAAAGCGATGACTCTCCAGAAACAAAGACAAATAAAGATAATTGTTGACGTGAAATAGCGAGAAAAAAGAAAGAAAAACTGAAAGAGGATGGAAGGAAGGAGTTAAGTGGACGAACCAACAGAGAAATGGTTACAAGGATTTTTTATGGCGAGGCAAACTGCTCCATGTCACCTGTGTCTCTATGGCAAACGTGGCGCCTCTACCTGTATGTCTGTATGTGTGTGTGTGTGTGTGTGTGTGTGTGTGTGTGTGTATTCCTGCCTACCTCTATGTCTATGAGTCTGTATTGCTGCCTGTGTATTTGTTTGTCTGTCTGTCTATTTGTATCTGTCTGTCTGTCTGTCTATCAACTTGTGTCCGTATTCTGTCTCTTTTGTGTTTGATTGTCTGTCTGTCTGTCTGTCTGTTTTTGCTTATCAGTAGTCTTCATGTCCTCCCCTCCTCTCTCTCTCTCTCTCTCTCTCTCTCTCTCTCTCTCTCTCTCTCTCTCTCTCTCTCTCTCTCTCTCTCTCTCTCTCTCTCTCTCTCTCTCTCTCTCTCTCTCTCACACACACACACACACACACACACACACACACACACACACACACACACACACACGCACACCACAGCTGTTCACGATGGCTTGGTGGCTGAGAACTGTGGCCAATATTAGGAGGAGAAATGATGAGGGAGAGGTTAAGGATGTAAGGGCGGGAAGGTCGGGAGGAGCGGGTGAATGGCCTTGCTATGGGGGGTGGAAGCTTAAGGCGAAGGAGGAAGAGGAATTCAAGAAACGTGTAAAACAGCCACGGGACATGTTCACTGGCGCATACATCTAATCACGCATCACGCATAACTCAAGTCAAGTCTTTACATGAATGGATATATGAAGTGAATGTTAGTTTGGTCCTTGGTAAAAATAAAATATGCTCAGGTTATTTACTCTCATCTAGCCACTAATGATGTTTCTGGAGTTTTATTAGTTTGTGTATTTAAGTGGAAATTGCCACACGTGACTCAGGTTTCCTCTAACAGCATCTCCTCCCCGGCTGAGAAAAATATGTACGGGTTATTTTCACCGGTGATAAAAAAAAACTAAATTAAAAACATGGATCATATATCTTTCAACTAATATAAGTCATGCCTAATAATACTGTACGTCTGACAAGCTTGTGCATTTTACCCAGAAAATATCAGATATTTTTAAACTTCTCTTAGCTTCATTTCTACCAGGCTGAGAATACATTTTTTTTATCTTATGGCGTAAAGCACCTGTAGGCATAATTGAAGAGTATATGTGGGAAGCGTATTTTAAGTTTCCGTCCATTAGTGGCGCAGGCAATTTTATTTATAGTGGTACCCATATTAGGGCCCATATCACCACCCAAGTACATCTTTGGCGTAACCACCTAGAACCTGGGTAATGGTGACATGCAGGTAACTTCAAACCACTCGATAGATGACATAGCTTCAAAGCGGTATGTGGTGGGATTCGAATCTACGCATGGACGTCTGCCCGATCCCATGCTCACCACCTTATCCACTACGCCACCGTCATATTCACCCGTGCTAACAATGTATATAACTAATGATGATTACCTGAACTTTTTACAACCTTGTCTATTTAAAAAGAAAATCATATGAAATTCTACACTTTCTCTAAGCACCAACCTTTTTTGAACCTGAGAAAAACAAACATATTCCTGTACTACTAAACACACATGTACCACACAAAGACCATTACACTGACGCTAATCACCTTTGCCAATACGTCTTGCTAGCTCATGTTCAACACAAACACTAGATAAATGCAAACAGTCTCAGAGCCCCAACAAGCTGAGCCTAAGAAAGTAAACACGAGTTATTCCTTCCGTGTTAAAAGTACATCAATCATTCACCTCCAGAGCGCCACTAATCATGTTTACCACCACGTCTCACTATCAACACGCCCCTTTAAAGACACACATTACATAACTCAAAATCTTACTGCATCAGCTTTTCCCGACACTCAGCTTTAACCCTTCAGTACCACGATGCAGTTTCACATCCATTCTGGTTACTATTTGGTGATCTGATACAGCTTCAGAAACTTGTGTGGGGGATTAAGATAGTGAAGTCTCTGGCCATTAATCTTCTGACCTCCATTGACGTTTTCCAATGCAAATAAAATCGCCTAATCATATCTCAAAACTTAAGGTAAAAATGCGTCTCAGTACTGAAGGAGTTAAGAGAAATTACATATGAGTTATTCCCATCTGTGCAGAGAGAGAGAGAGAGAGAGAGAGAGAGAGAGAGAGAGAGAGAGAGAGAGAGAGAGAGAGAGAGAGAGAGAGAGAGAGAGAGAGAGAGAGAGAGAGAGAGAGAGAGAGAGAGAGAGAGAGAGAGAGAGAGAGAGAGAGAGAGAGAGAGAGAGAGAGAGAGAGAGAGAGAGAGAGAGAGAGAGAGAGAGAGAGAGAGAGAGAGACCAAATAGCAATACACTTTTGAACCCTTACTAACTTAGCTGTAATAAACGATTCTGTAATCTAAAATAAGAACAGAACAAATAAAGACGAACAGAGAGAGAGAGAGAGAGAGAGAGAGAGAGAGAGAGAGAGAGAGAGAGAGAGAGAGAGAGAGAGAGTCACACCTCAATGCAATGATATTTACCAACCACTTCATATCATTATATAACACTTCCTCTGCTTTTTTTTTTCAACCATGGTCATCTTTTTTGTTACCACTGAGACCACTGTAATAAAGGGTTTAGATGAACACTATAAAAAAAAAAAAAGCTAATCAAAACTCCATCTTTCTTAAGCTACACAAACAAGCATTTTTTAGACATACGAAAAGAAAAGAGAGAAAAAGATATCAACTACAAGTGATATGTAAAAACAACAACAACACTAACCAGCACAGACTAACACGAAATAAACAGAAAAAAAAAAGATCAACTAGCAATGAAATAAGTCAATTAAGACACAAACCATTACTACACAACACATAACAGCCTTACACCATCAACGCTTCCAGCAAAACACTACAAAAATATCAGCAAAAACTCAGAAACACGTCAATAGCCAGACATGCTCTATACAAACGCAACATGGGCCACGGGACACGCTTAGGGCATTAATCACCGACGTACTTAATAATCCCAACCCATAAACAGAGGACTGGGGAGGCCGTGAGCACCCAATACGGAACACGAGGCTAACTCTAAAGACCTTGCCGGAGAGAGAGAGAGAGAGAGAGAGAGAGAGAGAGAGAGAGAGAGAGGTGGGAGGAAGCTGAGGGAAGGTGATCATGAGTGGAGGGGTGAAGAAAATATGAGAAAAGGAAGAGCGATGGAAGATGAGAAGGAAGGAAAAAGTAATATCAAAATAGTAAATGGAACAAAGGAGGGAAGAAGGAATGGACGGAAAAGATGGAGAGAGGAGGAAGAGGAGAAAGAGGAGAAGAGAGGAAAGATGAAGATAAGGTACAAATGAAAGAAGAAAAAAGAGGAGAAATAGTAAAATGAGAACAAGGATAAAAAAAGAAAGAAAAAAGAAAATCAACTTTATAAAGACGAAAAAAAAAACGAGAAAGATACGATAAAATAAAGACAGAAAACTTGACATAGGAGAAGAAAAGAGGATGAAACAAAAAAGCAGAAAAAAAAGATACAGGACGAAAAAACTTAGGTGATGTTTCAGGAATATAGAAAAAAATAGAAGGAAGAAAAAAATAATGGGGGAAGAGAGAGGCAAGAAGCAAGGAAGGGAAAGGAGGGTGAGAGGAAGTAAATAAGGGCTAAAATATTAAATAAGAACCTTTCGAGGGACACCAGCAGCAGTCTCGCACTATATTGAAAATCTTACGTCGTGGGGCAGGGAGTGATAGGAGGAAAAATTGATGGAAAGGAGTGAGGGACGAGAAGGAAGGAAAGAAGGTAAGAAGGCAGGGAGGAGGGGAGGATGGAAGGTGGTAAAAATAGTCCATTTATGAAGGGATGGCCAAATGAGCGTGAAGGATAGAAGGAAATAAAAAGGAAGAAAAAAAAAGGGAAAGTGTAAGACGGTGATGATGAAAAAAAATAATGTGTTATGAAGAAATAAATGAAGTGTAAACGAAGATAATAATAATAACAAGAGGAGGAAGGCAAAGAAATGAGAAATGAAAATAAAGAATGAAGGAAGGAAGGAAGGAAGGAGGTGAGAAAGGAAGGGAAATGAGAAGAAAGGAGAGAAGGGAGGAAGAAAGGAAGAAAGGGAGGATGGAGACGTGTAAGCAATGACGAAACAAAAACGAAAGAAAGTGTTAAAAAGAAATAAAAGGAGGAAAGCTTCCTTAAATTTCTTACGTTCTTAACAAAGCAAAGAACGAAAAATCAGACGAACTCAACCAAATCTCTTTAGCCAGCGTTCCTTTCCTTCTTCCTCCCGCCTGTACATCCCTAAACCTCCTGTCCTTACTATCTCCCGTCTAGCTGTCCTCATAGCCACTTCCCGCCTTTCCCTCATGACTCATCTCCCTTCCCTCACTCCTCAGTTCACCCATTACCCATTCCCCCAACCTTCACCGCTCTTACTTGTGTCCCTTCCCCCTCCGACCATCCTTATCTATCCATTTTGCACACTTTATCGTCCCATCTGCCACTCCTCTCCTATGCACTTCCTTCATAGTCTTCCTTTTCCTCTTTTCGACCTTCTATTCTTAAACTTTCTCTCTCTCTTCTCTCTCTCTCTCTCTCTCTCTCTCTCTCTCTCTCTCTCAATTGTTGCATTCCTATTTCCAAGTTTCATTCAACTTTTCTCTCTCTCTCTCTCTCTCTCTCTCTCTCTCTTCTCTGTCTTCATTCTCTATTTCTTCAAGTTTCATTCTTCTCTCTTTTCTTCTTTTCTTTTTCTTCTTCTTCTTCTTCTTCTTCTTCTTCTTCTTCTTCTTCTTCTTCTTCTTCTTCTTCTTCTTCTTCTTCTTCTTCTTCTTCTTCTTCTTCTTCTTCTTCTTCTTCTTCTTCTTCTTCTTCTTCTTCTTCTTCTTCTTCTTCTTCTTCTTCTTCTTCTTCTTCTTCTTCTTCTTCTTCTTCTTCTTCTTCTTCTTCTTCTTCTTCTTCTTCTTCTTCTTCTTCTTCTACTTCTTCTTCTTCTTCTTCATTCCCTTCCTCGTTCTCAATCCACTGCGCTATTATATTCTACTTACAAGTAAACACATCTTAAGGCAGTTTTGTACCTGGCGTCTGGAAAATACCCCAAACCTTCCAACAAAACCCTGGATGTAGGCGAGAGAATTAAGCATACAACACCCTTATGAGCTTAATCATTCCCGCCTCGACCTCAAATCAGACCACACACCACAAGAACAATGAACACACACAAAAAAAAAAAAAAATGCCAACCACTCTTTGATCCTCCTGCGTGTTCCTCTGTCTCTTTCAGGTAACTATGCTGGAGATTACCACGAACTAAGCATATTTCTGGTACAGCATCTCCCGCCCTTCACCAGCAGCACAACAGCACTTCCTCCTGCTCTCCCCAGCATAGATATGGAGGTAATGTGGTGTTTGGGAAGCTGTGATGCATTCTTTTAACGTCGTTTGTACGCAGGTGGGGCATGACAGCGTAAATAAGACAATAAGTGGCAAGTCTCTCTCTCTCTCTCTCTCTCTCTCTCTCTCTCTCTCTCTCTCTCTCTCTCTCTCTCTCTCTGAGGTAAATCAGAATATATATGCCTGGAATGAAGATTGAAACGCACAGAATAAGAAGGATAAAAGGGAAAGAACGTGAATCAGATGAAAATGAAGAAAAATATGCTATTCGAAGAGAGAGAGAGAGAGAGAATTGAGAGGCAAGATAAGATACTGGACATGAAAATGCGTGAAATTTTAATAGCAAGCGATAAATTTACGTTAGTGATGAGAGACATGAAGGATTGAGATGATAAGGGAAGACCAGGAGGAGGAGGAGAAGGAAGAGGATTAGGAGGAGGAGGAAGAGAAGAAGCAAGAGGAAGAGAAAAGAAGAAAATTAGTAAGAAAACGAGAAAGAGAGAGAAGACGAAAAGAAGGAGAATTACAAAATGAAGAAAGGAAAAAGAAAAGAGGAAGATGAAAAGGAGGAGGAGAAGGAGGAGGAAAAGTGAGTAAAGGAGGTAGCAAGGAGAATTCAAAACAGCAACGAAAATAAAGGAATATAAAATGAATAGAAGAAAAAGAGAAGGAGGAAAAGAGAAGGAAGAAAGGAAGAATTGAATACAACAATAAAGGAAGGTGAAGGCAAGGAGAACAATAAGGAAGAGGAAAAGGAGAATGAGGAGGAAAAGAAGGAGATGAGAAACACGAGAATAAGAAAGCGGAGGAAGAAAAAAACCTACGAAATATGAGGAAAGATGATGAAGGGATAACGAAGGAAGAGGAGGAGGAGGAGGACAAGGAGGAGGAGGACAGGAGGAGGAGGAGGAAAAGAGGAGGAGGAGAATTTTGGAAGATAAAAGGCGATAATGAGAACGAGACCGTGGGAAGAATGAAGAATAAAAATAATAATGATGATAATGATAGTAATGATAATGATAAGAACAACAATAATAATAATAATAATAATAATAATAATAATAATAATAATAATAATAATAATAATAATAACGATGATAATAATAATAATAATAATAATAGTGATAATAACATAATAATAACATCATCGTCAACAACAACAACAACAACAACAACAACAACAACAACAACAACAACAACAAGCAACATGGAAAAAGCACAAGAGCAAGAACCAAATAAAGGAGAAAACAAAACAAATAGAAAAAAGAAAAAGAAGAAAGTAAAAAAAAAAAGAAAAATAATAAAAATAAATACAAGAAATAAAAAAGAGAAAACAAAGAAGGAAGCCAAAAAAAAAAAATGTACCAGAAGTGATTTTTCCTTGTCTCTTTTTTTTCTCTCTTTTTTTTACCCTTTTTTTTTCAGGCAGACCATCGAAAAGGCGTGTTCAGGTCAAGGGCCGCACCAGGAGGCCACGCAGGAGCGCCCGGAAGGTGAAGGTCTCTACTAAGGACCATGTGTGTTACAGGAAGACTCGAGGCACCCTGAGTTACGCCACGGAGCACACACACACACACACACACACACACACACACACACACACACACACACACACACACACACACACACTCATCGAAGACAGGCATAGAGAAGGAAAGAAAATAAACACTCATACACACAGAGAAGGAGGAGGAGGAGGAGGAGGAGGAGGAGGAGGAGGAGGAGGAGGAAGAGAAGGAGAAAGAAGAGGAGGAGGAGGCAAAGGAGGAAAATGAGGAGGAATAATAAATAATAATAATAATAATAATAATAATAATAATAATAAGAAGAAGAAGAAGAAGAAGAACGATAACAAGAAAAAGAAGATGACAATAACAACAACAACAACAACAACAACAACAACAACAACAACAACAATGAAACAAAAAAAGTGGAACAAGGAGGAGGAGGAGGAGGAGGAGGAGGAGGAGGAGGAGGAGGAGGAGGAGGAGGAGGAGGAGGAGGAGGAGGAGGAGGAGGAGGAGGAGGAGGAGGAAGAAGAAGAGGGGAGGATGGTGATTAGCGTAATTGATGAGAAAGAACGCTAGTAATCAACAGATCCTAGGGAGAGAGAGAGAGAGAGAGAGAGAGAGAGAGAGAGAGAGAGAGAGAGAGAGAGAGAGAGAGAGAGAGGGAGGGAGAGGAGGAACCATTCTCAGCTACTTCAAGGTCAAAGAAAACGCAGCCCTCCCTCCTACATTCCTCCCTCCTTCCCTCCTTCTCTACCTCCTTTCCTCCTTCCCTCCATCCATTCTTCCTTTGCCTTTCTTTTTGGGTGCGGCGAGGGAAGGTCACCGCAATCACCACGAATCACCACCTATCACCACCGTTAGTTTTAGTTACCCGCTGCATCACCATCACCACCACCGTCACCACCATCACCACCACCAGACACCACATCTCCGTCAGGCTCTTCAACACTTCCATTCCACGCCCTTCCCTAGATACGTGCCGTCCTCTTCGTGGTCAAATATTGCACCACTGCTAATACTTCACTACCACCACTCACCACCACCACCACCACCACCACCACCACTACTACCACCACCACGACCTCTGCCGCTGCCTACCACAAGGAAAACCCAAGCAGTGGTCTCCTGCAGGGAAGCAAACAAGGTAGCAAGAGGAGGAGGAGGAGAAGGAGGAGGCTGTAAGTGGAAGGATGATAGTCACCTCTCTTTCACTCTCTCCTTTTCTCCCTCCAGTGCAAACAAACACAGGGACAACAAATAGCACACGTCCATCTCCAGAAAATCTATCTTCTTACAGTATGAGCGACTGCATAATGAGAACACGCCTGAGGGTGGGAGGAGGCCTTGGAAGTTGGGAGGTGCAACGTGGTCCCTGCGTGGAAATAACAAACATTAACTTACTCCACGGCGACGGAAAGTGGGCACAATAAAGCCGAGACAGACGCAGGTGAGTGAATGGGCGACAGGAAAGGTCAGCGCGGTATTTTTAACCTGACAGGGAAAGTATTTGTATGATGAAGCGAGGACAGACACATAAATGACAATAATGATAAACTACATATATTGCAACATGTTCAGAGAGGCGTGTTGGTGAGGCTTTCAGCCGAGACGGGACATTTATGGCGTCAAACATGTGATGTGCCGTGCCCGTCTGAGTGACAGGTGTGGTAGAGAGGAGGAACACGCCAACAACACCACCAGCAGCCTTGACTCCGCCTTTCAGAAGCTGCCCATTTCCATACCCGTAGAGAGAGAGAGAGAGAGAGAGAGAGAGAGAGAAATGACCCATCCCACACTCTTACAATGCGATGGAAGAAAGGCATCAAGCTAAGACAAAGGGAGAAAGGAGCTGAATGAAGACGCTCGTGAATGTACAGCGAAAAAGTGATGTCGAAATGAACCAGGAGCATGGCGAGGGCGAAACACAGTTGCCTCTGTCAACACACGTGAAAGTGTTCTGTAATGATGGCCGTGTTTGAGCAGGGAGTTTACTCTTTCTGTGTGTGCTGACTAGGATGCTTCTTGCGTGCTCAGTAAAGGCCAGGAGTCCCTTAGGTTACGGCTTATTTACTTGTGTGGGCACTCTTTACCCTCAAGTCAGTCTCTGTCGCCCACGGACAAGGACGTCTGCCTTATTCAATTGTGTGTGACCTTCTGCCTGCCGTCGATTAAACTTTCCTCACCTGGATGTAGGCAAAATTATCCTCACCTGATGGTTAATATGTTACCACTAACCACCAAGGAAGGGAGACTATTAACTTAATCTTTGATCATTCCCTCTCACAGCTCTACAAGGGAAAGTACGAAAGGATGACTCGCATAAGAATTCCCTTTTCTCTGTACCTGTGCATCGAGTGCCATGTGTCACCGTCAGGTCACACACTGGAACTAATGTGCGCTGTGTCAACCAGTGAAACAACGCCGTCTGTTTGGTCACTCAGACGCTTTCTGACCGACTCCGGAACTCAGCAAGAAGTGAGGAAAGGAGGAGGGGGAAACAGGGAGGGAAGAAGATGGGGGAAAGAGGGAGGGAAGGAGGGAGAATGAAAACAAAAAATGGACTTGCTTTCCTGCCGAGAAGCACAAGACAAGTGGCGCTCTGGTGGCAACTCGCTGGAATTCAGACACAGGAAACGCCAAGAGACTACTCATCGTGTGAGAGGTGAGGGTGGACGAGCCTGGAGACGCTGGAACCTGAATGTCAAGACTCCTCACAACATGTAAATAGGAGAGGAAATGGCAGGCTGACAGATGGACGTGTGGGAGGAGACGGAGCGAGGAGGCGCCAAGCATGCTGCTGGAAAGAAAATACCACGTCTTATTTAATTGCATTGAATGAATTGCTTGAGTCAATTATGCACAAATTAGATAAACGTAAATACAAGACGCTAATTAGTAAGTGAAATTAAATGAAATAAAGAAAAAACATTGCATGGATTAGTAAGATATAATTTAAATAGAAGAGGTAAAAAAATGTATTATTAAACAAAACCAAATTAAAAGTTTAACAAGAACAAGAAAAAAAGTGACTCATTCATTAATTACAATCATGACACAAAAATACAGGTAAAAAATATATATAGGGAGAAAAAATAAACAATGATAAGTTCTAAGAAAAAAGTATACAAGTACAAGATGCAATTATTAATGCAGAAAGTTACCAGGTGATGTTATAAATAGATAGCGATTATTAGTATTACTGCAAGCAAAGAAAACAATCCACGTTAATAAAATACACACACAAAATTACCGGCAGTTGATCTCTTTACACACAAAATACGTCTGGTTTGATAAATGCTTGAAAAAATTATGAACATATGAAACTTTGGATGAGGACATAAAAAGTCACCCTAATGATCTCAGCTGTACCATATATAATAAACTATACCGAGAGCAAATAGACAAATAAACCTCCACCTGTACCTTTCAAGACTGACTGAGACAAGACCCCAGAACGTTTAACCCTCTCAGCGCTATGCCACATTTTTCTATTAATTCTGCTTACCATTTAGAGACTTTTGCAGCTTCAGAAACTTATGTGAGGAATGAAATAATGAAGATTCTGGCCATTAATCATCTAAACTTCATAAACCCTTCCTAATGTAAACAAAATCGTCAAGTCATACCCAAACTCACGATAAAAAAAATGCGTTCCAGTACTGAAGAGGTTAAAACTATGGATCCAAACCTCTTCATTCACTAACTTTACATGAGGTGGTGATAAGCGAAGACTCAGATACAACCATTTCTTTGGATACTGGAGCCCAAAAGATGAGTCAGCCCCAAACCCAGTGCCCAGATTGTTCACCTCTCCATGGCCTGTATCTCGCGGCTTGTTGTGTTTGCTCTGTTGCCTCCACGAATCCCCAGTGCAAGGCTTATGTTCGTACTCTGATTCTTTCTCTCTACAGAAAAGAGAATATGAGGTAAGAAGAATGAAACTAGTGTGAAAAATAAACGCCTTGATGTTTAAGAATAGGAAAGCGAGTGTTGTCCTTCATGTCTTACTAAAGATTTATATTTATAGTGCTGGGATGACTCGGCGCGAGGTGTAAAGCGTGTGCTGAAAGGCCGTTGCTGATGCCAGTGAAATAAATGAAAGTAAATGGAAAAATGAATGAAGGTCTAAAATAAATGAATTAAGTTAACAAATAAATGAATACAGAAATATAAGCATGAAGAATAGATGAATATAAAGCAACTAAAACAGAATGAATATAAGATAAGTGATAAGAATGAGTAAAACAAAACAAAAAAGGAGTCAAATGATAAAGCAGCAGTAACAACAACCACCACCACCACCACCACCACCACCACCACCACCACCACCAACAACAACAACAACAACAGCAACAATAAAACAAGAACACCACCAGCAAAAACAACAACAGCAACACCACCACCACCACCACCAACAACAACAAGAGCTACTGGTCAATCTGCATCCGAGCAAGTCATGGAAGCTTCTCACGGCACAAAATTAAAGCGAATATTTCTGTTTTCTCTTTAATTTCACGATTCTTATTTATTTTTACTCTTTTACACTTCAAGAAGGGATCACGTGTGCCGCCATGGAGAGAGAGAGAGAGAGAGAGAGAGAGAGAGAGAGAGAGAGAGGAAATATTATACATTTTCCCTACTTGGTGAACTTAAACGGTAATGATAATAATAATAATAATAATAATAATAATAATAATAATAATAATAATAATAATAATAATAATAATAATAATAATAATAATAATAATAATAATAATAATAATAATAATAATAATAATAATAATAAATAATAATAATAATAATAATAATAATAATAATAATAATAATAATAATAATAATAATAATAATAATAATAATAATAATAATAATAATAATAATAATAATAATAATAATAATAATAAGAAGAAGAAGATGAAGAAAAACCACACTAATAATAATAATAAAAACAGCAATAGCAATAATAATAATAATAATAATAATAATAATAATAATAATAATAATAATAACAACAACAATAACAACAACAACAGCAACAACAGTAACACTCAGCCTTTATTTGAACATAGGTAACTAATCCACATACAGGAAAGAAGAATGGAATATACACGAACTGTACAAAAAACAAGCTTATATTTCAAAAACTCAACAAATATATACGTGGATATCTACCCTTTAGTATTTCTTTATTTACACACACACTATTTTTCAGGCGCCTAAGTAAATTTCTATTCTCTCTCTTCTCCTCTAACTCGTTTTAATCTTTTACGCAAGTTTATTTTTTTCTTTATTCTTTTCTTTGCGCTTTCTTGTTTATCCTTTCATAAGCCGAAGGGAGAAAGTGTTGGCTGGTCTGAATCCACATCTTTCTATCTCTTTTGTTTTTTTCTTTTCTCTCTCTCTCTCTCTCTCTCTCTCTCTCTCTCTCTCTCTCTCTCTCTCTCTCTCTCTCTCTCTCTCTCTCTCTCTCTCTCTCTCTCTCTATGTGGGTTCCGTTTCCTTTCTTAATTGATCAGGTCATGTCTATCAAGTTTTCTTCTTTTTTTCATCTCGTCAGCTTTTTTGGTCACACGGGATGAAAGGAGAGGACGTGGTCTGATATAAATAAAGTTGTTTCTACCTGCCTTTCTCATTATCTACTTGTCTCACTTTTACCCTTTGTTCTCTCTCTCTCTCTCTCTCTCTCTCTCTCTCTCTCTCTCTCTCTCTCTCTCTCTCTCTCTCTCTCTCTCTCTCTCTCTCTCTCTCTCTCTCTCTCTCTCTCTCTCTCTCTCTCTCTCTCTCTCTCTCTCTCTCTCTCTCTCTCTCTCTCTCTCTCTCTCTCTCTCTCTCTCTCTCTCTCTCTCTCTCTCTCTCTCTCTCTCTCTCTCTCTCTCTCTCTCTCTCTCTCTCTCTCTCTCTCTCTCTCTCTCTCTCTCTCTCTCTCTCTCTCTCTCTCTCTCTCTCTCTCTCTCTCTCTCTCTCTCTCTCTCTCTCTCTCTCTCTCTCTCTCTCTCTCTCTCTCTCTCTCTCTCTCTCTCTCTCTCTCTCTCTCTCTCTCTCTCTCTCTCTCTCTCTCTCTCTCTCTCTCTCTCTCTCTCTCTCTCTCTCTCTCTCTCTCGTGGCACACAAGGTCAGGCAAACTCGAGGCATTCACCAGCACTCAAATTTTACAACACGGACCTTACAACACTAACTTCCATGGCTATTCATTTTTTGACATCAATTTTCCTTCTTCCATACCGGACTCCAAAGTTTGAACGCGTCGATCCCGTACCAGGAAAACCCAAACGCACTCTGCAGAATACCTTGACAACCCTCCACTCACATACACACTTACACATTCACTCATACACACACTCACACACAGACACACACAACCTTAATGCACATCCTCTGTCCTCATTAAAGACTCCTTGCATTCTACGCTTTCTCCATGTCATCCCCCTCCTTCGCTAGTGCTTTACTTTATTTGTCATGCCGCTATACCTTTTCCCGTACTGGTAATTCTCTTTCAGTCGCTTGTACTGTTTGTCTCGCCCGCCCGCCTGCCTGCCTGCCCGCCGTCCCTCTCCTCTCACTCCTGCCAGCTCGTCCTTGTCCCAGTGTGGCTTGTGCAACTGACGCCTCGCCTCGCCGCACCGTGTGAGGAGACAAACACTGAGCCAACGGATGGGATGACTAATTCAATATCTGCTTTTCTATTTGCTTCAGGAGACTTTATGAGCCTCGTGTGTGTGTGTGTGTGTGTGTGTGTGTGTGTGTGTGTGTGTGTGTGTGTGTGGGTGGTAGGAGTACTTTTCACTCTGTCTCTTTTTCTATGGCATATCTTCCACCTTTCTCCTCTTCCCAGGGCGTTGGCACCTGCCCCTACCTGACCGAGAGGAGGCTTAATCCGCCCCTCAGGTAACGCGGCATTACAGCGGTGGATTCTCACGGGCATAACGCACACTAAAGGTGAAAGGGAACGAAGACAACACATCGAGGCCAAGCTGAAATAGGGAAAGTAAAAAAAAAAAAGAAAAAATGATGTAAATATTTGTAGTGTTGCTAATAATGATGCTTCTATCACTACTACTACTGCTTGTTGTTGTTGTTGTTGTTGTTACTACTGGTGATGCGTTTGTTGTTGTTGACGTTGCTGATGCTGCTGCTGCTGCTGGTGCTGCTGCTGCTGCTGTTGGTCCTG
The DNA here is from genome assembly GCF_017591435.1 of Portunus trituberculatus. Lineage (NCBI taxonomy): Eukaryota > Metazoa > Arthropoda > Malacostraca > Decapoda > Portunidae > Portunus > Portunus trituberculatus. The sequence goes on from NC_059296.1 coordinate 3,386,243, forward strand.
CTGCTGCTGCTACTATTATTACTACTACTATTACTTCTACTATTACTACTACTACTACTACTACTACTACTACTACTACTACTACTACTACTACTACTACTACTACTACTACTACTACTACTACTACTACTACTACTACTACCACTACTACCACTACTACCACTACTGCTGCTGCTACTACTACTACTACTTCTACTACTACTACTACTACTACTACTACTACTTCTACTGCTGCTGCTGCTGCTGCTGCTGCTGCTGCTGTTGGCACTGCTGCTGCAATTACTACAATCCCACCATCATGCAGGTGATTCCTATGGTTGGTTAAGTAATTTTGTGAGTAATTCCTATTGTTCGCCATATGTTTCATTTCCTCTTTCCTGCTTCATGACGCTCCCTGCATGTTGTGTCTAGCTTCACTTTTCTTCTTTCTCCCACTTTTCACTTCCTCTTCTGTCTTAATCATGGGATGTCTCCATTTTCTTTCCTATCATCCTTCTATATTTGTATGTATCTACCTGTACAACATACATACACACATATACATACATACACACACACACACACACACACACACACACACACACACACACACACACACACACACACATATATATATATATATATATATATATATATATATATATATATATATATATATATATATATATATATATATATATATATATATATATATATTCTTGCTTCTGTGATGAAATTTCACTTTCTTTTCACAATGACTTAAGCTTTTCATTATATTGTTATTTATCTACCTCTAATTTTACTCTCTCTCTCTCTCTCTCTCTCTCTCTCTCTCTCTCTCTCTCTCTCTCTCTCTCTCTCTCTCTCTCTCTCTCTCTCTCTCTCTCTCTCTCTCTCTGTGTGTGTGTGTGTGTGTGTGTGTGTGTGTGTGTTATCCCACTCCTCCCTTTCCCTCAATCGCCCCTGATGACTCCTCACTCCTCCTCCTTCGCTACCCCCACCACCCTCATACCATCAACCGGCGGGCCCTCCCCCGTCTCCCTGCCTTCCCTCCTTTCACACCCCCCTCCTCAATCTTTTAACCTCCTCCTCCCGCTGCAACTCCTCCTCCTCCTTCTCCTCCTTCTCCGCCTGTCCCAGCAGGTATATAAGGGAATCTTCTTCCTCAGCATCAGAGTTGGCTTCTCTTCATCAGTGCTTATACTTGTACACGCATCAGGTGAGTTGAATATCGGCCACGTGTTGTCTGTTACCTAGTCGAGGCTCTGTGTCTCGCACC
>NC_059296.1:3392500-3470000 GCF_017591435.1 Portunus trituberculatus
ATTTATTAGTGAGAAGAGGAAACGATAAGACAGAACAGAAAGTTGAAAGGATAGTAAGAACAAATACAACAACAACTGCTCCAGTGACAACATTATGCCTCATTCCACTCACTTTATCAGGCTGTGGTCTATCTTTATCTCTAAATTCTCTCTCTCTCTCTCTCTCTCTCTCTCTCTCTCTCTCTCTCTCTCTCTCTCTCTCTCTCTCTCTCTCTCTCTCTCTCTCTATTTGTCTGTCTGTCTGTCTGTCTATCTGTCTGAATTTGTCTGCCTTATACTTTAGCTTTTTAGCTATCCAATATATCAGTGACAGCCAGGACAGTGGCACGATCGCAAACGTGGATCACTTTATCGACAAACGAACCCAAGAATTTGTTACCTTGATCTATGGCGCCAGTACAGACACATTATCGTTATCAACAGTGTATCTGAGAGTCTCCTCGTTTTCGCACTTTATGTTGTTGATGCGGGTATAACACGCGTGTCGGAGTTTAGCGTGTACAGCGAATAGCTGAAACCTTTACAATCGGCATCATTTCCCTCAAAAAGAAAAGAGGACGTGCTAAAACAAGGTTTTTAGCAGTCTAGATAAAGGGAGCGGCAGCAGCCCTCATTCTGCCTATAGATTTAGTAAGGTCGTAGGGCAGCTCGGCGCAATGGGCCCCGGGACACTAGACCCTCCATGCATACGATCTATAGGATCTACACCTCATATCCCGCCCGGGATGTGGAGTGCAGATTCTGTGGGCGTGAAGGGACCCCAGGGAAGTGGGCGAGTCCCGGGGCCCCGCCCTCTGCCCCGTGTGACAGCCCCCTAACCTGGTGTCTCTTGCAGGATGCGGCTGTTGTGCCTGACGCTGCTGGTGGCTGCTGCCGTCCACGCAGACAAGCTGTTCCCTGGGCCACCTAGTGGAAGCTTCTCCAACAACATCGGCCTGGGCATCGCAGATTACTTGCCGCCTACAGTAGAATGCCCAACAACCACCGCCACCAGCACCTCAGTGGTGTCGGTGAACAGGGACACCACCGTCACTAACTATGTGACACGCACGGAGCCCACCACTTTCTACAGCACCCAACTTGTCTACACTACGCTCACGACAACCTCTGTCAACACGCTCCAGTCAACTGTCTTCCAAACAGTTCCTGTGACTGAGACCAGCGTAGTGGTGAGGACATCGCTCGTTACTATCACGGCCCCGGGCAGCACAAGGACCGTGCAGAGCATCGTCACCAGGACTGAGCAGGTCCAGGTCACCATTACTAGCACTCTTATTTCCACCGTCAATAGAGGCTCGACTGTCACCACAACCAGAACTGAGACTTCCGTAAGACCCACAACTGTGACCCAACAGACAGACAGAGTGGTGACCAGCACCGTGCCCTTCCAGCCGCCGCCCGTCGTCGCCACCAGCACTTATCAGAGTGTGACGCAATCTGTGGTGCAGGTAACCGGCCCAGATCGCACCGTGCAGACCACCATACCGGTAAGGACCACCCTTACCACAACTACCGCCATCCAGCCTCCCAGCGTGATGGTGACGCGGACTAAGACATCCAGCAGTGTGGTGTACGTCACCTCCACCACTGTCAGCGTGACCCAGGACATCCGAACCCAAGTAGTAGTGAGCACCCGCACTACCGTGCTTACCCAATTTTCTACAGTGGTACAGACATCTACCGTGACGCGCACCACCACCAGGGTTGAGGGAACCACCGTCACCAGATACTCAACGGTGACCCAGGTGCGACCCGTCACACAGACCAATACTCAGACAGCAGTGACAACGGTGGGACGCCCTGGCACCACAGTCACCAGAACGGAGGTGCGCAGCACGGTGAGCACCGTGAGTCTCCCGCAGCAGGTGGTGACGCAGCAAGTGGACAGTACACGGCTAGTGACGGACGTGGCCTACAGCACCCAGACAGGCTTCACCACCACCTATGTAACCAGGACGGAACAGGCACCATGCAACACCGGGTACAACTACGACGCGCCATCCGTCACTTTGGACCTGCGACGAGCCGGTTGATTTCCTCTCCCACAGAACGCGTAGGGCGACGGCCATCGGCAGGGCCCTCCATTTGTTCGACAGGACTCGTAAAATCCCAACAACATTCTACTGCGGATAAAATCTGAAACGCACGAAATTTCTTTAAATATTTACTACATAAATGGTTCTAAAATAAATAATACCATGTTATATATATTTTTTTGCTCGCATGTTCTGTCCTGTGGTGCTCTCGAGTGGGGAAAGATCTGCAGCACACGGTATGTTCATGGCTCATGTATGTCCTGCTGTTTGTATAACATGATGTACAACTTTATGTATATCTCTTAAAACACACACACACACGCAAGTGCACACACACACAGACACACACACACACACACACACACACACACACACACACACACACACACATTCAGTAATTGGTTCTTATATATGTTGATATTCTAGGATGGCGCGCGTTATCCTGCTGGTGCTGCTGGCCATCGCCGGGTCCTGCCTTGGCGCAAAGCTGCCCACCATTCCCGGCGTCCGCGAAGGCAGCGGCAAGCAGGTCTTCCCTGACCTCTTCTCCTCCCAGAACGCCCTCAGTAGCTACCTCCCGCCGCCTCCAAAGCCCTGTGTCCCTGACAACACGGTAGAGACCATTACCTCTTATGGCGGTAGCACTAGGACCATCGTCAGCACCAGATTCCAGACGAGAACGGTGACCAGCACACAGCGCCAAGTGTCTACCGTGTACACCACCTCCTTCGTCCAAAATGTGCAACCCACCACCATCCGCACCACCGTCTACACCACCAGGGCCACTACCCGAATCCAGACCAGCACCACCTCCGTGGGTGGAGGCGTGGCCACGGTCACCCAGAGACAGACACAGGTGGTCACCCGCACCCAGACACAAACTCAGGTCTCCACAAGGGTCACCACAATTGGCAGCACCGTCACCAGGACACAAACCTCCACCCAGGTTATACCAACTACCTACACCCGCACCGCTATCCAGACCAGGACACAAGTGGTGACCCGTACCCTGCCTGCTGTCACAAGCACACGCGTGGAGACCGAAACAAGAACAGAGGTGGTGACCCGCACCAGTCCAGGACAAACTCGCACCGTCACGGTGACGCAGGTCAACACAGCCTACGTCACTCGCACCTCCACGCTGCCGCAGCGCACCGTCACAGTCATGTCCACGCTCTTGAACACCGTGAGGAGCACCGTGGTCACCACCATGGTCAGCACGCGGATCAATGACCAACAAGTGACCCGCACCGAGACGGCAACCCGCTCCACTGCGGTGGTCACCACTAGACAGGTAGTCTCCACTGTACTCAGCGATCGTGTGGTGCAGTCCACTGTCACTGACTTCCAGACAAGCACGCAGGTGGTGCCCAGTACAACCATTGTGCAGACCAGCGTCACCAGAACTGTGCAACAAAACGGTCCTGACTCTACCCGTGTGGTGACGGTGACAACCACCAGCACAGTGACCCGTGGCGGCGGCACTCGCACCACACAGGTGGTAAACTACGTTGACCGGACCACAGTGGTGACCAGCTACATCTCCAGCCTTGTGCCCTCCACCGTGATCCGCACCACCACCCTGCCCTGCACCGCCACCGGCTACCATTACGAAGAACCTGCGATTAAGTTCCCAGTCGGTTAACTGTCTCCTCGATGATGAAGTGAGGAGCTGGAGGCTAGTCGGCGCGCCACTAACTTATGACCTCTTCACTGTCCATATAAAAATTGGTCTCTAGTTTCAATAAACATCACCGTGACACAAATTCCTCACACAACGCATGTCTCGCTCTTCGGAGGAAAGGAGGGGTGAGCGAAGAACATGTTAAGTGAGCGTAATTTCATTCAATTTTGTATTGACTCATACATTATGTTACCTACGACAAAAACATGATTGAAAGTAGTGTGCCTCAGGGCGTCCCTTCCCTTCCCCCCCCCCACCTATGCCCCGACACTCGCCTGGCAGCCTCCAACCTCGCTCTTCCCACCCACACTCCCCCGCATCAGAAGCATCAATGAAACACTAAACTGATGGCGGTTTATTACATTCTTTGATAAACTATTGACGACGTTTCCGATCTATTTTTTCCCTGAGTAATTTATAGTAATAATTATCAAAAGATCTATTATATATAGAAATGACACCCACACCATCACCCACTGACACACACACACACACACACACACACACACACACACCTGGTGGAGATGGAAAGGCTGAGAGAAAAAAGAGAATAGAAAAAGAACAAAGGGAAATTAACAAATAACAACTTACAAAGACACAAAGGATTATGGGAAGAGAAAGGTAAGAAAATGCGTGCAGGGAAAAGGAAGAAAAAAATATAACTACACACAATACTAACATAAATTAAAGGAAACATAAGCGAAATTGTGACAAAGGAAGGAAAAAAAACGAAAAAGATATTAACTACACAAAACTTTAAATGGAACCAGGAAAACACAATATCTTTGCCAAAAACATATTGCAAACTATTTTCATTATATAAAGTGTATTTTATAATAGAAGAGAGTACGAGAGAGAGAGAGAGAGAGAGAGAGAGAGAGAGAGAGAGAGAGAGAGAGAGAGAGAGAGAGAGAGAGAGAGAGAGAGAGAGAGAAAAAAATACATAAATATACCAAACTCAAAATACAAACAATATAAAAAATAAAAAAAAGAGAAAAATCATATTACAACCACCACCACCACCACCACCACCACCACCACCACATTCTTTCTTCATGTCCAAGCTGGCCCTCACTCCCTTCCTTCAATTCCCTTCACCTTGGGATGAGAGTAAAAGGTGGAGGTGGGGGCGGGAGGCAGTTGGGGTTAAGAGGAGGTGAAGGTTGAATGCGAGGCGGAGCTTGAAAGGAGGAGGAGGAGGAGGAGGAGGAGGAAGAGGAGGAGGAGAGAGTTGAAAAGAGCAACGTGTATACCCAAATGACGGGAAGAAGTAAAAGCAAGGACACACTAAGGAGAAACTGGAATATTAACAGAGAGAGAGAGAGAGAGAGAGAGAGAGAGAGAGAGAGAGAGAGAGAGAGAGAGAGAGAGAGAGTAGAAATTAGAAGAAAAACAATGAACATGATCATAAAAGGGAAGTGAAAACTATATATAAAACTTTAATCAGCAATACACACTTTCAGTACACAGTGAAAGAAAACGGGAGATGAGGTGACCAGGAGTGACTCTTTTATATTGCAGGCAGCAGAAACGGAAAACTTGGTAAATTCGCAATGAAAGAGAAACAATGAGAAATTAAATTGGCAGAGGAGGGACTATAGAAAAAATACCTACTACTGCTATTACTAACCTACTACTACTACTACTACTACTACTACTACTACTACTACTAATAATAATAATAATAATAATAATAATAATAATAATAATACTGCTACTACTTATGATACCACTACGTATTACTATTATTACTACTAATGATACTACTACTACTGCTACTTCTACTACTAATGATACTACTACTACTACTACTACTACTACTACTACTACTACTACTAAGCTGGGGTAGCAACAACAACGATGAGAAGAGATGAGGATAGTTGGACAAGTGGATGTTACCTGGTGTTCTCAAAAAATTATTCCCCATTCAGTAGAAATAGACACATGAAAACTCGATTAGTAACTTCTTTTTGGCCTTTCAAATGAGTTCAGATGAAAGTAAGCAAAAATCAGGATCCACTCAGTCACATCACACTACTGCACACCGCAAACTTTTCCAATCCTTCACTTATTCGTACAGTTTCTCTAGTCTCTCATTTAATACTTTCCTTCCCCGTTCAGAGATTGTTTTCGTTTCCACAATCCCCAACATTATTTTTTGATACAATTCAGTAATGAAATATTTTCTATAGTTAAAAGAGGTATCCTTTGTATCCTTTTTTTTTTTATTTTGTGACTAGGTTTTCTTAATAAAGTTTTGAATGTTTAGCTAAAGTTAGTACCAGCAAAAGAGTTCAAGGGATAGCGGAGAGGCAGGCAGTAGCGGCGTGACAGTGGCGGCGTGAGCGGGATTGAAGAGGCACCACTATGCACAACAGGAGGCCAAGGCAGCGCAGACCACCACCAGCCCCAGTGACAGGTGGCCTAAAGCAGCACATGTAACCCTGTCCTTATCAAATATGTAAACAATGGCTGCTGCTCCTACCAGTGCTATTATGAATGTAAGAAAATGGTAATATTATTTGTGTTACCACCAATATTACTACAAAACTACTACTACTACTACTACTACTACTACTACTACTACTACTACTACTACTACTACTACTACTACTACTACTACTACTACAGCTTCTACACACGAATAAACACAAACAAAACAGCAAAGACCACGCGAATAAGTAACAAAAACACTGCTGTGGCGCTGTGGAACTGTAATGGCGGAGGAGGCGGCGGTGACGATGGCGATGGTGGTGGCAGAGATGGTGACGTAAAAGGGGGTGGAGATAACGGAGCTGAAGAGAATTGAGGGAAAAGTGAAAGTGTAGAATTATTCATGTCAAACTCAGTGAGGAGGAGGAGGAGGAGGAGTATGGGGTATGGATGGAAAGAAAAGGATGAGACAGGTACAGGAGGACAAGACAGAGAAGGAGAAGATTTATCCGTAACGAGAAGGATGAGAAGAAGAATTAAGAGGGAAAGGAGGAGGATGAGGAGATGAAAGGGCAAAAGGAGGAGGATGAAGAGGAGGAAGAAGAGGCAACCGTAGGAGCTGGCATAGAGTAATTGAGGAACAAAAGGAAACATGGAGGATTACAAAGAAGAACAGGAGAAAGGGAAAAAATAAGGAGGAAAGAGAAGAGGGAAATATTGAGAGAGAGAGAGAGAGAGAGAGAGAGAGAGAGAGAGAGAGAGAGAGAGAGGCTAACACTTATTCCTTTATACCTTAACCGTTCCAGTGTCAACAAACCTAAAAAAACAAGGACCTATTGACCCTCTCTCTCTCTCTCTCTCTCTCTCTCTCTCTCTCTGGGCAGGAATGGGAGTTAATGACCTCGGCGGTGACAGATGAGGCATTTGGGTGATACAAGGCCACGACGCACATTTTCCTTCCCTAAAGCCTCCAGCCTCCAGCCTCCAGCCCGCTCACTTGCCGCCTCCTCACTCGATCAGTACCAGTTGAGAAGGCAAGGCGGGAGAAAGTGACAGGTGAAGTGTATGCAGTAGTAGTAGTAATAGTAGCAGTAATAGTAGTAGTAGTTGTTGTTATAGCAGCAGCAGCAGCAACAACAAAAAAAAACAAGGAGAAGAAAGATGAAATGAACTTAAGATGAGGAGGATGAGAAGGACGAGGAAAAGAACGAAGACGAAGGAGACGACGACGAAGAAAACGACAGGTAAGGATTATGACGCAGAGAGGTACGAATTGTGAGGAAATGTATGAGAAGCGAATACGCGCAAGGAAAATAGAAAGGAAGTGGCGCATTAAGGAAACGAAAGAAGAGAACGTGAAGGAAGGAAAGGGAAAGTAGGCAATGATGTTGAAAGAGAGAGAGAGAGAGAGAGAGAGAGAGAGAGAGAGAGAGAGAGAGAATGCATCATGTATGGCTTATAAACTAGAGAAAAAAGAAGAGGCGCGAAATTTGAGTAAAAAGTTATAAAAGAAAGAAAAGTAAAGGAAAATAAGAAGAGAAGGAAGGATTAAGAGAAAACCAGGAGACGAGCAGCAATTCAAGGGGTAACTCTAAAAATAAAAGTAAAATATATCAAATGAATGAAAAAATAATGGCAACGTATTTATGAAGAAAAATAAGCAAATAGATTTAGCTAATTCATTCAACATTTGCTCATTAATCCAAGTATTTTCTCTTTTTACCTCACAAGCAAGATTAAGAGGAAGACACACACACACACACACACACACACACACACACCGGTAGCTCAGTGGTTAGAGCGCTGGCTTCACAAGCCAGAGGACCGGGGTTCGATTCCCCGGCCGGGTGGAGATATTTGGGTGTGTCTCCTTTCACGTGTAGCCCCTGTTCACCTAGCAGTGAGTAGGTACGGGATGTAAACCGAGGAGTTGTGACCTTGTTGTCCCGGTGTGTGGTGTGTGCCTGGTCTCAGGCCTATCCGAAGATCGGAAATAATGAGCTCTGAGCTCGTTCCGTAGGGTAACGTCTGGCTGTCTCGTCAGAGACTGCAGCAGATCAAACAGTGAAACACGCACACACACACAAACACACAAACTAACGGGAAACAAAGAGAAGATGAAACACGACACACATAAAGTAAAAATAATTTAACACAAATGAAAAGGAGGAAAAAAGGTCACAAGCGGAGTGTGGCGTGGTAATTAAAGGCTGACAAAATAAAGCTTACACACAACTTTCCAAACGTGTGACGGCGCTCTGACGGCACACACGACCTGGCGCGAAGGGGGCAAAAAAAAAAAAAAAAGGAAAAGGAAACGATAAAGGAAATATGAAAACGATAAATATATAAAATAAATATATATATATATATATATATATATATATATATATATATATATATATATATATATATATGCAAGGCACACGCGTGATGCTCTTCAAAAATGTATTACCAGATATGAACAGACAGTACATTTTAATCTTTTGTGTAGTTAGTTACAGTACACACACACGCACACACACACACACAGACCCACACACACACACACACACACACACACACACACACACACACACACACACACACACACACACACACACACACACACACACACACACACACACACACACACGTTAGCTCAGTACGAAACAAAATGAAGTGACAGTCCCAAAAGTATAAAAAAAAGAAAAAAAGAAAAAGGAAAAGGAAAAAAAAAAACACGGCCACTTTTATAACGCTCTATAAATATGCAAATCTCATTAAATGGTTAGAGCGACGAGGGGGAGAAGGAGGAGGAGGAGGAGGAGGAGGAGGAGGAGGAGGAGGAGGAGGAGGAGGAGGAGGAGAGGGAAGAGGAATGTAAAGCAGTTAGATGAGCATGTTAATTAATTACTATTACATGAGTTCACCTACAGCTACACACACACACACACACACACACACACACACACACACACACACACACACACACACACACACACACACAGTGGGTCTCTCTTTGACTCTTCCCACCTCTCGTTGCTACGGTAATGACGCTGTGGTGCTTTGTGAGATAGTAATTAAGCTTTTTTGATAACGTAATTGGACAGTAGAGAGAGCCAGGGGAAGATGAATCTCTCTCTCTCTCTCTCTCTCTCTCTCTCTCTCTCTCTCTCTCTCTCTCTCTCTCTCTCTCTGGATGTTGTTTTTATTGCTAGAACACATTTCTTTGGTGTATTTTAGCATCACTATCTAATACACTACTAAATATATATCTAGTTATATAATTGACCTAATTTAACCTAAGCTCTTTCTTTTTCCCCTATTTTGTCATTTAACTAATTCAAAACTGTTATCTTGATTTATTATAAAGGCATACAGATAGATACGTTCAAGCTTATAGAAATGAGATATTGCACATTACACACACACACACACACACACACACTCACTCACTCTCTCTCTTTCACTCACTCTCTCACTCTCTGACAGGTACACACAACATCACAACATCCCTATCACGTGTCCATCTACCTCCACCTGACACCTCATCATTGGTGCAGGTGAATTCATTTATTTCCTCTTCCACATGCCTGACTCTTCCCTGCACTTTCCTCGTTTCCTTCCTCATCTCCCTCCTGCTCTTCCTTTTTTCTCGTGTGTGTGTGTGTGTGTGTGTGTGTGTGTGTGTGTGTCAGATTTTGTGTTGTCGTTACTGCTTTTTCATCTTGCTTTTCTTGTTTCTATTCTTGTTTTTCTTCTCGTCCTTTTTCCTCCTCGTTCTCCTCTTCCTTCCTCCTCCTCCTCCTCCTCCTCCTCCTCCTCCTCCCTCTCGTCTTCATGCGGTGTTTGTGTTTCTATCCTTTTTGTTATTATTCTCAACTTCTCTTCTACTAGTATGAATATTTTTTCTTTCATTGTTGTGGTTGTTGTTCATCTTCTTGTGTTTATGTTATTTATATCTCTTCTTTCCTTTCCCTTTTCTTTTTTTTCTTTTCCACGTTTTATTTTCATTCGTGTTACCAGATTTATTCCTCCTCATTTTCTTATCCAATTCCTCTCACTTTTTTCATACTTCATCTATTCTCTTCTATTCCTTCCTTTTATCCCCTTCAGCATCATGACGCATTTTCCTATCCCTTCTGGTTACTATCTGGTGATTTTACAGTTTCAGAAGCTTATTTAGGAGTCAAGGCAGTGAAGACAGTGGCCACTAATCATCTGACTTCCATAGACCGTTCCTAATATTAGCCAATGGAATCGTCTAACCATACCCAAAACTCGAGGAAGAAATGCGTTGCAGTACTGAAGGGATTAATCTTAAGGTAATATTTGTCGCTTTCCATTTGCATCTATTTGTCTTCATGTCCATTCTCTTTTCATCCTCTTTAGCCTTCTTCCTCCTTCTCTATCCTTTCTCCACCTCCGACCCTCAAGTCATCAGTCCATTTCCCTCCACCACCTCCTTCTCCACCGTAACCACCGCCACCATCACCACCACCACCACCACAACCTCTTGACCTAGTCTTCGTGATTTATGAAGCAAAATTTACGTCTCGTAATGTTTTTCTAATTTACAAATGGACTTCTATTGATGATTCATTGCATCCCATAAAGGTAAATGCAAGATGATATTATTTCCTGCGTGAATAACAAAGATAGAATAAGTCTTGCTAATATTTAAGAACAGAGAGAGAAAGAGAGTGTTCAGTTCTTGGTCTCTACAGAATACTATTTTGGTACACTGTCCCAAAATAATCGTGTTGTTTTGCTAAGGGGAGAAAAAAATATCTTTTTATTAATTCTTTCCTGTCCCCAAGATATATTATCATTTTTTTTTTTTTTTTGTTATTAGTGACAGCGGCAAAGGACAATGAAGCAGACAAGAGCGAGAGAAAGAAGACTGCACGAAAACCTGGTAAGAAATACATATGTAAAAAAAAAAGGTTAGAAAAGGCTAATTTGATCTTTTTGTTATTTCTGACCATTAAAGAAAAAGTGTTTTGATACCCTTTGCACATCAACTAAAGAGATTAAAAAATATCCATGCCACTCAGTATAAAAATGCATTAAAAAAAAAAAAATCACACTTCTAAAGGTCCCTCAAACACTATCCTTGTTTTTCTCTCTCTCAAAAAAAAAAAAATGCGTAAACATCTTAAGGTTAACTGAGTTTGCTTTGTGATTATTGCTTTTATTTTTTATTCCTCTTTTTTTTCTTTTTGTTTTATAGAAGGTGAAACTCCATCCCTGAGAGAAAAAGAATCACTGCGTAGGGTTCCTAAATATAGCCGGATTTGAACGATGACTTGTGGTAATCTTTGCTGTCTGCTTGCGGGTGGCGTGAAGTGATGAGGCGGGGAGAAGCGATTACATACCGGAGGATTGAAATATTATGATGATCCTTACTAATCACACACACACACACACACACACACACACACACACACACACACACACACACACACACTCAATCAACAGTTACAGTAGTACCGCTAGACGCACCACGCTTCGATCATTTCACCATGCGCATCCGTTAACAGTACCTTTCCGACGGCGCTTCACCACCTTTGTTATGCCCAGAGTACCGGACACCACAGCACCTCTTGGCCCTCAGGCGCGGCACCGTAAGGACACTCAAGGACGCTGCCGGGTACGTGTTCTTCTGCAGTGAGGCACCAAAGCCGATGAATAACAAATGCGATGACCACCTGGCATATTTTTATCCCCTGGAGTGGCGGACCGTAAACAAGGCCACTGCGAGGGTCTGTGTAAGCAAGGCCGTAGCTCCTCCACTCCAGCTACGGCCTTCGGGACTCACACTAGGGTCACGATGGGTCTGTGGGTTTGTTTACCTGCATGTCGCCTCTCTCTACACAATGTTTCTTCTCTGTTCCTTAAGAATGTGATGCTTTGTTTGTCTTTCCTGTGATGTATATACCTCGAGCGCATTTAATTGGTATATGCTGTGGATGCTAGTAATTAGATGTTTGTCTGATTTCAAATACTGACAAGGTTTTTTTTTTTTTCAATTATCAATAGGGAAAGCAAACATAGAAACAATTGATCACCATTGTGGTCTTTCATACGAGTCGTCATGAGACTCAAAAGTGCTTAGGAATGTGCGGTTAGGTACTGCAGTGTAACTTGTCACAATACTTTCTTCTGTGCACCGCCAACCACCGTCCATACAACGCTCACGTACTGATGATGTACACAGGTCAGAAATCTTACGTCAGAACCTGAAATCTACTAAAGTAACGCTAAGAGTATGCCAATAAAGGGAAAAAAAGATAAGATTAGAAACATAAGTGGCACGTAAGGGTAGTCACATGAAGCTACAGACCTAAACATGGCAGTCACTGATCAAAACCTATCTCAGTCCACCGGTGATTCCAAAGAGGAGTGATACCAGAGTTTGTTCAGCCACCGTGGGCGGAGGAGAGGGGGAGAAGGGCGGGGAAAGGCTAAAGAAGAGTCCCTCACCACCACCCCCAACACCACCCCCTGGATTTCAGTATTCCACCGAGGTGTTTCCTGGTGCCGACACTCCGCAGCCAGAATAAAAATGTAAATAAAAAATGCAGCGGGTAAATAACACTAGAGAAAAATAGCGAGGCGTACAGAAGGCTGCGTGTGGGATGCGAACCTGCGGGCCGAGTTTTTGTGGGGATATAGAGAGGCAAAGGAACTGAGAAGCATCCCACACACACACACACACACACACACACACACACACACACACACACACACACACACACACACACACACACACACACACACACACACACACACAGAGACACACACAGACACAGAGACACAGATACACAGAGACACACACAGACACACACACACACACACACACACACACACACACACACACACACACACACACACACACACACACACACCCGAAGATCGGTCTATGAGCTCTGAGCTCGCTCCGTAATGGGGAAGACTGGCTGGGTGACCAGCAGACGACCGAGGTGAATTACACACACACACACAGAGACACACACACACAGACACACACACACACACACACACACACACACACACACACACACACACACACACACACACACACACACACACACACACACACACACACACACACACACACACACACACACACACACACACACACACACACACACACTTTTTAGACTATCTAGCTACGTCTCTGAAAAGGTTGATTTGGATAAAAGAAAAAGAACGTTGAATCCTAAAAAATGAAAAAAAAAAAACCAGAAAGAGAAAATAGAGCTCCCTTCGCAACCACATTTTATTTATATTGTAGCTATCCTGGAAATAGTTGAAAATGGAACGAGCAAATAGTGGAGGATGGGAAGGAAGGGGAGAGTGGAAGGGAGGCAGTGGAAGGGAAGCAGTGCAAGTAAGGCGCACTTCTCTACATACTTTTTTTGAAGCGGGATGTTAGTATTACGTAGATTCATGCAGTATTACACTATCCTTTATTTATTGATCCATTTATCTATTTATTGTCTTAAAAAAGCCTTTATTTATTTATCTATTTATTTATTTATTGTCTTAACAGGAGTGTTTTTTAAGGATTTTGACTGAAAGAGACGCTTTTAATATGCTGCTAATACTCATCACGATGCTGGTTATGATAAAGGTGATGCTGATGTTAATGATGGTAGCCGAGAGTACATTGCATCATATCAAAAGTCCTATGATGATGCTGCTTATGGTAATGGTGATGCTGATGTTAATGATGATAGCCGAGAGTACATTGCAACATATTAAAAGTCCTATAATATATTTTTCCTGATGCTTTATTCACCCTTACGATCAGAATCCGTCCCTTAGATTACCCAATTGAAGGAAATACCGGACGGATGGCAAACCTTTATACCAAAAAGACCCAAAAACAAACGAAAAAATGAGATCTTGACCTAAATGTGCAATAAAAGGCATACACCCCTAGATTACACTTTGCAGGAAATACCGGAAGGATGGCAAACCTTTATACCAAAAAGCCCCAAAAACAAATAAAAAAAAAAAAGAAAGCTTCACCAAAATGTGTAATAAAAAGGAAACTCACATTGTATTCTTGTTCCCTGGAATACACAGCAGAGTGTGCATCATCAGCAAACGTACCAGTGAAGTCACTCACTAACGATCTCATATTTTATTCAACCATCTGGCGGCAATGATCTTATGCCAAATCAGCAATCGTAAGTAAAAAAAAAAAAAAAAAAAAAAGAGAAAGACAGACGGAAAGAAATACACATACAAACAAATCAACTAAAAGATTAAGAACTTGAGAAAAAATAAATAAAATAAAGAGTATAGAATAGATAGAAAAAAAATGTAGGTAAAAGTATCTTCTTAGAGCGCTGTGATCGTAAGTAATACAAGCTGCATGCAAAGTACCACATTGTATTTTTTTTCTTTTTTATGTAAGACGAAATATTCACGATGCAAAACAAGCAAACACACCACCAATAATTACCTCCACAATCACCACCACCTCCTCCACCACCAACAACAACACTTACTGGATTTCCACGCATCGTTTCATCGTTGTGTATCACCCTGTGATACGATACGGTGCAACAGGGCATTGTACCGACTGTTGCGTATCCGCGTGCTGTTTCATCGTTGAGTGATGCAACAGTGTCATTCAGTTTCTTCCTGACCGTAGGCATGAGTGCAAATGTGCAGTTGTATGTGGCCGCGTTTAGTTTTATTCATGAATATCAAATCAGTAGAAGGAAGTGAGAGTGACAGCGTTGGTGGGTCTCTACATTCTATGCAAGTAGAAACATGTGGAATGGAACAACCATTTTGGCTGACTTAGAATTCCAGCATGTGACTGGGAAAGGGGCGACGGCGATAGCGAGTGGTGAGGGAAGCAGCAACATAACCACACTTGCATGCATTCAGTTTAACATTACTAGTACCTCCATGCAAATATGTTGTGGCATCATATCACCTCATGCAAGAAATTGCTTACTAATTTCACTTCACTTGCAAACCAGATATTGTTCTGCATCTCTTTCAACTGATATGAAAACAGATCGATACATTATGCATTACAATATCAAGAGATATTGTAATGTAATTAGAAATATATAGGAGTATCATTCACAAGATATCGTCATATCAATAGGTATAAAAAAATAAATATATATAACAAAAACTGCAGTACGTGATAAGACATTGGCCAAAAACTTATATTAAGTATTGCATTGAAAGACTCACAAAACATCATCTTCGGAAACACGTAACAGTACCTTTGTGCTTCACCCCAAAAAAACAAAAAGGCACTTTTGTGGTCTATCTTCGATACACAAGAACAAACAGGTTCTTGTGATCACTACAGACAGAGCCACGTCTACATTACACCTTGCAATAGGGCGAAAAGCACTCCTACTCTTAACAACCACTACTTGGTACTAACTTAATGTCATGGCCTGGCAGCAAGACACATCGTGTCATCCACCGCGACCCCACGGCATAAAGGAGTGAAAATCTTCTTCACTTACCCCAACAGTCAGGAAGAGGATCCGGGCAACTCCACGCACTCGTCAACGTCTGAGGGTGGAAAATTACACTCTCAGAAACACAAATTTATTACAACCAAAGGATAAAGGTTAAAAAAAGACGAAAGATTTACACGTATTTCAGGAACACATATTCAGCGATACATTAAGGAAAACTACAAAAATGACATCACTACTCATAGGAAATGCATATGGCAAGATAAAATTATAATTAATCATAAAGAACGACCTATCTGCAAATCGCTGATTTTAATCATACTCGTAAGACAAAATGCATGTTCATATATGCATAGAAAAACAAAAATACCCTTGAATACCACAATAACTTCTTGACGCTGCTAAAGGTAGAGGTGAAAGGCTGACAAGTTTAAGAAGACAGACCGTAGAGTGACAGTGATAGTCCTGGCCTCTCCTTCACAGTTGAACTTTCTGACGAGTCTGTATCCTGGCCGGCACTGGCAGTAGTATGACTCTCGAGTGTTGATGCACAGGGGCTCACACACACCCGATATTCTTCTCCCGGCACTCGTCAATGCCACACAGCTGCACAAACTCATCCTGCCACAAGGAAGGCATTTGGTTCACTACTGTCAAGTTGTTATTTTTTATTATACTGTATACAATGCAAGAAAACCTGCAACTTTTATATGAAACAATGGAATTCCGACATGAGTTAAGCCTTGCGTGCCAGAGTGACTAAAGCAAGGCCTTCTCCTCACCTCTCCGTTACTGCAGTATTCACTGAAGCCGTGACACATGCGCTGCTTCGAGATGCCATTGACACCGCAGTAGAAGAACTGACTGTCTGGGGCACATAAGTCATTGCTAATCCGTGCGGGGGTCGTCTGCAGGTCTGTCTGTCTGCCAGCATTGCATTGTGTGAATGAGATGCTGGCTTTGTATTTTAACAGCACTATTATTCATGACTTAGACTTAGACTATGTTAAGGTAAATTTAGATGGACTAGATGATGTTTTAAGAGAGAAAGAATCCCCAGCAGTAAGTTACAACAATCCTGTTCATCTTACCAGTCCGTCTTTCCTTGAAATACAAGTAACAGACAAACAACAAAATCTACACTCCCACACAGGCAGTCAAAGGTTCACATTAATGTTGCCTACAATAAGCAAGGTTGCCAAATGTCATTCACCTCTATGTATTATTGCGAATCACATTAAATATTTGTAATTATTTTCATCTTAATGTTCTCCAGCTTATGTACTACGATTTAACCCCACCCACACACAAACCTACCGACTCAATGATCACTTCCAAATAATCCCTCGTGCTTGCAAAATACCAAAACGATTGTTCAGTTTACTGTCCATATCAATCTGGAACACTCTGCCGAACCTGTTATATTGGTCAAGAATTTGAAATTATTGAACCTAGCTTTGTCACATCACCTTGGATACTGCCACCATGCAACACCTCAAAGTACCAACAAACGCACTTAGAATTCACTAGAAACACACTGTATACACCAATACCAACACCATACCACAAAACACACCCCATACACACCTGACACACACACAAACCACTTAAATCACTCAAAACTAACCCAAAACACCATGCAAAATATAAAAAGATCACCCAAAACACACTAGAGACACCCAAATTACCAATATCATCCACACACACACACACACACACACACACACACACACACACACACACACACACACACACTCCACACAAAAACTACTTAAAGTACTCAAAATTATCTGAAAACACACTAAAACCACCCATGAAACACCTCAAAACACACACACACACACACACACACACACACACACACACACACACCCAATTTATATTGAAATCATCCCACACATATCCAAGAGACCCCTAATATATACCAAAACCACTTAAAACACTCAAATCTAACCCAAAACACACTTAAAACACCATACAATCCCTCAAAATGCTCCCAAAACACTCAAAACATGCAAATACTACAACAACAAAAAACACATCTCACTCCACACACACAATGTACGTAAAATATACCTAAAAGATCTGAAACACATTGAAAACACAAGAAACGCACCCAAAACATACTTACAACACCCAAAATGACCTGCAACACAATTCAACACACTTAAAATACCCCATATATACCCCAAAACCAACAAAATGCACTACAAAGAACGTTAGGATTACAAGGGACACTTACCTAAATATTACACCTTGGATCCTTCTCCTATTCCGTCTCTATTTCTCATTTCTTCTTCGTCTTCCTCCTTTGTTTTTCCTTCTTCTTCTTTATATTACTTCTATCTACACGTCTGAGCCTAAAAAACATAAAAACATTAGATATTAGACAAAATATTGAGGAAATGGAGGGTGACTTAAGTATTGTGGCTTGGCTGCTGCTCCTCTTCCTCCTCCTTTTCTCCTTCCTTCCTCCTTATCCTCCTTTATTTCTCCTTTCTTCCTCCTTCTGCTACTATTATCTACACACCTGAACCTAGAAATACACGAAAACACGTAGAAAATCACTAGATATTAGGCAAAATATTGACGAACTGAAGGGTTTGGAAAAGAGGCGCCAGCCTGGGGCTATGATGAGTCACCACCTGGGCTGTGGTCATCACAGAGAACGGGAACGGGGATGACTCGGCTAAATTACGTAAATAATTTTATTTGCAAAATGACTTTTAAAAAAACGAAGCCACGGCCGAAAGCATGATATTTTATGACGTGATAAATATTCAAACTAGTTTTTCAAAATATCTCCAGCTTAACTATTTTTTTTAATGTCTATATTAATTACTTTAAAAGTATAAAACATTTTTACCAATAGTTTTGCTAAAACGTCCCGTAAAATTAAGCCATTTTCACTTGGCGAGTATTTTAACACATTTAACGGGGTCTGAGCTATCCTTTAAGGAATTCTACAGCGAGTTAGACTGAGAAGCAGAAACGTGAGCAAATAAAATAAAGAAAAATAAGACTTTTGTTCAACAGCACCAAAAACCATTTCAAAGTCCACATATTTCATTCAATAGATTGATTTCACACTTAAAAGAGAATAGGCGATTCTTTGGATACCATAAAGTCCCACTTATACCTTGAAATAAAAATAATCAAAATGGAAAATTTTGACCGTTACAAAGCCTTTAACATACGCCATAAAACACCACTAAACGCTACATATTTACCCAACACAGGCGCGGAACACACTTCAAACACAACGAAACATTTATAGAAACCATAAAAACATACCATGGAAACGTAATATTACCGTTAGGAAATATTTGAAAAAAAAGTATTTGACCCCGCAGGCTGCCGGTTAGGGGAAGGGTTATGGCTGGGGAGCAGGGAGGGGGCAACCCGGCAACAGGCAACACCAGGAATCCATATGTTGTCTTTATCATCTCACCAAGCTAAAATTAAGCCACATAGGGAACTTTTGACCACAGGATATGAAATGCTAGAATAGTAGCTCCATTCTGACACATGCTTGGGTTATGGTAAGTGAAGGAGGCAAATATCAGCTGATCCTTTCTCTTATAATATACCTATCACCTTTTAATATTTGCGTACTGTTTTCATTCTCATATGTAAAGAAAACCTAAAAATAAGTGAATGACCTTATAAATACCTTTAATAGACGAAGATGAGGCAGTGTGGAAGGTTATGGCGAAGGCTTACACTGCTTGGTGCTTGGTACTTGGTGCTTGGCGCTGCTTGAAAACTGTCGGTAATATAGTAACACTACATTCCACTTCACTTCACTTCACTTCACTTGTGTGTGTGTGTGTGTGTGTGTGTGTGTGTGTGTGTGTGTGTGTGTGTGTGTGTGTGTGTGTGTGTGTGTGTGTGTATTTGGGTGCATATGGCATGGGTCAATATAGCCCACCGCTAAAACTGTTGTCACCACCAATACCACCACCACTCGACTACTGCCGTAGCAGAAGGTTGTCTGTGAAGGTAGCATGTATGTTTCATGTTCATGATAACTCTGTGTTACTAAATCTCTTAATAATGAGACACTATACTTATAAAAATACCCCATGTCGATTTATTGGTTCTTGTGATATCTTTCTCTTCGTTATCGTGTCCAGCTATGGTTATTTGTCAAAGCAGGAAATGTTAAATTGTATGTAGTTGTCCAGCGAGTGTTGGCAGCTCCTGCGGGACGAGAAACAAGGTACTTAAAAGATAAACTAAAGTATTTCTCTCATTCTCTATTTCTACCGCCTGATAAACAAGTATTTCTGACAATAAGTGTAGTGACATACTAGACGCGGCAAACCGTTGCGCGCGCGGCAGCGGTGAAAAAAAAAAACCGCCTGCATGTGTTATCCTATGGGACCTGACATACTAGAGAAACCGACGCCGCGCGCGGTCGCGGTTGCCCCTGTCTGATTTTTTTCTGCCGCAAATGTTGGCGGGAAAAATAAAAACCGCGACCGCGCGCGGTCGCGGTTTTCAGAGTCAACACATGTTAAGCTATGGCTACTGACATACTATGTCGCGCGCGGCTGCGGGAAAACACTAATCTTCTCTGGTATATATATATATATATATATATATATATATATATATATATATATATATATATATATATATATATATATATATATATATATATATATATATATATATATATATATATATATATATATATATATATATATATATATATATATATATATATATATATATATATATATATATATATATATATATATATATATATATATATATATATATATATATATATATATATATATATATATATATATATATATATATATATATATATATATATATATATATATATATATATATATATATATATATATATATATATATATATATATATATATATATATATATATATATATATATATATATATATATATATATATATATATATATATATATATATATATATATATATATATATATATATATATATATATATATATATATATATATATATATATATATATATATATATATATATATATATATATATATATATATATATATATATATATATATATATATATATATATATATATATATATATATATATATATATATATATATATATATATATATATATATATATATATATATATATATATATATATATATATATATATATATATATATATATATATATATATATATATATATATATATATATATATATATATATATATATATATATATATATATATATATATATATATATATATATATATATATATATATATATATATATATATATATATATATATATATATATATATATATATATATATATATATATATATATATATATATATATATATATATATATATATATATATATATATATATTTCTACTAATGTAAGTATGTTGAAAATCTCAATGTATCACTTCTATTATTTCCTTATATTTTCATTGTTTCACTATTAATACAAATCTCACCAATATAGGTAGAAGTGACTTTAAATTAACAAGATAATACTATCATTAAGTAATATTATAATTCCAAAGTTGGCAACCCTGCCTGTGATGACTTTGATCTGCAGTAGCTTTGAACCATTCATCAGGTGCACTTTGTTTCTCGCTCACACTCCTGTTTTTTTCAGAAATAATATACACATATCAATTGTGAACTTTTTGAATATGTCTGCGGAAGTGATTATTTCTATGGTAGAGCAACAGCCTGCTATCTGGGACAAGGGTTGTGATCAGTATAAAGATAGAATGGCAAAAGATAAAGCCTGGGTAACTGTAGCTAATGGCGTCTTCGAAGAATGGGATTCCCTCAGCAAGAAATTTGCCACATCCATCCTCCGTTGATGTCCGAACAACACTGAACCGCACTGGAGTCTGGAGGTCGGTTTGCCGCTCATAGTATGTCAGGTTCAAACTTTCGCGGTTTGCCGCTGCCGCGCGCGGCGACGGCAAACCGCTACAGCACGCGGCATAGTACACCATCACCACCACCACTACAAGTCATACCCTACCATATAATACCACAACAGTCCGTCTTACCCAGCCTCGTCAGTCCCGCAAAGGCCCCCCAAAGAGATGATACACTCCTATACTGGAGGAGCTTGGTTGGCAAGAGTGTTTCTGCTATTGATAAGGTAAAAACCATGTTAGTCTGTCAATAGAAGCATCGTTTTACCTTTTAAAAACCCACGTCACTGAAACAAAGGTCTTTTAAAGAATAGGTTATGTGGCTACTATTTTCAAAGTCTACAGATAAGAGGGGCTTCGTTCGTAATGGTATTTTTGTAATATATAAAGTAGAAATCATGTTAATCTATCTATAGAATTATCCAAGAACCAGTGTGACTAAAAAAGAGGTTTTTTAAACATAAGTTATGGTACCTCATGTTAATAAATCTGTTCCTAAAACCATCAAACTTGCCTTAAAAAAAACATTGTGACTGAAACTACAGACCTTTGAAAATATTGGTAATGTGGCCACTATTTCAAAAGGCCACAGTGATGAAAAATTTATTCCTAAAGGTGTTTTTGTTATTAGTAATCTAGAAATCATGTTAATAGGTCACTATACCCATCAAACCTGCCTTAGAAATAACATTGTGACTGAAACTAGTGACCTTTAGATATATTGGTAATGTGGCCACTATTTCACAATACCACAGAGATGATAAAAATTAATCCTAAAAGTGTTTTTGCTAATGGTAACCTAGAAATCATGTTAATCTATTAATAGAACCATCAAATTTTAGTTAATCCCTCTAAGCCAGCTGTTCTCAAAGTGGTCGATATCGAGCGATAGGGATCGATCGGAACATACAAGGGTTGATGAATAGCCAGGAGGTCGAAAGGGGGTCGATGAATAATCAGAGGTCGGTGAATGTTTACTGCTGGAGTAGAAGGGACCATTTAATCCTCCTATTTGAGATCCTTGATAATCATTTGTAAAAATTTGAAGGATATCAGACACCATTAGATTAAAAATCATGTTCATTTATTGAATCCAGACATAAGGTCAAGTTTTTCCAGTAAACTTCAGAAATTTCAGCAGCGCTGGCAATACTACTTTCAACCAAACCCTGTCTCTCTCGTCTCTCTACTACTACTACTATTATTACTACTACTACTACTACTACTACTACTACTACTACTACTACTACTACTACTACTACTACTACTCATACTGATTTTGACATCGGTGTTTTTCTCTTGAATTAAAAGCTAGGTGGTCGATAGAAAATTTTGAACTTCATTTGGGGGTTAACGAGCTAAAAAGTCTGTGAACCCCTGCTATAAGGGATTCGTATGGACTTCGTATCTTTTCTTTGTACGCAATGCTAAAATAGGGAGCATTCTATCCTTCTCTCTGTACCTTCATCTCCAGTTTCCTTTCCGATCGTTCTATTGCTGCTGTAGTAGACGGTCACTGTTCTTCCCCTAAAACTATCAACAGTGGTGTTCCTCAGGGTTCTGTCCTATCACCCACTCTCTTTCTATTATTCATCAATGATCTCCTAAATCTGACTCAATGCCCTATCCACTCCTATGCTGATGATACCACCCTGCATTATTCAACAGCGTTCAACAGACGCCCAACCCAACAACAATTAAATGACTCAAGGCGAGATGCTATAGGACGCCTAACTTCTGATCTTTCACTTGTTTCTGATTGGGGCAGAGAAAACCTGGTTTTGTTCAATGCCTCAAAAACTCAATTTCTACAACTATCTACTCGACATAACCTTCCAGACAACTATCCTCTCTTCTTCAATAACACTCAACTTCCCTCTCCTCTACATTAAACACACTCGGTCTATCCTTCACTAAAAATCTAAACTGGAAATTTCACATCTCTACTCTTGCTAAATCAGCTTCCAAGAAGTTAGGTGTCCTATGGCGTCTTCGTCCATTTTCTCTCCTCCCAGCTGCTTGCTCTGTACAAGGGCCTTATCCGCCCGTGTATGGAGTATGGCTCTCATGTCTGGGGATCCACACACAGCTTTACTAAACAAGGTGGAATCTAAAGCTTTTCGTCTTATCAACTCTTCTCCTCTAACTGACTGTCTTGATTCTTTAAGTCACCGCCGCAATGTTGCATCTTTATCTGTCTTCTACCGCTGTTTTCATGCTGTCTGCTCTTCTGAACTTGCTAACTGCATGCCTTCCCCTCCTGCGGCCTCGCTGCACAAGACTCTCTACTTCTTCTCATCCCTATTCTGTCCATCTTCCTAATGCAAGAGTTAACCAGTATCTTCACTCCTTCATTCCCTACACTGGTAAACTCTGGAACTCTCTACCTGTGTCTGTATTTCCACCTGCCTATGACTTAAACTCTTTCAAAAGAGGAGTGTCAAGACACCTCTTACGTTAACTGGACCCTCCTTTTAGATTTTTTTGTTTTTTCTCTTTTTACTTTTCTCTTGACAGGGCCTGGCAACCAGCGGGATTTTTTTTTTCCAACACTTTGTTTGCCCTTGGCCAGTGCCCTTGTAATGTAAAAAAAAAAAAAAAAAAAAAAAAAAATTAATGAATCCTGCCCCATGCAGGTCTATCTATCTTTTTCCATGTGGCTTACTAACTTATGCATTAAGTCTCCTCTTTCCAGTCTGTCCTTCAGAGTTGGTAGGTCAACTTCCTTCTTTTTCATAGGGAAGATCCATTTCTGGTTCCATCTTTGTAGAGATGCTTTGGATTCTTTCTAGTTTCCTGATGTCCTCCTGCCTGTAGTGACCACTCAACTGCTGCATATTCTAGTCTGGGTCTTATCATAGTGGTTATGATCTTTTCATCATACTCTTATCCATGTAATTGAATGCCACCCTTGGACGGTTCATCGGAGATTCGGCGAACCGTCCAGAGAAAGTAGGCGAACTTGCGCATCGCCGAATCGTCCTGCGATCCCACCGCTGTGAATGAGTATGGAAGGGATTTTGACGTTAGATTCAGCAGGGAGAAGAGTAAAGTATTGGTAGTAAATGGGGATGCATTAGACAGGAACAGGACATGGATGCTGGGTGGGGAGGAAATAGGAAGAACAAAGGAGTACAAGTATCTGGGTATTTGGGTGGATGAAAGAGGGTGTGAAAGGACCAAGCAGGAAAGAATAGCACGGACTAACCAATGGGTGGGGAAGCTAGGTAGTGTAGCACGGTGCAGGGCAAATAAGTATGAGGTAGTTAGAGGACTATGGAAGGGAGTAGCTATCCCCAGCATCATGTATGGTTTAGAAACAACAGTGTGGACTAGGAAAGACCTGAATAGGCTAGAGGTTCTGCAGAACATGACAGGCAGGATAGCGTTAGGTGCCAACAGGTATGTGGCAGTGGAGGCGATCAGAGGAGATATGGGATGGAGTACATTTAGGAAAGGTTAGCTAAGGCAGTGTTGAGGTATAGGGTTAGACTGCAGAGGATGGATGGGAGTAAATGGGCAAAAAAGGTGTACGAATGGAACGTGTATGGACAGTGGGCACAGGAGTCGTTTAATATAGAAATTTGGGTGGGTGAAATAGGAATGCTTGTTAGAAGAGCCATAGGACATGGAAGTGTAGATGCGAGTAAGAGAGAAATCAATAGGCGTGTGGAAGAGAAAGGAAAAGCAGAGTGGAGGAGGGGGATGAGTGAGAAGACAACGCTAGAATGGTATCGGAGAAAGGACCGGCCTAGGTGTGAAAGTTTTATGATGGGAGCCGTGGGGAACTGCTGTTCAGAGCCAGGACCAAGTCCCTGGAGGTGAACAGCAGGGTGTATAGGTGGAAGAATGGAGGAAGCAAGGTGTGTGAGGTATGCGAGACGGGTGTGGATGAGACAGTAGAACATTTGATGCTGGAGTGTGAGGGGTATGGGTGTGCAAGAGACAGGATGTTAGGTGTAGTGACAGAAGAGATAGGAGTAGAAGCATGTAGTGAGATGAGAGAGAGGAATGCTAGGGAATGGATGGAGTACCTGCTGGGGCTGTGTGTTGAGAGACAGGTAAATGGTCGGGTGATTGAGGGTGTGAAAGATTTCTTAGAGAGTGCCTGGAGGGAACGTATGAGAATGATTGAAAGGCAGGGATCCCTCAGGGACAGGGATGGGGATGGGGAACAGGTGTGAATGTAATGAATGATGAGGGAAGGGGGAGGGAGGGAAGGCATTAATGCTTCAGACTTCCTGCCCCGCTCTTCCATTTCCAAGTGTGTATGGGAGAACGCCGATCCAAAGGCTACACCGACAGCAAGTGCTGGGTGACTATCAAACTCAAGCTCAAGCTCAAGCTCAAGTCACCGACTGTCAGCATGAAATGAAATGAAGTTTAAAAAAAAAGAACATATGATTAAAATTAAGAAAAAAAAAAGACCAAAAGTAAACCAAGAATAAAAGAACACAAATAAGAAGAACAAGGAATATAGAAAAAAATTGGGAGCCGATACAAAGGCATTCAATCACGCGCCACCACCTTCTGCTTCTTCTAACCTGAGCTGGCACCGCTTTCTATCGCTCGTAAGTCCATCACGCTGGCGGCTGGCCTGGGCTGGACCACTAACAAGAAGTAACATAGTGAGGGTTGATCTAATCTCGGTTAGTCTCACTCAGTGCTTTATTTAGAACTGCAGATGAGTAATAAATGTGAATGACCCTTAAGAATAGTAAATGTAGGTGTGTATATGTGGTACCTATGTATGCAATAAGGGTAAGGTATTACTGCAGAGTTTCACCACAATCAGCTACGTGTTTTTTACCCACCTCAAGAGATAGAGCTCCTGATTACGAGTAATTTGAACCCCATATATACTAGTGCAACCTTATTGAATGGCGACATAGATTTTTTTTTTTTTTTTAATTTAAGCGTGATTTGGTGTTTTGGTGATGAGCCGTGACAGTAACCTCCCGCATCAAACCCTGCCGCACACTGATGGTGTCGCGCTCGCGGAGGCTCGGCGGGCTCCGTGACATACCATTGTCTGAACATGCGCTTAATTGTTTACGCTGATTGGTTCTGTTCATTGAAACTGAAGCGGCGGCCAATGAAAAAAAAAAAAAGCTTAATTATTTCCCCCAATCACGACGGCCCCTGAGGTTAGGTTTAGTTAGGTTAGGTTAGGTTGGGTTAGGTTAGATTAGGTTTAGTTAGGTTAGATTAGATTAGATTAGGTTTAGTTAGGTTAGGTTAGGTTGGGTTAGGTTAGTTTAGATTAGGTTTAGTTAGGTTAGGTTAGATTAGGTTTAGTTAGGTTAGGTTAGGTTTAGTTAGGTTAAGTTAGGTCAGGTTAGGTTCTTTTCTGGACGAAACTAATTTTTTCTGGTAGATTTCGGCTTGTTTTTTATTAATTTACCAGTTGTTTTTTATGCAAATCATAATATGTTTCGGGGCTGTAAAAAAAAAATTGGTTGATTTGCGCCAAAAACAAGTGGTATTTTAATTAAAAGCAAGCCGAAATCTACCAGAAAAAAATTGTTTCGTCCAGAAAGGGCAAGGTGGTGAAACTCTAGGTTTACCAAGGTTAACAACCTAAGAATGACGTGAATGTATTTAGAACGTTTCCAAGTGTTGTAAAACGTTGAAATGTGTTTTAGGTACTCTGAATCAAGGATGAATAATGTCTAATTTTACCCATATTCTTACTAACACACCTGTCATTGATCACTGGACCTAACCTAGATTACCTGACCTAAATAGATCCAAGCTAACCTAATCTAGTCATGGATAGCTTGTAAAAAAAGACATAATGTCCTGATTTCATTCATCCTCACCTTTCTTTTTTTGCCTTTCTCACAAGCTACAGTCACCATGACATCTCATACTACCAGCAAAACACTTAACGTAAAAAGAAAATGTAATCTTGAGTATTTTTTGTGGAATCGCTATATTTGCATGTAGTGAAAAGTGTATACATCCAGAGCACACAGACGTCATCCTCAGGTTGAATCATATTAGGGTGCTTCATGGATGAGATTTCAAGAATGCATATACGTAGGGTTAAAGAAGCAGAGTTGAGGCATTTATCCATTGAGACAAGTAAGAATTGTCATTATTGCACTGGCAAAGAATTTGACATACTGAAATGAGTACTCAGGCTAAGGTTTATTTCCATAATTGCATAACAGTGCAGTTGATAAGAGATTTCCAGCCACTCTTCTTCATGTGACTATTATGATGTTGACATGTTTTATTTGCTAATGATAGCTTGCTGACCTGCTAAGATAATCATACTCCTCTTTTCCACTCCAAGGATGGAAGTGTCACTCAAGAGTTACTGAACTCTATTCTGTGTTACTCTAGAAAAGAGAATGAACTAGTCTTGATGTTAAATGTTATTCTTATTTTGACAAGAAAAAGTGCTATTTGTAATGAGAAATACGTATGTTTTTTTATTATTCAAAATACTACCTAATTTCTTTATTTCAGATTTGTACACAAGATCAGTAGTTATTTGAGTTCCAGAATGGCACGGATAGTGAGGAAATTCATTGGTAAGTATAGTTTTTTTGTTTGTTTGTTTTTGTCCTCCTTCACAGCTTAAATGCTCCATTTAGCATGCACACACACACACACACACACACACACACACACACACACACACACACACACACACACACACACACACACACACACACACACACACACACACACACACACACACACACAACAGCAGCAGCAGCAGTGGTGTGGTCACCACACTTGCAAAAGGAAAACTAGAAAGAATCCGAAGGCTAGCCACAAAGATGGTGCCAGAAATAAAAGACCTTCTCTATGAAGATAGACTAAAAGAAATGGAACTACTATCTTTGAAGGATAGACGGGAGAGAGGAGATCTAATAACGATATACAAATTAATGAACAGTATGGAAAAGATAGATAGACAAGACCTGGTATCACTGAATGAAGATCAAGGTAAACTGCCAAGAGGACACTCAAACAAGATCAGGAAAAGTCAACGTTTGAGAAACATAAAAAAATTCAGTTTTCTACATAGGATGGTGGACATCTGGAGCAGCCTGAATGACGAGATTGTAACAACAGAAAGTTTGCACAAATTCAAGGAAAATTTGGATAAAATTAGATATGAAGACAGGTCACTTTGAGCCCTGCTCAAACCCCGTATTATACAACTAGGCAAATATACACACACACACACACACACACACACACACACACACACACACACACACACACACACACACACACACACACACACACACACACACACAACATACAACATGCTTCAAAATATTGGCCTTGCATTCCACTACCTAGATGAAGGAATGATGAAGAAGATATTATGTACCTTAATAAGACCCCAGTTAGAATATGCAGCATGTGTCTGGTCACTGCATATGAAGAAAAATGTGAAGAAGGTGGAAAGGGTACAGAGGCTGGCAACAAGGATGGTACCAGGACTCAGGGAGTTAGACTATGAGGAAAGACTGAGGAAGCTGGGGGTGACCACATTAGAAGAGAGAAGAACAAGAGGAGACATGATAACTATGTATAAATTGGTGAACAAGATTGACATACTGGACATAGAGTTGATAAAGATGACCACAAGTAATCATCTCCGAGGACATGGAAAAAAGCTAATAAAGGACATCTGTCTAAATGACATGAGAAAATACAGTTTCCCGCATCTTAGCATTGATAAGTGGAATAAACTGAGCAGTGATGTCGTTGACGCGGTGTGTGTCAATCAGATGAAAGAGAGATATGACAGGAATGGACAAGGAGACAGGTCACAGAGAGCTTAGCTCGGGCCCTGTAATACACAAATAAGTAAATACACACACACACATATCCCGGTAAGCGGCGAGGCAGATGGGAAGTCTCTTAATGTGTGGCCCCTGTTCACCTAGCAGTAAATAGGTACGGGATGTAACTCGAGGGGTTGTGGCCTCGCTTTCCTGGTGTGTGGAGTGTGTTATGTGGTCTCAGTCCTACCCGAAGATCAGTCTATGAGCTCTGAGCTCACTCCGTAATGGGGAAGACTGGCTGGGTGACCAGGAGGTGATCAAGGTGAATCACACACACACTCAGCTCACAACCGAGCGGTGAGGCAAATGGGCGAGCCTCCTAATGTGTAACCCCTGTTCACTAGCAGTTGATAGGTACGGGATGTAATTTGAGGGGTTGTAGCCTTGCCTTCCTGCTGTGTGGAGTGTGGTGTGGTCTCAAAAGATCAGTCAATGAGTTCTGAGCTCACTCTGTAATGGGGAAATCTGGCTGGGTGACCAATAGGTGACTGTGAATACACACACACACACACACACACACACACACACACACACTGCATAGTTAGTGTAGTGGTTAGGAAGCTTGGCTCATAAACCAAGAAGGTCTGGGTTGCAGTCTCAGGTGCTGTGAGGCAAATGGGTGAGTCTTAATGTGTAGGCCTTGCTTGCAAACATAATTATAATTTACTAATAACTGAGAGGAGATGCAATTTGAATATGTAAATAATTTTGAAATACAAAATACTAACTCAGTATTCATCCTTTTTACGAGTATTACCAGTATTTCCCTTTAACTTATCAGAAGACAGCTATTGCTATTTCTCAGTCATAGCTTTTTGCATTTTGAGTTTTTCTCTCCAGAAAAGCAAACAGAATTATAATATTGGCTAATAACTTTGGGAAGGGATGCAATTTGAATACATAGCGAAGTTAATTTTGAGATGCAGTAAAATAAACATACTGTGTAGTAAAGGAAGTATTTACAATCAAACTGGGTTAGAATAAATAAAGTTAGAGCAACTCTGCTGTAGTATGTATTTGTTCATGTAGAAAATTATCAATGTACTCCAGAAATTGATTAGTGAAAATTGTTGTTACCTTGGGAAAGTTGACGTCAATGGAAAGATGATTATTGTGTGGTGCTTCAAAATTCCCACAATGGCCTGTTGTGTGAAGTGCTTTTGGATGTATTTAATTTCATCATTATGAGTAGATCTCTGAGTTCTCAGCATTCCTTTCCTCACTTGAAATTTCCATATATGTACTATATATATAATTATTTTTTCAGACATTGGTGCCAATTTGACAGATGAAATGTATCAAGGAATTTACCATGGAAACAAAAAACATGAAGCTGATTTGAGCCATGTATTGAAAAGAGCGTGGGAAGCTGGATTGAATAAAATGATTATCACTGGAACAAGTCTGTCAGACAGCAAAGCAGCTCTGGAATTAGCCAAGACTAATGGTAAGATCAAAGATAGTATTTTGATAATAGAATATATAAAAATGAGGACATCAAAGAACCATTTGATAGTTTCTGATCACTGAAAACTTATACCAGCATCACCATGTTCTTGCAAAATTTGTTCCACTCATTTACTACTTCAATTGTGAACCAGTGTTTGCCTGTCTCTTTTTTAAGTGAATTTTGTCATTTTATGGTGTTACGGTCACGGCTACGGTTAACTGCTACAGCTCACTAGAGTGTTATCCTGGCATGATCGCCAGTTTGTTACGTTACAGTTAGTGGGGAATATAACACTCCACAGAGTCCCCATTACTATAAATTACAGCAGCCGTAACACTCAGGTTCTTTCAAGGTCGCCAACAGTGTATAACTTCCCCCACTGTAAGGGAATCTCCTTAGCCACACCTCCTCCGGTGCCCAACCAAGTAGAATTTATAACTGGTAGATGCTATGTGTAACAGGGCGAGGCCTTAATACCCCCTAGAGAAACCGCCCACAAGGACAATTCCACCCACTTCTCTATGAAGTATTAATGCCTCTCCACACACCTTGCCAACAGACTGTGATAAATCACAGACTGGGACAACATGCACAGTATATTACTATACTATCTATTTCTACGACAAGTGCTTCCTAACACCTGTCAGACTGACACCCCTAGCCTACGACTACTACAATATATGATGTGTACAGCACATCCGGTGGTGTACACACAAGCCCAGACACCACCTACGGGTGACAACAGCCACACAAAGTCCAGATACTTGTCACAGACAAGTCTGACGGACAAGAACTACATACAAACTGGCCGACAGCATGAAGCTTCTCAGCCTTCACTAGCGTGTGTGGCTACAACCACTACAATACAGTATACTACTGGGACTATACAAAAGATGATGGGGGCACACAGCCACCCACCAAACCCTACTGGTGACTACAGCCACCAACAGCAACAACGGGACGTGTCACCAACGCGTCCTTCCGCGTCACCACACCTGTGTGGACGAACGCATGAGAAAATGCAGCCAAACCAACTACACTTCTCTCAGAACAACAACCCGCTGTTCTACAGCCCCGGTCTAACCAGTAGCAAGCCAGCTACTCAAGGGAGGGCACAACTCCCAGACCGATGACTAATGAGTACCTCTAACACACAGTCCAGCCACACATTGTCTCTACACTGTGCCCAGAGCGTACGTGTTAACTCCGCTGAAGACTGGCCGGTACTATAAACAGTATACTACTGATACTACACAACAGATGATGGGGGCACACAGCCGCCCACCAAACACATTGGTGACCACGGCCACCACAACGACAAACAGGATGAGACTATGCCGCGTCTCTCCGCGCCACACCACGAGGGGACGAACGCCAGAAAGGAAATGTAGACCCAACCGGCCACACTCCTTAGGACAACAAGCCCATTGTCCTGCACAGCCACGGTCTACCCAGTAGCAAGCCAGCTACTCAAGGGAGGGCACAACTCCCAGACCGATGACTAGTGAGCACCTAGAGAAGTCCAGCAACACGAATCTCCCTATCCTGCGCCAGACCACGAGAGCCCACGTCCACCTCAGCTGAAGACTACCCTGGTACTGACTCGCTCGCCAGACAACGAGAAGCAGGGAGAGGGAGGCGGGTTGTCTGCTCAACAGAACAGCCCGAGGGGCCCGCACTGGGTGGCGTCACACATACGCACACAATGAAATAATAAATTAAAGGAGATTAAGACAGTGCCCCTCACAATGGCCATTCTTACAGATTGTAACATGTCTCTTGACAAAAGAAACCCGATTTATATCTATATTGAATTATATTTTTTTAGACAAAGTGAATTGAGTGCATGTGCTGATGGTGTTACTCTTTATTATATTCAACCTCATTTCCTAAACACTCTTCTCAAGGGAATAGCCATGACAGGTTTCCACAGGAAAGCAATCATTCCCCTTACAACAAGACAGCTGGAGAGCATGTAAGGACAATTTGAACCATAGTGGTATCTAATCACAGATTTATGTTGGTTGCGGGATGTGTAATGAAGGGCGTGTATGCCTAAGTAAGGGGCAGACATACACGCAGTACACGTAGATTCTTTACTTGTCCTTAGAGCTACAAAGGGTAGGAAATGGCGGCCAGTAGCGACTCGGGAGCACAGGCTCACGCGCTAGCTGAATGCGCAGAGAAATACACAGTGTTGCCACATACACGTAATATGCATTAATACAATACATAACCCACATCTCCCCCCCCATTCTGCGCTCAGAAGTCCACAGGGACTCGAGCGACTGCAGCTGCGGACGCCTTCTCCTGGAGTCGTGGCGACCTGCGGGGCACCACCGTATCAGGTGCCGCCAAGGGAGCAGTGGCGTCCTCCATCGTAGAAGAAGAGTTTAGGGGTGGAGCAGGGCGGAGGAAGTGCCTGTTCCTCCACCACACTCGACCACTGGGCATCTTGAGCAGGTAATCCCGTGACCTGCCAACGCCCATGATGGTGCCAACCTTGTCCCACCGCCGCGTAGTCGGGTCCTGGATCCGAACCACGTCACCTTGCTGCAGGGGTGGAAGAGGCCGAGCGTGAGCGTCGTAGCGACTTGTGGCATCACGGAGACGGGCAGCAGCTCGACGGTCGCAACTCTCGTCCCTGGCCTGCCACCGTTTCTGGAAGGCGCTGGCATGTGCGGGTACGCAAGAGCGTAAAGGGCGACCATACAGGACTTGAGCTGGAGAGCGACCCGTCTGGTTGGGGTGTTCAAGCTCCAGGAGACCCTGTCGAACGCTTCACAGTCTATATTGCCAGACGGTGCCACCTTCTGGATGAAGTGCTTCACGGCCTTCACTGCAGACTCGGCATGGCCGTTAGACTGTGGGTAATGGGGCGTCGATGTGTCGTGACGAACTCCCCAGCGCTCGAGGAACGTAGAAAACTCCCGGCTGGCGAACTGTGGGCCACCGTCCGTGCGCAGGCGTACAGGAACACCCAGGTCCCTGAAGAGGCGGCGGAAGTGGCGAATGGTGGCAGCAGACGTCGTATCAGCGCCACAGGACACGACGACAGGCCAGCCGGAAAGACGATCTGCAATGACTAAGAAAGCCTTCCCTGCAACTGAGAAGTAATCAGCAGAAATGGACTCGAATGGTCGAGTTGGGTTGTCATCATAGAGTCTTGGTTCTTGCTGTTGACTGGGCTGCAGAATCTGGCACGGCTCACATGCTCGAACAGTGTTGGCAATGTCAGCATCCACGCCTGGCCAGAACACAGCCTGCCTAGCACGGCGCTTGGTGGCTTCGACACCACGATGGCTGTCGTGTAGGCGGGCCAAGACACGGCGACGTAGAGCTGTAGGCACCAACACTCGTGCACCGTACAGGACGAGATCCTCATCACAGTAGAGGTCCTCCCGTAACTTCCAGTACGGGCGGAGCACGTTGGGGAGGGCGTACCTTTTTTTTTTTTTTTTTTTTTTTTTTACATTACAAGGGCACTGGCCAAGGGAAAACAAAGTGTTGGAAAAAAAAAATCCCGCTGGTTGCCAGGCCCTGTTAAGAGGAAAGTAGGAGAAAGAGAAAACAAAAAATCTAAAAGGAGGGTCCAGTTAACGTAAGAGGTGTCTTGACACTCCTCTTTTGAAAGAGTTTAAGTCATAGGCAGGTGGAAATACAGACACAGGTAGAGAGTTCCAGAGTTTACCAGTGTAGGGAATGAAGGAGTGAAGATACTGGTTAACTCTTGCATTAGGAAGATGGACAGAATAGGGATGAGAAGAAGTAGAGAGTCTTGTGCAGCGAGGCCGCAGGAGGGGGAAGGCAAGCAGTTAGCAAGTTCAGAAGAGCAGACAGCATGAAAACAGCGGTAGAAGACAGATAAAGATGCAACATTGCGGCGGTGACTTAAAGAATCAAGACAGTCAGTTAGAGGAGAAGAGTTGATAAGACGAAAAGCTTTAGATTCCACCTTGTTTAGTAAAGCTGTGTGTGGATCCCCCAGACATGAGAGCCATACTCCATACACGGGCGGATAAGGCCCTGTACAGAGCAAGCAGCTGGGAGGGAGAGAAAATGGACGAAGACGCCACAGGACACCTAACTTCTTGGAAGCTGATTTAGCAAGAGTAGAGATGTGAAATTTCCAGTTTAGATTTTTAGTGAAGGATAGACCGAGTGTGTTTAATGTAGAGGAGAGGGAAGTTGAGTGTTATTGAAGAAGAGAGGATAGTTGTCTGGAAGGTTATGTCGAGTAGATAGTTGTAGAAATTGAGTTTTGAGGCATTGAACAAAACCAGGTTTTCTCTGCCCCAATCAGAAACAAGTGAAAGATCAGAAGTTAGGCGTCCTATAGCATCTCGCCTTGAGTCATTTAATTGTTGTTGGGTTGGGCGTCTGTTGAACGCTGTTGAATAATGCAAGGTGGTATCATCAGCATAGGAGTGGATAGGGCATTGAGTCAGATTTAGGAGATCATTGATGAATAATAGAAAGAGAGTGGGTGATAGGACAGAACCCTGTGGAACACCACTGTTGATAGTTTTAGGGAAGAACAGTGACCGTCTACTACAGCAGCAATAGAACGATCGGAAAGGAAACTGGAGATGAAGGTACAGAGAGAAGGATAGAATCCGTAGGAGGGTAGTTTAGAAATTAAAGATTTGTGCCAGACTCTATCGAAGGCTTTCGATATGTCAAGGCCGACAGCAAAGGTTTCACCGAAGTCCCTAAAAGAGGATGACCAAGATTCAGTTAGGAAAGTAAGAAGATCACCAGTAGATCTGCCTTTACGGAAACCATACTGGCAATCAGAGAGAAGGTTGTGAGCTGATAGATGCCTCATTATCTTCCTATTAAGGATAGACTCAAAGGCTTTAGAAAGGCAGGAAATCAAAGCTATAGGGCGGTAGTTAGAAGGATTGGAGTGGTCACCTTTTTTAGGGACAGGTTGAATGTGAGCAAACTTCCAGCAAGAAGGATAAATAGAAGTAGAGAGACACAGATGAAAGAGTTTGACCAGGCAGTGAGCGAGTTCGGAAGCACAGTTTTTGAGAACAACAGGAGGGACTCCATCCGGACCGTAAGCCTTCCGAGAATCAAGGCCAGAGAGGGCCAGGAAAACGTCTTTATAAAGAATTTTAATTTTAGGGATGAAGTAGTCAGAGGGTGGAGGAGTAGGAGGAATATGCCCAGAATCATCCAAAGTTGAGTTGGTAGCAAAGGTTTGAGCGAAGAGTTCAGCTTTAGAAAAGAAGAGACAGCTGTAGAGCCATCTGGATGAAGTAAAGGAGGGAAAGACGAAGAAGTAAAGTTGTTAGAGATATTATTGGCTAGATGCCAGAAATCTCGAGAGGAGTTAGAATTGGAAAGACTTTGACATTTTCTATTGATGAAAGAGTTTTTAGTAAGTTGGAGAATAGATTTGGCATGATTACGGGCAGAAATATATAGGGCATGAGTTTCAGCAGTTGGATGGCTACGGAACCGTTTGTGAGCCGCCTCTATCATTGACAGCACGAGAACAAGCAGAGTTAAACCAAGGCTTTTTAGCTTTAGGGTTAGAGAAAGTATGAGGAATGTATAGCTCCATGCCAGAGATAATCACCTCTGTTATGCGCTCGGCACAAAGAGAAGGATCTCTGACATGAAAACAATAATCATCCCAAGGGAAATCAGAATAGTACTGCCTTAGTTCCTCCCACTTAGCAGAGTTAAAATGCCAGAAGCACCTCCGCTTAGGCGGGTCCTGAGGCTGCACTGGAGTGATAGAACAGGTAACGGAAATTAGATTGTGGTCGGAGGAGCCCAACGGAGAGGAAAGTTTAACAGAGTAAGCAGAAGGGTTGGAGGTTAGGAAAAGATCAAGAATGTTAGGCGTGTCTCCAAGGCGGTCAGGAATACGGGTAGGGAACTGCACTAGCTGCTCTAGGTCATGAAGGATAGCAAAGTTGAAGGTTTGTTCACCAGGTTGGTCAGTGAAAGAAGATGAAAGCCAAAGCTGGTGGTGAACATTGAAATCCCCTAAAATGGAGATCTCAGCAAAAGGAAAGTGAGATAAGATGTGCTCCACCTTAGAAGTCAAATAGTCAAAGAATTTTACATAGTCAGAGGAATTAGGTGAGAGGTATACAGCACAGATGAATTTAGTTAGAGAGTGACATTGACATAGGGAATCCGTTCTTCACAAAATGAAGGAGCTGGACGTACTCGGGGTCCTCGGTTGCCACCTTACGAAGCTCCTCAAGGGCAAGGTCACTGCCAGGAGATGCTTCTGCAACATCAGGAGGCACCAACGGAGCAAGAGACTCCATCGCACGTAGTGTAGCGATACTCCTAACTTGGAAGCCGGTATCAGTGCCAAGGACTTCGTCAGCCTGCGTTGGGTAGCCAACAGGAGAGCGAGATAGAGCGTCCGGGATACACAACTCCTTGCCCGGGCGCCATACAGCTGTGAAGATGTACGGGTTCGATCTTCTCCTTGAGGCGTTGTAGACGTGGATTCTCTATAGCGTCAAGGGAGTAGCTGTTTAGGATGGGAACTAGAGGGCGATGATCGGTGACGAGGTTAAAGTGTTGCAATCCTGTGAGGTAGAACTTGGTCTTCCCCATGGCCCATACGACAGCTAACATCTCCAACTCGATCGTCGCATATCGGGTCTCTGTATCCGTCAAGAAACGTGAGCCGCACTGGACGAGACGCTGCTGTCCACCACCGTGGTCCTGCAGTAGGGCATAACCCAGCCCATACAGGCGGGAAGCATCGGTCTGCAGAGTCGTAGGGAGAGCAGGGTCAAAGGCAGCTAGGACTGGTGGGCTGGCCAAGGCCATCTTCACACGTTGGAAGGCTTGCT
This sequence comes from Portunus trituberculatus, assembly GCF_017591435.1. Taxonomy (NCBI): domain Eukaryota; kingdom Metazoa; phylum Arthropoda; class Malacostraca; order Decapoda; family Portunidae; genus Portunus; species Portunus trituberculatus. The sequence continues at coordinate 3,430,147 of NC_059296.1, forward strand.
CATGGTCGGGCGTCCACACAAACGACTTCTTGGGGCTCAAAAGTGGGCGTAGAGGCGCAGCAGTGGCAGCGAGGTCGGGCGAGAAGCTGGCGAGCTGGTTGACAAGGCCCATGAAGGACCTAAGGTCGGTCAACGTAGCAGGCGTAGCAAACTCAGTGATGGCCCGAACCTTGTCAGGGTCTGCTGCGATGCCGTCATGGGAGAGCCTGTAGCCGCAGAAGGACACTGATGGAGCCGCCAGCACAAACTTCTTGGCATTTAAAGTGATGCCATGGGCTCGGCATCTGGCCAAGATGTCGTTAACGTGGCGTAGATGTGTGAAGTAATCCTCGTCGTACACGAGAATGTCATCCACGACTTTGACACACTGTGGCACTCCCTGTAGCGCGATGTCTCCTCGGAGGCAGAAGGCGTCGCCTGTGGCTGCGAAACCCATGGGACCTCGGAGGTACTTGAAGCGCCCATATGGAGTGATGAACGTAGTCAGGGCCTGGTCGTCCTCATGCAAGGGTATCTGCCAATATCCACACAACGCGTCAATCGTGGTGAAGTAGCGTGCCCTGGCATCGACGCTCCGGATGGCTGCAAAAGGCGTGGGTGATGGGTGTGCAGGCCGAGATACTTGTGCGTTCAACTTACTCAGGTCCGTAGTGATCCTGACACCTCCACCAGGTTTCGGCACAACAACCATCGGATGGCACCAATAAGATGGGACGTCACCAACAGGAGCAATAACGCCTCGTGCCACCATAGAGTCGAGCTCAGCTTTCACTGCGTCCCTGTAGGCCAAAGGAATAAGCCTCGGCGTGTGGACAGCAAACGGCTGGGCGTCGTCTCGTAAGTGGATCCTCATCGGCGGTCCAGACATCGGCTTGAGTGGAGCATCCTGTGTGGAATCCTTTGTCAAGAGGACATCCTGGTACTCCCTCAAGAAGTACTCCTTCGCTGCGTCTGGGGAAGTGGTGCTGAGAAGAGGTAACGCAGGCACGCTGGAACGTGGAGCTGGAGCGTTTGTCGCCTCCCTTACACTGGCGACACTGCCTCGTGCTGAGAAAATCTGAGCAGGGAAGTCGTGAGGCACGATCCCCAAAGCACGACAGTGTTCACGGGACAGAAGTGGGGTGTTCCACGAACCCTGCACATCTATCCAGCCCGTACAAGACAGCTCGCCGTAGACTAGTGTGGCCTGGAGCGAACCGAGGGCAGCAGACATCTTCGTCCCATCAGCGTTGTAGTAGGCAAGGGATGGAGGAGGACCAAGAGCCTGTCTGTCGATGCCCAACATTCTCAAGTGCTGTGGGCCGATGACCGTCGTGTCGGCACCAGTGTCGGGAATGAAGTCCAGACCACCAGAGTGACCGTCATGCAACACTTCCACTCGTACAGTAGGAGGAGGTGTCGGGTCATCACGAGTACTGATAGGAGACTGACATGAGGCCTCAGGTGGGCCCTCATGAGACCCTGGGTCCGTTGTGAGAGACTGTAACCGCACCACGTGGAAGGTGGGGTGTCTTCCTCTTCCCTTTCGGCTTCTCGGGTCGCTGCGACTTACTCCTTGCCTTGGTTTGCTTGCAGACTTTCTCCAGGTGCCCCAGACGGTTACAAGCAGTGCACGTAGACTGCCTGGCTGGGCACTTGGGCATCAAAGCGTAGTGGCCAGTCTTCCCACAACCTCTGCACGTAACACCTGTTGCTGGGCAGCCCTTCGGCCGTGGTCTCGCCTGCCGCAGCTGCTGCAGGAGGTAGGCGCCCGATGAGTGGGTGAAGGTTGGCGAGGGGACTCCAGGTTTGTGTGCTGCTTTCTTCGTCTGTTTATACGTTGAGACAGCAGACACTGTAGGTGAGGCACGTATGGCAGAGGCGGCTGACCGCGTCGCCTCGTGGGCCCTGCATACATTGATGACGTCAGCAAGAGTAGAGGCGGCGTCGAGGGACACAATCTTGGTCACCAATTCCTCGTCGTGGACGCCTGTCAGGATACCGTGCTTCATCCAGGCCTCTTCACAGTCCAGGTGGTGAGCCTTACAGATGTCGAATTCCTCCGCCAGGCTCTTCAGTCGGACGAGAAACTCGGAGAAGGGCTCGCCTCTCGCCTGCCGACAGCTAGTGAAGGCTCGCCGACGCAATGCCTCGTTGTTGGAGTCACGTATATGAGCCTGGAGAATGTCAAGCACTTCATCAACTGGCTTGAGAGAGGTAGGCGACACCTGTAATGTGTGCTCTAACACCCTCTGCGTCTCCAGAGTGAGGCACATACGTAGCTGGATCCTCTGTTTAGGCAGCGTCAGGCTGGGCAGATTGATCATCGTCGCGTAGTCCTCCCAACGTCTCCTCCACTCACGAAACACTTGGTACGTCACGTCGTGTGACAGTGGCGGCGGAGGTGTGACAGCTGCTTTCTGCACAGGTGGGTGGGTACCGGAGCCACTCTGTGCACCTCCAGGACTCCCAAGTCCCTGGGAAGAAGTGAGGCTGGTTAACAGATAGTCGGGTCACTTAGGGCAGAAAAAAGGCTTTCGCTTCACCTTAGGTGAAGGAAGTATTTTGAGGGTCTTATCCTAAGCATTTTGTGCCGCTGAATCCGAAAATCATAGTTGGGTCACTAGTTATTGGTAAGTTTTTGCGCAAATTGCAAATTTCGGAAATTGGCAAGAAAAAATTGCAGAATGAGTACCAGACGTCGTAGGACCCTGGTTTTTGTCTTAAAATGAAGCTTTTTAAGAGTGCATAAAATGTTATGTAGTACTCCGTGGTTGTATCTGTTTGCATTACTGAACTATAATGGAAATTATAGATAATTGGAAAAAAATGGAAAAAAATATAAAAGGAATAATTTTGGCCTTAAAGCCTGATTTTTTAAAAATTAAAAACTAAATTTTAAAGAAGGAACTGAGTTCCTTTTTTAAAATTTAGTTTTTAATTAGTAAAAAAAATAAAATAACAAACAATTGTTCTTAGGACACATGTAATTAACGAATTTGTGCAAGGGTGGGCAAAATTATTGCGTAGAACAGGGTATTTCAACTGAATTATTCACTAGTGTTTAATCGATCCAACAAAACAAGCATCTAGGTCTCACAATAAATAATAGTTTAATCCAGAACACAAAATTTCAAACAACGAAACCGAGTCTCCTCCGTATTTTGGAAAATCACAATTAGAACATAAAAATACAGAACACAAAATAGCGAGCGTTCACAGGTTGAAAAAATAGAATATCTAGTCGTCACGCCATCGACGTCCTCATGCCCATCTTCCTCGCCGTTGATGCACATCTCGGGGAGCAATCGCAAAGCTCGAACAAGGAGTCTGCAGGCGTTGACAGCGGCAGCGATTGGTCGAGCAGTTCGTCTTGCATCCGCACTGCATCACATCCATGATACTTTGCGGGCGGGAGGCAGGGTGGAAGGAATAGGCTGTCAAGGGTTCCAAGATGGGTGCTGCTATCGGAAGGTAAAACAAACATGAGAGAATGGTTAAGACACCATTTACTATTCCAATAACCAATAACCACCAAACAGCCTCACAAATAACAGAACCTTCTGCAGGAAGGTTGCAGCACTCTGGACTCAGCAGCGACACTCAGCTCGGCTTCCATCCGTCTTGCGTCCCTTCGTCTCGTGTGGCGAGGGCGGGGCAGCACAGCTCCGCCCTTGTAGGTGGCGTTGAAGTGGTAGGCGAAGGAGGCGCAGGAGGAGAAGGGGCGTCAGGTGCACAGCAGTGACGGGAGTCGGAGCGTGGTAAGGAGAGGGTAGCAGCACTCAGGACCAGCCCACGGCTCTGAGGTAACCACGGTGAGAGCAGAGCCAGCCAGCGTAGGAGGAAGTGAGCAGGACGAGGCTCAGCTTCTGTCTGCCGAGGAAGGCGAGCTGCAGGAGCCACGTCAACTCCTACTGACGCTCGAGAAGCCGCGGTGGCCGCTTGAGAAGCTTCGGTGGGTTGCTCAGATGAAGCGCCGAGCAACTGGGTTAATAACGAGCGCCGACGGTCGAGTGTCGGATAGGTGAAGGTCGTTGGCCTCGTTCAGGTGGTAGTTGCCCTCACACAGGCCCCCATAGAAGAATCTACTCCAGGTAGATTATAACAACTACCACATGAAAAGAAAGAACATACATGTTAAGAAAAGGAGGGAGGCACTGGTGAGGTTGGTTTCAAGGCGCCTTAGGCTGGGAGTCTGCTCATTAAATCTGCTCCCACGTTGTCCTTCCCAGCAATATGGACGACTCTGAACCGGTAGGCTTGTAGACTTAAGGCCCATCTCAACACCCTATCATTCTTGCCTTTAAAGGTTTCCAAGTACAACAAGGGCTTGTGGTCCACTTCTAATATGAATTCACGACCTCTGAGATAATAGTCAAAGCGGAGCACACCAAACACAACAGCAAGACACTCACGTTCTATGGTGGAATACCTCTTTTCCCGGTCCAGGAGCTTCCTGCTGGCATAGGCGACAGGATGAGGCACCCCCTGATGGTATTGCAGCAGAACAGATCCTAGTCCGTGACTTGAAGCGTCACTCCGAAGGATGAAAGGGGAACCACAATCTGGAACTTGTAGTACTGGTGTGCTGGACAACACTTGCTTCAGGTGATTGAAGCAGCTCAACGCAGTCTCATCCCAGGCGAGAGGTTCGCGGACTCCTTTCTTCAAGAGGTCAGAGAGTGGTCCGGTGTAGTCTGAAGCCTGGGGAATAAACATCCTATAAAAGGCAATCATACCTAGAAAACTGCGGAGAGCTTTCTTGGACAGAGGGGGAGTTATCCTGCACAGCGCTTCCATCTTGCTGTTCTGAGGTCTCAGCTGTTCTCCGTCTAGTACGAATCCGAGATAGTGGATGGAGTGAACACCGAAGCGGCACTTGGAAGGCTTGGCAGTCAGGTTGTGGGAGCGTAGTCTCTCAAGCGTAGCTCTGAGGGCGCTGATATGCTGAGGCCAATCTGAAGAGTGGACAAATATATTATCAAAGTAGAAAGAAATGTTGGGTAACCCGGCGAGGACAAGACGCATCAGACGGACGTAGGTAGCACATGCTGTGACAAGTCCGAAGGGTAAGCGGCAGAATTCCATGAGACCACGATGAGTTGGAAAGGCAGTTAGGGGTTTGGCTCTGTCTGTCAATGGAATTTGGTAATAAGCCTTGCAGAGGTCAATTTCCGAGAAGTATTTAGCACCAGCGAACATGTGAAGGTCTTCTTCCATATTACAAGACGGCTCAGCGTGGAAGACCGTAACGGAGTTCAATTTCCGGTAATCAATAGCCATCCTGTAGGAACCGTCAGACTTCCGAACCATTACAACAGGACTACAGTGGGGAGAGGAAGACAATTGAATTATCCCTTGTTCCAAAAGGCTATCTACTTCTTCATCAAAGTGAGGTCTAAGGTGAATAGGGACAGGGTACAACCTAGCTTGAATCCTGTTGGTGGTGGTGAGGACAATATCGTGCATGATAGTCGAGGTACAGCCAGGTGTGGTGGAGAATACATCCCTGTAGTCCAGCAGTAAGTCCTCGATGTCGCCTCGTTGTTCCCAGGGCAAGGAGGGATTTATCTCCGGCATACTTGGTGGTGAAGAATCCAGCCATTCATCGGCCGTAATGGGCAGTTCCGTGGAGCTGGCGTCAGGCAATTTCTCCTCCACGACGGGAACGGTGCTGTCCTGGGGTTCGCTTGTTTCGAGAGATTGAATCTCGTCGAGAACATGGAGCCTGTTAACAACTGCTCGTCGATGGTATCTTTTAAGTAGATTGGCGTGGTATAGTTTAGGCCCACGAGGCTCGTCTATAAGGTAATCAACATTACCACGTCTTTCAAGGACCTTGTATGGACCATTCCATGCTACCAATAACTTGCTTGTGTGGCTGGGAAGAAGAACTAGTACCTCGTCACCTGGATTAAACTTCCTGTCCTGAGATTTAAGATCAAAATAGGACTTGTAACGGGCAGTACTTACATCAGCTGCTTGAGCAGCAAGCTGGGCACATTCTGACAACTTGTTTCGAAGTTCCAGGACGTATTGGAAGCTGGTTCTTTCTTCTCCCTGGATGTCCTGATTATCCCACAACTCCTTCAACACCGTGAGAGGTCCTCGAACAGAGCGTCCATATAGTAGTTCAAAGGGGGAGAACCCGGTCCGATCACTGGGGATTTCCCTGAGGGCGAAGAGCGTGGGAACGAGGTAACGGTGCCACTCCCTGGGTTTGTCAGCACAGAGCTTGCGCAGAGCTGCCTTGAGAGGACCATGGAGCCTCTCTATGCGTCCATTGCCACTGGGATGGAAAGGAGTTGTGAAAATAGGTTTAACACCAAGCAGCTTATGTAACTCTGATAACAGACTGGAGGTAAACTGAGTTCCTCGATCAGAGAGGATTTCTCTAGGAATTCCTACACGTGCAAATATCACTAGTAAGGCTTCAGCTACTGATACTGAGTCTATGTCCTTAAGTGGCAGGGCCTCTGGAAACCCAGTTGCAAAATCTATTAAGGTAAGAATGTGTCTATGGCCCTCGGAAGATGGAGGAGAAAGAGGTCCAACGAGGTCAATGGCGACTCGGGAAAAAGGCTCGGTGATCACAGGTAGGGGCTGAAGAGGGACAGGACGCACCCGGCCCTTTGATGACATCCGTTGGCACTTGTCACAAGAGCGGCAGTAGGCACGGATATCCGCTCCCATACCTGGCCAAAAGAAATGTTCATAAATTTTCAACTCAGTCTTGCGGTGAGAGAAATGTCCAGCCAAGGGACTCTCGTGGGCCACTGAGAGTATGATCTGGCGACACTCACTTGGGACAACCAGGCATTGTTGGCCTACCTTATTTGGAAGCTGAGAAGTGAGGCACTTGCGGTAGAGAAGCCCATTGACGTACAGGTACTGGAAGGACGACCCGTTCCTGGCTTTCTCAACTTCTCCCGTAGAGGCTTTCTGTCGTACCCCAGTTAAGGAAGGACACGAGGCTTGCAGTTGGTTGAACTCTTGAGGGGTCATGGAGAGAGGCTGAAGTTCTGGAAGTACCAGAGGATGCAGTCTTTTCATCCTTCCGGCACGGGTGGTAACAGCGTGTACTTGGTCAGCCGAAGACACAGTCGAAGCACTGGTAGAAACCTCCGGCTGCAGCTCTGATGACAAGGATGCCCTGCTGGAATCAGGAAGAGGAGCTGGAGAAGGATTAGAGACCTGGGGATCCATAACTCCCGGGATGTTTCCTATCAGAGCGCCAGCAAACTTTATAGGAGCTCTCACCACCTCAGTCCAACCAGTGTAGAAGGGGCAGCGCACGTAGCACTTTACAACTGGGAATTTGTCTACTCTTCCCAAGTAGTCAGCTAGGGAAATCTTGGGACAACTCTCCACATCTACGTCTGGAAGCACCTCTTCTGAGACTACCACACACGAGCAGCCAGTGTCACGGATGATGTTCGAGCTCCAAGATCCGTTAATGGTGCCCGAGACAGAATAGTTTGGGACACTCTTGTCACCAAGGCAAAACCCAACCTTAGGAGTCGACTTACCCGCTTCCCAATCCTTGAAGGCGCGGGATTCTTAGGGCAGCGCGGCCGAATATGGCCGTCTTCTCCACACTGGTGGCACGTAATTTTCTTAGGGGTGGACTGGACAGAGGACTTGCTGGAGTCACCTTGAGATGATGTAGGGCTTACCCCAGAGGCAGCTTTAGAAGTTCCTCGGGAACTAGAAGAGTAGGCTTTCGGGTAGGCGTGACGGGCAGATGACCAGTCGTCGGCAAGCCTTACTGCGTCGGGAAGGTCTGTCGGCCGACGCTCCTTGATGAAAACCCTCAAATCTGGAGAAAGATTAGTCAAAAACTGGTCAAGCAGGATGAATTTTTTAAGACCTTCAAAAGTGTGGGCGACATCAGATGCCTCCGACCATGCCTGGAACAGTCGAGTCAGATGGACAGAGAACTGCTGATAATTTTCCCCAACCCTAATCCTGGCTTGGCGGAACTCCAGACGGTAGTTGTCGGCGGTCTTACTGAACCCAGTGAGGAGAGCTTTCTTCAGAAGAGCGTAATCTTCAGTTATGTCAGCAGACAACGACGTATACAGTTCAGTAGCCTTACCCGTGAGGAGACACCCAAGTCTTGCAGCGTAGCTATCCTTATCAATCTGGAGTAGTTCAGCCACCCTTTCAAAGCGCACGAGGAAGTTGCTTATATCATCTCCCTCTTGATAAGTTGGCAACTTCGGTCCTCTGACGTTCTCACAGGAAGAAGTACTCACTTTTCCTTGACCGGTGCTGCGGGCGAGCTGTATCTCCTTCTCAGCTTGAAGCTTAGCAAGTTGGAAGTCTCTCTCAGCAGCTCTTTCTTCTCTCTCTGCTAGGAGCCGCTTCTCTTCTCTCTCGGTAGCTCGCTGGTCCCTCTCAATAGCTTGTTGTTGTAGAACATACTGACCAAGCTCAGCACCCTCAAGACCCAAAGCATCGGCCTGAGCCTTAAAAACATCAAAGCTAGACATAGCGTGAAATCACAATGTAAATAGATCAAACACTCAAGATATAACCAGACAACCCAACAATAAGAGCAATAAGGACCCAGAGAGAAAAGATAAGTGAAAGGATAGAAAACCCAAAACAATAAGTGTGGAAGAAACAATGGTAACAAAACAGCCCTGAAAAAGGGCACAAGACAACAGTCAACACAACACTAGGAGTGCTTGTGTAGAACAAAAGTAGTTTCCAACAACACGATTGAAAACAAAAGGGTTACCATCAACAAACCCTACCGCAGGCATACAGGAGCCACAGAAGAACGGTAGAGGATGAACACTTGCTTCCGGGCCGCAGACAGCAAGTGGCGCGCATGGGCGACTTCATAGACCCTTCCAAATAGCAGTTGACCCAATCCTGGCGAGGTCGCCACGTGTCAAGGGTTCCAAGATGGGTGCTGCTATCGGAAGGTAAAACAAACATGAGAGAATGGTTAAGACACCATTTACTATTCCAATAACCAATAACCACCAAACAGCCTCACAAATAACAGAACCTTCTGCAGGAAGGTTGCAGCACTCTGGACTCAGCAGCGACACTCAGCTCGGCTTCCATCCGTCTTGCGTCCCTTCGTCTCGTGTGGCGAGGGCGGGGCAGCACAGCTCCGCCCTTGTAGGTGGCGTTGAAGTGGTAGGCGAAAGAGGCGCAGGAGGAGAAGGGGCGTCAGGTGCACAGCAGTGACGGGAGTCGGAGCGTGGTAAGGAGAGGGTAGCAGCACTCAGGACCAGCCCACGGCTCTGAGGTAACCACGGTGAGAGCAGAGCCAGCCAGCGTAGGAGGAAGTGAGCAGGACGAGGCTCAGCTTCTGTCTGCCGAGGAAGGCGAGCTGCAGGAGCCACGTCAACTCCTACTGACGCTCGAGAAGCCGCGGTGGCCGCTTGAGAAGCTTCGGTGGGTTGCTCAGATGAAGCGCCGAGCAACTGGGTTAATAACGAGCGCCGACGGTCGAGTGTCGGATAGGTGAAGGTCGTTGGCCTCGTTCAGGTGGTAGTTGCCCTCACACCCGGTTCACCTGTTCCAAGGCATGGTCGCAGCCAAGAGACGTGAAAGGTACCAACGACTTTCGGACGACCCAGTGTTTCTCCAAGTACGAGTACGTCCACGCTCTTGGATTCTTGAGTCGGAGGTCCTGCATCATGGCCACGTAAACCGGGACGAACCGGGCGTAGGAGCTTCGATTCAGGGCGAAGAAGAACGGTCCGAACTCCTCCAACGTCTTCAGGTGCAGCGCCCAGTCTCCTGTCCGCACAGCCCTGGTGTAGTTCAGAAGCAGGAGGACCATCTTTGAGGGTTTCTTCACGCAGGATTTTGGCAGCTTTCAGGAGTGTAGCAAGCTTGAAGTCCTCGATTGTCCTCTGGTTTGTCAGGGCCTCTTTCCTTGCCTCCGCCAGATGAACCAGTTCGGGTTCGCGAGGGTTCTTGGGCTTGGTGAACTCCACGCCAGGGACCATGGTGGAGAGGAGTTCCTTTATCCGCCAGCGTGAGCGGCCAACACCATGCTGCTCCTTGATGGCGTCTATTTCTCCCATCGAGAGAACCACTCCACTTTCCAGCTTCTCGCTAACCTCTTCCACGAACTCGATCACGGAGCGATCTTCTGGCTCTTGTTGAGTGGAGGCCACTGTCCGCAACTGGTTGACGACATGAATGCTCCAGCAGCCCTTATGGTACATCACGTCGGCAGCCAGGACGTCGAGGTCAGGAGGAAGCTGGATTTTCCACGCAGAATTCGTTCCTTGTGGACCGCCTCAATGATTCGATTGGCACTCCCGGTCGTGCTCACCCGGTGCAGGACTTCATTTGGCTTGTCTCCATCACCGCAGAAGAAGCATTCCTTCCGGGGAATAGGAGCGCTGATACGGCGGGGGACTCGAGGCGGCGGGGTGTCAGGCCTAGAAGTAGAGATGGATAAAAGCCCATAAATCAAGACCATAATAATCAAGCAATATTTTTCATGTAGAAAGAATTTTTAGAAAATTAAAAATATTTTCATTAAAAACATTAAATAAAAAAAATTAAATTAAAAATTAAAAACATCTTTACCTTGAAGGTCCGGGTTGGGCCTCCGCCGCAAGGTCCTGTTGTTCATCTTCGTACTGCCTCGCGAATTTGTGGGGCTGGATTTTAGCAATGCACTGTCGGTGCCAGGACCAATCGTCCCTTCTAGAGGACCTCCTGTGGGCCTCTACGAATTCGCCTTTCGAAGCCCACTTGGCCAGCATACTCCGAACATCCTCCTTGGGCGTCTGAGGTCGAAGGACCACATCTCCGTTAGTTGCACCGCAAATGACACACGATTTCATTGCGAGCCCTGGGAAGGAAAATGTGCGATATAATAAATGAATTTATTTTATTTACGGGTTTATAGCTAATTTCTAAAATTATAGCCAATGCAATTTTACATTTATTTGCGAAATTTCATTACCGTATGTCATAAAGTACGACCATGAGGGGACAGTCAGAGAAAATTCCCATTTTCTATGAATCATACGGTAGTGCCTTTATGAGAACAGATACATCCAGAAGCATTTTATAACTTTTGTTGTGCTCCTAATAAGCTTCAATTTGAGTCCAAAACGAGGTCTCTACGACGTCTGGTTCTCATTCTGCAATTTTTTTCTTGCCAATTTCCGAAATTTGCAATTTGCGCAAAAACTTACCGCTAACGAGTGACCCAACTACGATTTTCGGATTCAGCGGCACAAAATGCTTAGGATAAGACCCTCAAAATACTTCCTTCACGTAAGGTGAAGCGAATCGCCCTAAGTGACCCAACTAAGAGCACGAAACTCAGCTCTGTCTACTCGGCGTTGTTCCTCCATCTCACGGCGAGCGGCCGCCTCCCTGTCAGCAAACCATTTGAAGAATACTGAGAAATCAGGGTAGACAGGTGTGTGAGAAGGTGCATGGTGTGGCGACCTGGGTGGAGTGGTGGTGGTGGGTGGGGTGGCGGGCGGAGGTGGGGAGGCGGTGTCCGGGGCCGCCGCGTCACCCGCGCCTGCGGTAGCACCAGCCAACGTCTGTGACAGGCTGTCTGGTTGTCCCGGCGTCCCTCATCTTGCTCCTCAACTCGTCTGAGAGGCTTGGGACGTTGTTTTGACCGTGCCATGCCGAGGAATTACTCGTAGATGTGAGAGCAAATGTGTGAGTGTGCGTGCTGTGGCGGGAAGACAGCTGGGCAGGCAGGCAGCGAGAGGTGCAGCAAGGAGGTATGCGCGGGCTCACGGCACGCCGCTTCGCCTCTCGTAATGGCAGTGCAGTCAGTGTCTTGCGAGACTCGACAGAGAGCAGAGGTGCGTCGCGCAGCACTCGTTTCTGGGCAAAGAGACGTAACCAACCCCTGAAACAAAAGCGGCACCTCGATGCAAACACTCCCGGGCACTGCACTGCACTATACCGCCGCACACTGCACTGTAATACACTGCCACACGCTGCACTGCACTGCACTGTCACGTAACACCACGGGTCCGCACTACACAGTCGTAACACACGTCAGCAATCTCACAGCTGGTGGCGGGAGGACGTGATGGCGCCGCCGGCTACTGGGATGAGTTCTTTCCCCTCGTAACTGACGTCTCCAGGGACAAGACGTTTCGTCACTGCGCCATGTTGGTTGCGGGATGTGTAATGGAGGGCGTGTATGCCTAAGTAAGGGCAGACATACACGCAGTACACGTAGATTCTTTACTTGTCCTTAGAGCTACAAAGGGTAGGAAATGGCGGCCAGTAGCGACTCGGGAGCACACGCTCACGCGCTAGCTGAATGCGCAGAGAAATACACAGTGTTGCCACATACACGTAATATGCATTAATACAATACATAACCCAATTTATGCAGTGTTTATACACAGGATAAATCTGTTTCTGCACAGTCATCCTCATTGGATGATTGTGTAGAAACACTTCCGTGTCCTGGGATCAGAGTTTGCAGTTTTCACACCAAATTCCATCTCACACCACATCTACACATATCCATGCACACCATGGCAAGTGTGTCATGGATTTTCTATTGCTCGCAACAAGCTTTATAGGTGGCCAGACAAATACAAAAAAATATTTCCAATTGGAACATTATGATAGTACACAAATACCTTAGGATTCCAGGGGTGATCAGACAGCTAGGAGTTCTCCCCACAGCTGGAATTATCCCCAGCTGATCCATACCCAGTGTCATATGTCACTCACCCCATCCACTCCCTCCACTTTCCATGGCATTCCATAACCAATGTCCCTGTAACTATGTGTAGCACAGCAGTAAATGACAGAGACTCAAGGGTGTTCTTTGGTTCAGAAATACTCCTCTTTCAGAACACTGAAGATTTCTGGCTTCTTTTTTAAAATTTTTTATGCCACATTCTGCGATGGGAGAGTGCGATACAAATGGTATTGTTTACTCTGAAGGTTACATCTAAATAACTTACATATCAGGTTCTTTATAATCACTTACAAGTATGATGCTGCAGTGGTACAGCCATACCCATACCTCAGCACTTACAAGGAACATCCCACAAATACTATCAAGTTTTTGTTACTCATAGACTTTACTGCTGGTCAGAAATGGATCGTAGCATACTTTGATTCTTAAATCAACTGGTTGAACACTGTAACACTATCAAAATCAGCATGTATGTATGTAGGTGTGTATTGTTTCAGCAGGATGGGATGTGTGTATGTAGTACTTGTCTCCGTGCTGTTGGTTGCTCTTGAAGGGTTTCGCTCCATTTGTGCACATTTTCTGGTTCTGGAACTTAATTTTTCATCCAGTTTAATGTAGGAAAAAGAAATACTGTACCAGAATTTATTATCTTTATTCATAGTCTTATGTTGGCTTGTGTTTTCCAAACAGAAAACTTGTACTGTACTGTTGGCTGCCATCCAACACGCTGTGGAGAGTTTGAGAAGGAGGACACTTCTCCAGAAACTTACCTGGAAGAATTACTTCAGCTTACCCTTGATAATAGAGAGAAAGTAGTTGCCATAGGAGAGTGTGGCTTGGATTATGATCGTACCCAATTTTGTGCTCCTGAGATACAAAAGAAGTGAGTGTTGCTATTTATCAAATAGGAGGAAAATATTGTGTGGACATATATCTAGCTTATATAAAACCTTTTTCAAGATTAGGGTTGTCTGCCTGTTGAACACTGACCCTAAGGAATTTTTCAAGTATATATATATATATATATATATATATATATATATATATATATATATATATATATATATATATATATATATTTATTTATTACTTAGAACAAATAATAGAAAATCTGTTCTTAGTACAGGCAAACCCTGCTTAATGAAGGGGTTACATTCCTAAAAAAACCTTCATTAAGCGAAACTTCGTTAAGCGAACTGATTATAACAAGTTTAACCCCTGACTTGAACTTCCATTGAGAGTAAGCAAAGCGAGAGTGCATCATAGTACAGTGAAAGCTTTAATGAAAGTAAGAATTATGAAGTTAAACATTTAGGCAGTTTAATTTAAGTCATTATAATGTACACTAATGTATGTATGTACATAACTTTATAATGTTGATGATCTTAAATTTATGAAGGGAGAGAGAGTGAAACGGGAAAGACACTAACCAGCAACCTGTGGGATGTAAACAAAGGGCGCATCATTGTATCACATACAAAACTTATGTACCACATTTCCACAAGGCTTTCCATTTTATCCATTGTAGAGTCACGAGTTCAGGTGGTTCTTTTAGCTGGCAAGGGAAATATGGCCTCACCAGCCTTCTTAATAGAGTCTGCTGACTTGAAAATAGTAGAGACAGTAGATGGAGTGAATATGGTGGCGAGCAATGCTATTAGTTTTCTCACCTCTCTCGTGTCTGTGAATAATATCCAGCTTCACTTCAAGAGTAAAAGACTTCCTGGTCTTCTTAGCAACACTAGCCGACATTGCAAGGTGTTTTGGTGGCAAGTTGAGCAAGGGAAGACAATCTGCTGCTGACCTTGTTATTGTTTTGAACAGAGGGAGTGAGTGGTGCGCGTGTTGTCCACGAGAGGCGCTGGTGAATTCAAAAGCCTGTCAGCTTGCGTGATACAGTGGTGCTTTCAAACTTGGAAAAAATTACCTGGATAAAACTTCATTAAAGCGAGTTTGGTGTTCGTTAAACGAGCAGATGGTAGTACAATTAAACCTTCGTTGTTGTGAAATTTCGTTGTGTGAACCTTCCTTAAGCGGGGGTTGCCTGTACTGCAAATGGAAGTATAAATACTACTAAATGTCTTTATGTTAATAGGTGTTTAGTAAATTGCAGTTGTAATACATTTTGATTCATTGTTTGCATTATTTCAGATATGCCATTAAGTGAGAAATTTTCACAGGTATTTTGAGAAGCAAATCAGTCTAGCAGAAGTAACTGGACTGCCAATGTTTCTTCATTGTCGCAATGCTGCAGGAGACTTGGTGCAGATCCTCACTGCCCACCGTGAAAAGATTAGTGGAGGAGTTGTACATTCCTTTGATGGCACTCAAGAAGAGGCACAGCAGATTTTAGATTTGGATCTTTATATTGGATTGAATGGATGGTAATATTGCTTTGAAAAGCACATGAAATGCTGAGAATAACTTGAATATGAGATAATTTCATGTGTACATCCAATCTATGAAATATGAAAGCGGGTTTTGATAATACACCTTCATTATGAATAGCAATGTTTACTTTTACCAAATAAGGAATATAAAATTGTTCACCATCTTATGTCTGACAACAATATTGCATCCAACAGCTCCCTGAAAACAGAAGATAATTTAGCAGTTGCAGCATCAATTCCACCTCAGCGGCTCATGATTGAAACTGATTGCCCTTGGTGTGAGATTCGCCCAACCCACGCCGGCCACAAGCATGTCACAACCACTTACCAGACTAAGAAAAAGGAGAAGTGGGAAGCTGGAGTCATGGTGAAGAGTAGGAATGAACCAAATTGTATAGTGTAAGTGTTCTGTTGTACTTTTGTTATTACAACTTGCATAGATGTTGGTATCAAAAATGTATCTGGATTGATCTTATTATGTTTCCGTATTGCTGAGTATTTGTATGCATTGATGATTGTGATGAGAAATATAAGTGATTAGTATAATGTAGGTGCAATTAAATAAGTAGGGGGAAGATCCGTAAGAATGGGTAGAAGTTTTTGGCAGACAGTTCATGGAGACACTCAGAATCAAGTTGCTGCAGGGTTGTGAGGTTTATGGAAGTTGAAGAATTTATTGATAATTTATGATACTGAATGAATTTTATTATCTTTGCAGACAAGTTTTGGAAGTTTTAGCAGCAATTAAGAAAGAAGATCATGATAAGTTGGCAGAGCAATTATACAACAATACCATGAAACTGTTCTTTCCCTCTAAAACAGAGTAAGAGCAGTTCTGGTTCCAGTTTTCTTGGAGTGATTGATAAAATATTGATATAAACAAAAGTGAAAAATAGTATGTTTACCCATTCTTATAAATATTTTTCATCTATAATTGGCAAAGAGTAACAGAGTATGGAGGTCAGGATAGATGAAGGGGTATACTGTATTCTGGATGTCACTTGAGTTGCACATTATACTCTGTTCGTGATCACTAGAGGCACAAGCCCTTCCTCCCAGGTGGAACATGTGAGGTGGATCAACACTGGCCTGCTAACTGGCTGCTTGAGTTTACTGAAGAGCATGCATTTTACATTTTTTTTCTTTTGTTCTTTTTTTTCCAACACAAACTATTTGCTTTGAGTACATGAAAGTCATCCTTCACCATCTGTAGTAAATGTCTTATTACTTGAACACAAAAGCAACTCAGTTGGTGTGGGTGGTGGTGGTGGTGGTGGTGAAAATGATTGTGGTGGTGATGAAATTAAAGATGACCATTTCCTTTCACTGCTGCTACTGTTTCTACTGGTGCTGCTGTTACTCCTCGTCCTCCTCCCCCTCCTCCTACCATTATTTTAAGGTGTCAGCCTTTAGTTGATATAGAGATTGGGTTTCACTGTGATACATGAAGTCATGTCATCTTTTTTCTGCCTACTGTGTAGTTTACTTATGATTGGTCTGTTAGGTGTTTGTGATGTCTCTTTACCATCTATAGTAAATGTCTTATTACTTGAACACAAAAGCAACTCAGTGGCACTTGATGAGAAGCTGACACATGGTAAGAAAAATGCAGGATTGTAAATTTCTGCATGGCCACAGTAAAGCTGCCTGGTAGCTGGTAGGCTGGCTGATATCTGATTGGTAGATGGCTGTGTGGCTGGCTGGCAGCTGGATACTTGGGTGGCTGGCTTGGTTGCTGGCTGCTGAGTGGGTGGCTGCCTCGTAGCTAGTTAGTGGCTCACTGGTTAGCTAGCTGATAAATGGCTGGATGCCTGGCTGGTAGCTGGTTGATGAATGGCTGGTGGCTGAGTTTCCTCTTCTACAACATTCCTGTTGTCAGTTACAACTTCACAGCAACAGAAGGTTGGTAGCCGAAGGATTTTTGTCTCAGTAATGTTTCCAAATTACTGATTCATCCACACTGTGTCAAGGAATTAAACAAAAATAATACTCGTAATTATGAATGAAGTTACAATATGTAGTTATATTTGTCATCATTATATCTTTAGTATATAATTCATGGTAGTACTTTTGATTGATTTCATGGATTATGCTAAAACAACCCTGCTTTGTTTATTTCATTTTGTGTTGGCACACAGGTCTGACTTAATTTAGGAAGTACAGTTTATATTTATACTTGTTGTCAGACAAAGCAACCTTATATCAAAGTTGTTAGAACCATCATTCCCAACTTTATGTGAAGCTTCTCAGTAGCATGTGGCAAGATAGTGTTGTTTTGACATGCATGAAAGTAGGAATTCTATGCAGCTATGCCTCATTCATTTCATAAGTTTCATATAATGGAGAACACAGAACAAGTAATTAATTTCTTACCAGTACAATTCACACTGCAAAGTATCCCTGATCAGTGTTTTAAGTTCAATGAGATGTACATTTTCAATGAGAGAAAAGGAAATGTGTACACCTCCATTCTTTGGCATCACCACTTTCAGTTCACCCAGTTTCACAATTAGGCTTGTAAACTGAGCTGCGGACATATTGCTTTGTGGAAACTTGAGAGAGTCGAGCATCCTGCAAATAGGAAACATCTTAGCACTTGTGATGAAGTGCAAGTATACAATAGTCTTGGATAATAGTCATGAAACCTTTTGAGGTGTTAGAATATTGGAGCTTGTGTTTTAAACTATATATATAATATGAGGAGCAGAAAAAGTTGGATGGAAGACTGATCATGGGGTCAGGTTTGAATAGACTCACCCATCCACAGGCAGGAGTGCACGGATCACATTACACATCCTTATCCAGTTACTTCCAACCTTTGAGACAAATAATGTGGCATGCTTTACATCTTTACTCTTGGCACTCAGAAAAGACAGCTCTGGAAGGTTGTCAGGCTGGACATCTGGCATCACATGGATTCCTGAAAGATACAAAAACAAATCATGCCATGAGGTGTTTTAAATACGTACACTGAATAACAACTGCAGTGATGTTTTATGGTATGTGGTGACTCAGTTCTGTTGTTGGCCACAATTCTCAATTTCAATTACACTTACTGAACTCTCCTTCCAATCTCGTAAATGTATTTACCTCCTTATATGTTGAAATACATGCACCTTGATTCCATCTACTAACTGCTGTCTCACATAAGACATCACACATTTTAAGGATATTCTGGAGAGCTTCTTATCAATATTATACATGCCAAATCTTCATCTGTAAAAGCTACTTATAATTTCCTTACTCTTTTTATCCTTCTATCTTCAATACTATGCTTCCCTTCCTATCAATACACTCTCCTGTAGCTTGCTTCAAGTTCTCTGCCTCTATCAACATTTATTTCCCACATATACTTATTTATAGTGGCCTTCCTTGTCTCTTTTACTTTTCCTAAACAATATTTTAGCATAATTTTGCAAGTGTCTAATCCATAGTCTTTTTTTCTTCCTAAATTCTTTATTCCTTTGATTGAAATTATCAATTGATTTTTCACTAAAGACTCTCTTACTTGCAAATGTGAGTACATACCAAGTTGTTGAATGCAGTTTCTTTTTATCAAATCAGGCAGTTCTGTCAGTATTTGCTGAGCTTGTTTAGTGGTGCCAAATGTGATACATAGTTTTTTCACACTTTTAGGTAAGTGAGAAAATGTTTTCAAATTTCCAGTGAATTTGCTCACATTGCATCTAGAAAAAAAAGATAATAGCTGTCAATGTTATTGATGTTAAATAGTTTTAGAGGACTTCAGTAAAAGAAAACAAGAAAGAAAAGCAAACTTACTTTTTGTCTTTTTCCTCTCCATGTAAAGACAGTTAAGGTGATTGTCTGAAAATCCACATTGTTCATGTTTCCATTGATGTCGGAGGGAGAGTTCAACTTCACATTTTCTCTTGGAAAGCTCGTGTAACATGTCATCCAGATATGGAACATACGACACCTCATTTTCCAGAATAATTTTAACTGGAGTGTTGACATCCAGATACTTAAACAGCACCATAGCAGCTCCTGTGTGGCCATCACAAATTTCAATTGACTGAGGAAAGGATGGAACATATTAGATTGTGTTGAAGGATTTAAAGACAATATTTGAGACACTAATTAACTGAGCAGACATTCATGTGGCATGCAATGATTATACTATTTATCTCTTTTAAACCTGAAAGGATAACCCATCTATCCTGTGCCCATCCTAGATAAACATTAAACACACTGCATGATAGGGCTTGCCATTAGACATAATGAAGAACTATTGTGTGGTATCCAGTTCCCAAAAGCCAACCATACAGCCTATGGCAATAAGTAATAGCCTGCATCCCCACAGCTCCATGACTGGGGCTGAGAGCTTTCTCCTGGTGTTTTTATTTTTATTATGTCTCAAGTGCATCAGTACTGGTGTGTTTGTACTATCAGTACTGGTGTGAATAATGCCCCTTTTGTTAAAATATTTCATCATGCCTTAAATGAACATAGTTACAAAGTCATTTAACTCATGGAGACCATCTTTATTCAGGCAGCTGCTGCAAAATTAGTACTCCAACTCTTCTTTGGAATCTTTTGACCGAGTCTTATTCTTAACAAGTGCATATGATTATAAACAACTCAATATTCATATATTGGTTAATTAGGCTGTTCCTGAAGTACACAATTGATCTCTAGAAAATATAGAAATATTGTGCAATCCTATGAATAGTGAAAATATTGAGGGAAAAAAAAGCCCAATGAAAAACTAATAGGCAATGACATAGTAATTACCTTTGCTGGATCCTAACTTATAGTTGTTTGATTGACAATTCCTACTCATGGTCAATTTATCATAATGGGATCAGGCAGACTTCATTAAGCACAACCAGGAACCAAATTGTTGTGTTGGTTGAGGACTAACTTTAGTGTTGAGCAGTAACAATGTTATTTCTTAGTGCTTCAATTGTAATGGATGAATTTTGATGTATAAGTCTCGTATGGCTTCCTAAAGAGAAGTACCTTAAAGTGACAAAGATTTTAAAGGCAGACAAATTCCAACTGAATACAACTTGCTGATCATTACTGAAGTGCTTGATGTATTTGTGAAGCTTATGTGTCATACAGGGTTTGATCCCTCACCTTCTCTTCTCACAATACTCAAACATTTGTCCACTAGTTGTAATGGCTTTATATCCTGGAATAATAATGTGGAACAAACATATCACCTCACATGTGTCTACTTACACCAGAAAAGAAGTGAGCCAAGAGGCTAGCCAATTCTTCATTACATTCAGCCTCCATGAGAAAATCAAGCCACCTGGTTCCCTGGAACCCTTCTCTCCATTTCCTTCATAAGATCTGCAGAGTATTCTTGTAACTTACTTGAGCCTTGATGAGTCAGAAGTCCAGTTAAATACAGGAACATATTATCATATTTTGTCAGGTCCTTGTGTGTTTTGAGAAGCTTCTGGCATAGTCTTTTTAATGACTTTGTATCTTTGTCGCAATATTTATCTATAATGGTGAAGATCTCCTTCCTTCCCTCCTCGGGTACTGTGAGCTTCTTTAGAAGAGACGTGATCGCTGCCCTGTCTGAAGATGTATCATTCTCTTTATTGATAAATGTCATAAATTTGTTTGCAGCATAAAATTCCAAAATACTTTTGTGATGTACAGTGAGGTACGATATAAAACCTTTACTAGTCCACACTTTATCAACAACAAGAAAAGCCTCCGACATAGCATTAAAGGGAAGTTTGAGTTCTGTACACTTGTTATCCAGTGCCTTTATTGACAGATCAGAAAGCTGCATAGAGTCAGATGAAAGTATATCCAGGCAAACACTATAGAACTCTTGCAGAAACTTCTTTATTCCATCTTCACACTTATCTTTGGGCTGAGCAACAACACTTTTGCGTCCTTGAAGTCTTTCCGAGACTGAATGAGCTCGTGGAAGGCAATGTAGAGGCCAGTTGCCGTCGTTTTGGGATTCATTTGATCTGGGTCAGCAGCCCAGAGGTAGGTGAGCAGTGTGAGGTTGAGAGGCAGCCGGTAGTGTTCACCAAGTTAAGATTGGGAATGTTTCAAGAAGATCAGTTTTCTAGTTTCTTGAACACACTGTTTTTCACTTACCATTTCATTATGCAACTTTTCTACAAATTCAATTCTTTTATGGAAAGGAATGCCTCTCAGTACTGTTTGCACTTTAAGATGGTGGTTTATGATATGAAGAAGGTCAGAGTGTTTGCTTGGCCTTGTGGTGATTAGGAGTTGTAGTTTTCTGCAGCTCTTTGGTATCTGCTTTTCTGTTAATTCTCTTATGAGTTTTTCAGACCCTTCATTTAGTTCATCAAAACCATCCATCACTAGTAATACCTTCAGTTTCAGTATTGAGTTAATTAGATCATCATCAGCAAATTTAAATGAGGCTGTTGGTATAAGAAAATTAATTAGACCTAAATAAGAAGAAATAAACTTGTTTTTCCCCTCAGCAAGTAGAACCAAATCATAATCACTGAGGCCTCTAAAAATTTATTTATCCCCTGCCCAATCTGACAGGATTAGTTTAGTGAGTGTGGTTTTTCCAGCACCAGCATCACCTTCCAGTATTATGACTGTAGGTTTTTCTCTGCTCTCAGTCTTCACCTCAAGAAGTTCTTTGTATTCCAAGTCAAAAATTTCCTTCTCATTTGTCCAGTGTACATCAAGTTTGGTAAATACATTTTTGATATTCAGTTTCTTTTTTCTCGTCACAAAGGATGCTGGATCAATATTGGATAACTCTTTGTATCGTTCTGACAATTCACTTTTGCCTTGTTCATTGATTATGCTTACTTGCTCTTTCCTGAGCTTGAGCAACTGTTGCTGCAACTCAAAAGGATCCCCTAAGGTTGCCTTCAGAATATTATCTATATGTTCATTTATCTTCTTTATTTCTTGATCTACATCATCTTTAGGCTTGTACTTAGTTTTAGCTAATCTTAACAATGCCTCAGGTATCTTTTTGAATTGCTCACACAAGTCATCTATAGCCTTATCATCACATTTGTGCAATGGTTCATGAACTAGCTTGTTTCTTAAATTTTTTGCAGTGGTACAAAGAGATTCCAGTGTCATTCCCAGCAGACTCTTCTTCCCACTTCAAGTCATCACATCCTGACTTTATGCAGGCAAACAATAAACTGACATCATAAGTAGCACCATCATGATCTTTTTTAATCCTCTCTCTCGCATTTGTTTATCAAAATTTTTTTTAAATATCTTCATGGTCATGGGTTCCTCTCTTTTCGCATCAGTTAAATAATCTTTAATTGATTCATTGGCTCCTTTTTTGCATCCCCACTTGAACACCAGGTGGAGAGCATGACGGAATTCAGTCTTTGTTATCTTGAAGAGTTTGAGGATTATTATATCATGAGGAGTGATTGTGTCACGGAGCAGAGACATGATGGAACTTGTTGCGACACGTACATGTCATGTACAGTCTGGAAGATAAAGGTGGACTTCACTAAGATTGTGTTGGTCATAGCTCTTTGGTGTTTGGTAAATTAATGTGTGGAGATAAAAAGTAAATTAGGAACTACTAAGCTGAGCATGATTTTCTATAGTGTTTCTTTGGTATTTCAGTATCTTATGCATATTATGTACATTGCAAGTAAAATAGGCAGCTAGTTCAGGAATTAAGGCAATGAATGCAAAAATCAAACTACCGTGTTAGGGATATTCTGAAAGGAATATCGTCAGAATTAGATAGTGTGTGTGTGTGTGTGTGTGTGAGATACTATGTGAGAGGGACTTTCAGACATACAGCTGAAAAATACAAAGGCCAAGGAACGTACAGATACGAACTCTGTGTGACTGTATCCTCTCTGTAAGGCATAAGACTCTGATGGGAGGCTAATCCAAGGAATGATACTGATGTAGGAACCTTAAAGCTTAGACTAGAGTATATTTGGCCTTGAAGCTGCGAAGCTTAGGGTGAGTTATCAGTTGCCCCGTTTTTTTGTCAAATAAAATTTAGGTTAGGTTAGGTTAGTTACATCGAGCGAAATCATTGGAGCAGCGATTCTATAAGGGATTAATACACGTGCGTTTTGACATGTGAGAGTCACTGTCTGCCTGATAATTCTATGTGTGACTTCTTACTATGGCTGCTAAATTTCTGCTTTATGGCCAAGCAGTCATCAGTGGCATTACTGGAACCAAGGAAATCTTGCTGGATAAGGTGTTCCGTTGCCAACTTGCCACTATGCTATTTTGAAAATATGTTTTAATGTTTTCATTCACCCATACCTGATTACTTGAGTGATCTGCTTACTGTATAATTCCCTGTGGCGTTAATTCGGGGTTATTACAAAGAAAACGAGTATATCGTGGTGAATGATGGTGATTGGCGGTCCTTTTGAATCTTTATCTAGTACGGAGTACATACAAGTACGTACCTCTATAAATTATACTGGAATGAATTGTCATGGGATACGTCTAGTACAATGTAAGATACTGTAAGTAAATATGCAGTTTGTTAAGAGTAACACACATTAAATAAATATACAATGTAATGATCCTCGGAAAGACGAGAGAGTTTCTCTCTGTTGGATTGAGTTAAAATTTTAGTCTCGGTTTGACTTTCTCTTAAAAAGGACCAGGCAGACGTTATTGCCGTGCATTACTGCAGAACCCTGTTGGTATTTTTGCACTCCAGGGAGGCCTGCAGAGGATAACGTTGACCTCTGCCTTCTTCCTTACCCGCGGATCCCCGCTGTGCAGATGGCCGAGGTTAAGGTGGGGTTGAGGGTAGCGGGGGGCGGTGTGTTGCTGGCAGCGGCCCAAGCTGGAACCACAACCAACAGTAGAGGTAAAATATCACACACACACACACACACACACACACACACACACACACACACACACACACACACACACACACACACACACACACACACTTTTAAAAATATTTATAAATGAAAATTTTCACTGTCACGTTGAAAGCTTAGCTTGCCCGCCATCAACCTTGTGATGATTTTCACGGAATAACTGGACTAGCCTGTTCAAGTGGTGTAAATTGTGAAGCAGTTTAGTGACTGAAAAGAAACGTTGAGATGACATGTACTTATTAAGAAGAGCAAAGAATTTGTAAAGAAAATGCGCGTAGTGAAGTTGAAGGTGTCGATAGGAGAGGAAAGCCATTTGGAAGATGGTCAGTCGGGATAAAGGATTAACTGCATGTGTGAAAGAAGCACTTGGACAAGTAGGAAGGAAATGTTAGCACATGTAGAGGTTGAAGCTCTTTTATCTTGGTCATCCACTTGTGTGACACATCCGGCGAGAATAAGCATCCTATATACAATCTGCGGTAAGTGGACCGCATACGACTTTCAAAGCATTCTATCGCTGACCGATCCTTCAAAACTAAGAGTGATTCAGGGACAGTTTGGCTATGTGCAATGTGGGCGACTGCCCAGGGCGCAATCTGTTTGGAGGCGCACGAGCGCACGTAAAAAAAAAAAAAATAAATAAATAAAAAAAGATAAATAAATAAATAAAAAAAATAAATAAAAAATAAAGAAATAAACAAAAAATAAATAAACAAATAAAAATAAATAGATAAGATAAGTAAATAAATAAATAATCGCCAGTTTTGTACACTAAGATATCGCTGATTTCCACGTCAAGTTAGCGGAGCGGTGAACTATCACGTCAACTTCCCAACTTTACAATCAAAAGAGCGGCACGAGGGAGAAGGGAACACAAGCTGCATCTGTTTCTGGGTGTGGTGGAGCTTTTGCTCCGCAGTGTTACTGGCTTTTTTTTTTTTTTTTTTTTTGCTTCCGGGTGAGACAGCGTTCCTCACTCCTTCACTGACCAAATATAATTAACATAATGCGGAGGTCGGCTTCATTGAGAGATTCTTCCCTCATTTTTGTTTTCGTAATACGCAATATTCAAATGCAGCACCTCTCCTCTCGCTGCAGCTGTCTTCAAATTCCATGCAACTGAAACTCCTCACCAGGAAATTAGCTCCCTTGAAAACAATGAATATATTTCTTTTCAACCTGTGCAGGAAGGAGCAATGGAGAGCGATGAATTGTTACTTTATGTCTATGCTCTCCTCCTCCTCCTCCTCCTCCTCCTCCTCCTCCTCCTCCTCCTCCTCCTCTTCCTCTTCTTCGTCTTCCATCTCGCCCTCAATAGTAAAAGATATAAGATAATAACAATGTCTGATATACTAGAGTGATAACAAATGCTTCCTTGGTTGGTAGTGATCCTCCAGCGGTGTTATGCAGTCGAAACAGGAGATGTAACAATAAGAAGAGGATGTGGCGTTTGCTGGTGACTCTACGTAACTACAGAACCGACGCTTCCTTTCTGTTCAAGCGCTTTGGTTCTGGAGCTTATAACGAAAAGAATAAAAACTGGCCCTGCTAACTGGCAATGATTGGACACAGTGTAGTGAATCACCAGGATTCTTATACGTTTCTTGATATAACACTCATGGATTTTATTCGTTAACTGCCTTCACAGTGAAGAAAAAAAAACTCATAATCATAACAGTTTTACCAAAAGTTAATGATTTTCTTTTATTTTTTTCGTTGTTACTGAATATAAAGAAAAAACACATCATCCCGTTTTATTTACTCATACATGTAAGTTTATTCATTCAGCTGGTTCCTGGAGTGTGTTGTGGTCTCACCCTACCCGAAGATCGGTCTATGAGCTCTGAACTCGCTCCGTAATGGGGGAAGACTGGCTGGGTGACCAACAGACGACCGTGAGAATGAATTACACACACACACACACACACACACACACACACACACACACACACACACACACACACACACACACACACACTCTCTCTCTCTCTCTCTCTCTCTCTCTCTCTCTTGGTAATGAGACGAGAATACGAAGCTGTTTATTAGGCGTGAAGAGCGCGAGGGAAGGATCCGTGGGACAGCAAAAGAGAGATCAGGGAAAAAGGCGAACACACATAGAGGGATCAAATTAGCAGTGACTCACGAAGACCGTGCACTGATCACAAAGGCACAGTAAAAGAGGAGAGAATGCTACATGGTAAGATAAAATACACCTATACATATTTCTTCACGTTTTGTATTATACTCTAATCGAATCCCTATGAAAGTCAACCATTTCAAATACGTATACATATATTTTTTTTCATGAAGGAGACAAGGCTGGGTAAGGTTATGTTAAGCAATGTCATCTCATCTTATAACTAACTTAAGTGTATGACAACTGAGGGTGACGTCAAGTAACAGAACCTATATGGATGACATGAACATCAACCATTTATTGGACTAGAATTTGATAGAGAGAGAGAGAGAGAGAGAGAGAGAGAGAGAGAGAGAGAGAGAGAGAGAGAGAGAGAGAGAGAGAGTGTGTGTGTGTTGTATAATCTTCACGAGATCTTCTAATTATTTACTGAGATTAATCCTCGTAGTTTTCGCAAGGATCTATTCGACTTGTTTTCTATTCGTGTCTCCTGGTAGGACACACGGGCAGTTATAAATCCCGCCAGTGATAAGCAGATGAGCGTAAAAGCGATATGCGCGTGTGGCTCTTGAGATAGATGCATATCGCCCATGAATAGTCCAGTCAGTGGCTGTGGCATGTCGTGGTTGTGAGTAGCTGTTCGACTACTTAGTGTCCACGGGGTTGGTATACGTGGACGAAAGGGAATCCCACCCACGCCATCTGTTGACCACCTTCCTCACTACTCTGGTCTGGTCTTTCGTAACCTACGTCATAGTACTCCCTCCAAAGTCTTGCCTGCATCTTTCCTTTCTTCATCTACAAACACGCTGCTCTTACAGTCGTGTGTGTGTGTGTGTGTGTGTGTGTGTGTGTGTGTTTTATCCATAGTTATCTATAATTCTTGTAATTTATGCTTTGTTTTCTTTGCACGCTTATATAACTGAATTATGTACTCTCCGTTTTCCCCCAGTCTCTCTCTCTCTCTCTCTCTCTCTCTCTCTCTCCTTTCATAACCACCTCCTCCTTCCCCCCGCCCCTCCCTTCCAGCGATCTCCGTCCCGCTGCCGGCCTCTAGGTGTACTGGTCTGGCAGGTGCGATGAGTATACGTAACTCAAGCCAGGTATACCCGAATACGTAAGCTTCCCTGCCCTACCTAACCTGTCAAGCATAGCGAGTCACGTGACAAGATGGAGGGCGTGCACTGAGTTGTGACTGGGAAAGAAAGATGGTTGTGAATGTGTAGGAGTGTCATAACGCATACATAATTTTTCTCTCCCTCTGCTGTTCCCGGACTTAAGTTCCTGTGGTGCATTTCTGGGAATACAGGTTAATGCGACCTCTCTTGTTGGCTCCGAGAGACGGGTCACACTCCCCTGAGCTTACGTATCTATGTATTTTTTCCTATTTCATTATTTTTTCCCAGAAGTCAATGATTAGCGTTTTTCCAGTGGATCACGTGCTCCGCATGCAAGCTACTTGGTGAAAGTACTGATGATTGTCACCATTCATCGCATCAAATTTTTGTGAAGAATACACTCATGATAGCAAGTTAAGGATGCATAGAATAGAAAATAAGCTCTCATTGTCTAGCCAGAGATTTCAACGAAACCTTCAAGAGATCTAAGATTCTCTCTGGTTTTATAACTTGGCAAGACGAAGAAGAATGGAAGTGAGTGAAGAGTTCTGGAGAAAAGAACATGAGAGTTTTAAGACTAAGGACTCTGCTCTCTCTGAGCAAATGTTTTGTTCATAATGTTATATTTCTAGCATATGCTAGGGAGGAGAATATATTTTCCTGTCTAAGTGCTTCATATAAATCAATATGAAACCCCCAGTATCAAAACTCTCGCAGTCCACTACACGTAACTCAATGAGATGCGCTTGGCGCATGCGCCGGGTGGCTCGGCGTCCAGTCAGACACAGCAGCCAGCCACCCAGCCTCAGACTCACAGCTCTGGCAGTTGTGTCCCATACTCCGTCTTGGGAAGATGTGCTTGTGAATTTCAGTGGAACATTAAATGAAAATGTGTTTTACGTCGTGGCTTTCTTTATTTTTACTATTGGCAAGCTTACCATCAGATCATGTGTTGGGACAGATAATCAGAGATGAAGATAGAGGCTCCTTCGCTGTAACAGGTGAGTGAGAGAGTTATAGATGCCCTGCGTGCCCGCCGTGTGTGCGTGTGGCAGCCTGCCTACCTGTGCTCAGGTGGACAACTCGCCTCCCACACGCCGCCAACCCGCCGCGACGCGTCCCTCCCCCACACCTGCTGCTACACACTTTGTTTGCTTGAGTCTCGTACAGTGTTAGTGCATTATTGTTCTCAGGAATGATTCACATGTGCCTAACGTAGGTGCTGATTGTGGAGTTTGAGGGTAGGGCTTGGCGTCCAAATTTTGCTCGTCGCATTCCTTCAGCACCGCGTGACACCAGCAGGTGACCAGCGAGTGTTGGCGGCACACACTTGTTAGCAGTGTGCGTTGTGGGAGTTCTGGAGAGGAATGATTGGGAGAAGGATGTACTGTATCATCCCTCAATTGTTGGATATTTCCATGGATGTAGAGGATTACTAATGTGTGGCAGAGTACAACTGTGTACTGCACGTATAACACACAGTATATTATCTTTATTAAATTACTGTACACATAATGCACTTTTCTTACACTCCAACTGCGACGTCTGAAGTTCATAACTCAATGTGGGGAAGGAACTTCAGTTAGTTAGCAAATGTTACTTGAATAATGAAAAGAACTATAGCAACATTAATCTTTGGGGACATGTTGGGTGCGTCTACCATACCTCGAGTCGGTGGACAATTGTTTATTTACGAAGTGTTCGTCGAGAAGCTAATGAATGGAAGTCTCCAGGAAAGGAAAGAAGTGTTGTGTTTGGGGGCGGCGTCCCCCATCCTGTACAACACAGCGTCATGCATTTAAACAGCATCTTGAGGTACCGTTACCTGATCCAGCCGCCCTCTCTCTCTCTCTCTCTCTCTCTCTCTCTCTCTCTCTCTCTCTCTCTCTCCGAATTTCTCTCGTCCGCTAAGCAGGTCGTCGGGGGAGTAAAGAGGCCGTGCAGGATGATGAGAGAGATTGCTCCTCGCTTGTGTGGTGCTGACGAGCGGGGGAAAATCTGATTGGGAAGGGAAAAAAAAAAAAAAACATGATTGGGAAAGTTAAGTTAGGGAGAGAGACCACGGTAGGCGCTCCAGCCAAAAGTCTTGACTGTAGTGGTTGGGTTATAACGTTAGTTGGTTAGTGATTCTTTGAGCGTTTTTATTCATTAATGTCGTTGTTATCTATTCATTAATTAGTCGATTTATTTTCTATGTTAAGTGTTTGCTTTTGATTACTCGTCTCTTGATTTTATGTTAATGAGTATAAGATTTGTTATTCTTGTACTTTTTTTTTCATCTCTCATTCGCACTGAGCCTTTTGACACAACCCTTGCCTCCCCATGCCCCAACTGAACACACACACACACACACACACACACACACACACACACACACACACACACACACACACACACACACACACACACATTCACACACACACACTTTCCTCATCCTTCATCTCACACATCTCTTCCATCTACAGTCTCTGAATCACCAATGACTCGTTCCCACATCCTCCCTCCCCCTTCTTTCTCTCTCTGTCT
Source organism: Portunus trituberculatus (assembly GCF_017591435.1). Taxonomy (NCBI): domain Eukaryota; kingdom Metazoa; phylum Arthropoda; class Malacostraca; order Decapoda; family Portunidae; genus Portunus; species Portunus trituberculatus. The sequence goes on from NC_059296.1 coordinate 3,459,813, forward strand.
CTCTCTTTCTCTCGCCCACATTTTCTATCAATCTCATCAAAGATTCACACTAGTACTCGCTGCTACTACACGCTCACTCGATCAATACAGCTCCGGCGGCAGAGTCACGGTGGCGTGTTTATTGCTATTACAAGAGAGGAGTGCTGGGCTCCTTTACCAAGTTAGCTTTGTGGTTCCTTCCTGATGATGGCAGAGCGGGGACTTGGGAGAAGCTGCAGCACCTTTTTCTTCTGTTCTTCCTCTGCATTTTTGCATACTATATTTCGAATACAATTTTAAAAACACATAATTTCTGTTAACTTATGAACTGAAGTAAAATTAAGGTCTAGGGATCAGTGCAAAAATAATGATGTTCTTGCTTTGTGTTTACCAGGTTGTTGTTTAATACATATCTGTTTAAGTTTAGAATACACTCTTTGCTTAAACGTGTAGTTATATTTGTCAGGAAAAAAAAGGTAAGGGTTCATAGAGGACAGTGCGAAAACAATGAGAATTATCAGTGTGTGTTCTCACTGTGGGTCGAGGACATTCCGTCATTGTAAAGACGCCACTCCTTCATGTTCTTTACTTTCATCCTGGAAGTTTGACATTCTGTATCATTAGAATGAGTCAAACATTTTAGCATCTTATCTCTAATATTTTCAGCGTCTTTAGTGGAAGTTATCAAGTTTTTTTTTTTTTTTATCATACTATACATTATCGTTGGAACAAAAGAGAGAGAAAGAGAAACAAAAACACATAAAAACCACTGAAATAATCCATATCGGTATCACTTTTAAATATATTCCTGAAAACACTGCAGACGGTTTCAAATTACAGCCCCATCTCTACGTTCCACATTCATTCAGTCACTCGTGTTCCTTCTAGCCACCAGTGTAATGAATGAATGCCGCTGTGACTGCTAGACGGTTTATTCCTTTCCTCAATAGTATCTCCTCTTGCCTTCATATGGGATCGGTGCGTGATTCGTGAGGGAGCGTGGTGGTGGAGGGTGTGTCCGTGGGTTCCCTCGCGGCATAATCAAACAAGGAAGTGGTTTTTTGCTCTCCTGCTGTACCTAACGCGGCTTGTGGTTTTGTTTAGGACTGACGGTGTGCTGTTGTTGGAGACCTCATGATGCTGCTGTTGTAATCTTAGTAGGTGGTAGGTCTCTCTCTCTCTCTCTCTCTCTCTCTCTCTCTCTCTCTCTCTCTCTCTCTCTCTCTCTCTCTCTCTCTCTCTCTCTCTCTCTCTCTCTGGTTCGGTTCGTATTTTGAAGTGTTTTTCCTCTCACAAATACTGTTTTCAAAGGCCACAGATATGAGAGAGAGAGAGAGAGAGAGAGAGCCGTGACCTCATGCCCTTAAAGCAACTAGTCGTATTTATGTCAGCAGGGAATCGTGATTATATTTTCATTCATTTTGTCTCTCCCATTATTGAATTATCAAGACACGCCTCATATTCTTTACCAATATTTTGAATGTTTTTATTTTATATCTGATGTATCTTTCGTAATATCTCTCTCTCTCTCTCTCTCTCTCTCTCTCTCTCTCTCTCTCTCTCTCTCTCTCTCTCTCTATCTATCTATCTATCTATCTATTTTCACTTATTCCAGTAAGTTAGCAGAGCGTATCATCGTAACTCAAAGCGCCAGAGAGAGAGAGAGAGAGAGAGAGAGAGAGAGAGAGAGAGAGAGAGAGAGAGAGAGAGAGAGAGAATACTGTTACTTGAAATCAGTTGCCATTCAGTGGGGCGTCACTTCTCATATACGTATGATTAGCCTGCCTCATCTCTCTCTCTCTCTCTCTCTCTCTCTCTCTCTCTCTCTCTCTCTCTCTCTCTCTCTCTCTTTCCGTGTGTGTGCGCGCATGTTTGTTTTGTGTAACGTGTAACTTTCCCAAACTCAACTGTTCTTTTTTCTCCTCTTCTTTGTGTGTGTGTTTTCTCCTCTCTTTGTGTGTGTGTTTTGAGGGAATGTGGCGGCGGTGGTGGTTGAGAATGGGCAGAGCAGTAGTAGGAAGGAGAGGGAGGAAGTAAACTCGGTACTGCATCCGTTCCTGAGAGAGAGAGAGAGAGAGAGAGAGAGAGAGAGAGAGAGAGAGAGAGAGAGCTATGAATGATCTATCAAGAGCTGTAATAAATAAATTGAAAATAGATTAGGAGTAACTCTAGATGCTAAAAAAAAACGATGAGTTTACTAGACATCCTAAGCATAAATGTAAACCTTGTAGTGAAAAGATAAGATAAAAAAGAAGCAATAAATAAATAAAACTTCCTGATGATGAAATGAATGAATGAATAAAATTTGACACAAGAGACATGAATACATTAGATTGACTTGATGAATTATGTAAAATGTATAGACGAGCTGGATGCACAACAGCAATACGCACTGAATAATGATGAATAATAACGATAAACGCCAACAGACCATTTATTTATTCATCCATTCATGTAGTAGAATCTCTCTTTTATGATACATTTGCGACTATCATTGTCTAACTCAGTGACATGAGAGGTGAAGACAGAAAGGAAAGTGTTACGACCCTAGAGATAGGTCGTCCTGGGAGCCTTACAATAATACATAACAAAAACTGTTGCTTACAGGACGCCATTACATCTTAACCTAAAACACATTACAATACATTAATGCCTGACGATTGTAACGAAAAGCACAATATACGTAGGGAAATTATGGCGGGAAAGGTGCAGTATACGTAAGGAAAGCATTGTAGTGATGGTGGGGTACGTAGATTTCAAGGAGGTAATGTCCGTGTTCAGAAACGCGTTGCTCTCACCATGACTATTTTCCAAGGACACAGGGATGATTAGCGGGGTTTTCGAGAGTGTTTATCCATTTGATAATCTAGAAACCTTGTCAATTTGTCTTTAGAACCGTAAAAAACATCTTGAAAATTCGTGTAAATTTAAATAAAAGCCTTTTGAAATAGTGGAGTTGAATCACAGAAGTGTTTGGGAATACGAGCTTGAGAGAGAAGGAAGGAAGAAACGAAGGGTGTGTGCATAGTTGTAGCTGTGAGGTATAGATACTATAAGACAAGAAAAGAGAGAAGAATGAAAAAAAAGGAAAACAAAGGAGTGGTGATAGTAGTGGCGAGGTGGGTTGAGGGGAGGAAAGAGGGGCTGGAGGGGCTGATAATGAGTAGGGGCGAAGCGAGGAGTCACGAAAGGGGCTGGATAGAATGGGTTCAATACATGAGACGCCTACAGGAACGGGAATGAAGAGAGATGTTTGTGGTTGATTTAGAGAAAGAGAGAGAGAGAGAGAGAGAGAGAGAGAGTGATGATGATGATGAAGTTGATACCATAGCAAAACAAAAGAACGTCTCTGGAACTTAAGAACTCTCTGCCTACTGTCTTTTTTTTCTCCCTCTCTCTTTACTTCCTACGCCTTGAACTGTATCAGAGGGAGTATCAAGGCGCCACCCAAACTAAAGATGACTAACTTGGCTACGTCCTCCTTTGTGTTATTCATCTACTTATTTATTTTTAGAAAAGACTTGATAACGGTACTTTTTTTCTCTCTTTTCCTTATGTTTTGTGCTACGAACGAACGCTTTAGGGCTCAAAGACAAGAAAAAGAAAAGAAGAGAATGAAAACACCGCAGACAAATTTGCTTCACTCACAAACCCTGCGGAACTCGGCGCGAGGAGAGAAAATGAGCCACTTTCATGCATGCTTTCATTTATTGAGACTTTCCCCGGGCGAATCTATCTGTGCTTCTGTGAGTGAGTGCGCGCTTCGTGGCGATCTCGCTAGAAAATATATGCGAGATAAATGCAAGACCTGTTTTCAAAATCTTCTTGGTTTCTCACTACGACTATTTTCAAATTCAAAGACCTCAAAGATGATTAGCAAAGTTATCAATCGTGTTCCTCCAGTTAATAATGTACGAATCTTGTTAATCTGTCAGTAGAAGAATAAGTCTTACAAACCAGTGTCATTTCACCGAGAGCCTTTTGAAAGTAGTAGAGATGCGACCGGAAGTGTTTCAGAATACGGCGCTAAGACTGAAAAAGAAGAAAAAAGAGGAGAGGCAAGAAGGATGTGGGATGGAATTGAGATGAAGGAAAGCCGGCAGTATCAGGTGGAGTGTGGTGGTGTAAGACGATACCAGGTGTTACAGGAATCCTTGGGTGTGCCTTCCGTGGTGCACGTAGCCAGGTAAAGCTATCACGCCCATCGCCAACACTTGTGCCTTGTTAGGGCGTGTTTATCCTCGAACCGTGACCACTCGCTCCGCAGGAAGGCTCACTTACAGGCACGCGACTCCTGACGAGGGAAGGAAGACAAAAAAGGTTTTTCCCGTGGCACTTTCAAGAGAGAGAGAGAGAGAGAGAGAGAGAGAGAGAGAGAGAGAGAGAGAGAGAGAGCGTAGTAGTATTCTCTTTATGGCAATGTCGGCTGGTGGTGTTGTAAGATCAAGATGCTGAATACCGTTTCGTATGAGAGAGAGAGAGAGAGAGAGAGAGAGAGAGAGAGAGATTTAAGCGACAAGAAAATATATGCAATGAGTGAGTGAGTGAGAGAGTGAGCCAAGAGAGGGCGTTGCGTGGCGGGAAGCATGACTGGGCCAGGAGGAGCAGAGTGATTTGAGAAGATGAAACATAATGGGAGAGAGGAAAAATAATAACTGTGCTTATAAGGAGGGGGAAAAAGAGACGTAGCGAGGGAAGCGAGAACCACCACCACCGCCACCACCACTGCCACCACCACCACATGTTTAGAAAGTAGAGGAGGGAGTGCACGGAAAGAGGAGTAAGAGTAGGAGTAGGAGGAGGAGGTGGAGGAGGAGGAGAATGATTGAGTCCCATTATAAGGAAATTTATGATAACTAGCGTGAAAGTGTGGCTTTGTTCTTCATCTTACACACACACACACACACACACACACACACACACACACACACACACACACACACACACACACACACACACACACACACACACACACACACCTTTTTCTTATCTTTTGTGGTCATTTTGATAGAATTGCCACTACTCGCCACGTGCTTTTGATGGGTGAAGGAAGAAGAGCAGGAGGTTGAGGAAGAAGAGCAGCAGGAGGAGAAGGAGGAGGAGGAAGGAACTCGGTCATGAGGCGCCCGAAGCATAGCGACTCCCATTCCTGTCTTGGCTTGATTGAGGTCACACTGAGGTGCTCTGCTGGTGATGATGATGGTGATGAGTGAAGATGAGGATGAGTAGTGATGACTGGTCGTGCACTACATGTCGTGCTTCTCTGTCTTAACTCCTTCAGTACTGGAACGCTTTTTTTTACCATGAATTTGGTGTACGACTAGATTTTTTTTTCTTGCATTAGGTCAGAAGATTAATGTCCAGTGTCTTTATTATTTTAATCCCCCACATAAGTTACTGAAGCTGTATAAAATCACCAAATAGTAAGCAAAATGAATATGAAAACGCGTCATAGTACTCAAAGTATCAAATAATTCTGTTGGTTACGCAATTCTAATGGTGACGACTACTTGCACGTGTTGTGAAACGCTTTGCTCTCTCAACACGACTGTTTTCAAAAGCCACGGAGATAGTTTGACGGGTTTTCAAGAGAGTTTTTTTTGTAGATAATGTCAAATCTTGTTAATCTGTCACTAGAACCACAAGAACATTCTCAAAAACACGTGTAGCTTAAAGCAGAGTCTTTTGAAACAGTGGAGCTCTTTCGAAGCGCTTCAGACAACGAATCTTAGTGATGTGTTCCACTGACAGAGAGGAGACCGTCCCGCCCTTTGCCTCACGTGTCCCGGCGAGAAATTATGAGGAGATTTTGTGACGATGTGAGACGGAAAAATATCGCTGAGATTAGTGAACGTGCTTTGGGAGATAATTACGAGAGAGAGAGAGAGAGAGAGAGAGAGAGAGAGAGAGAGAGAGAGAGAGAGATGGACATGGTTTTTTCTTAATATATGATTCTAATGTTTATTCTTATCCATATCGTCCCTAATACTTGTCCACATCATATTATATTAGAAAGGTAATCCTTGAAAATAAGACCTTGATTCTTATTTCCCTTTCTCGTATTGTTTTTTTTTCATTCATTCCTTTTGCTTTGTTGTTATTGAGTGTCTTTTCTTCACCTACAAATCTATTACTCCCCACCTTTCCTCTATTCTTCATTCCCTCTATTCTTCATTTCATACCTTCAGTCCACCTGTAATTTGATCAAAGTTTACGTATGAGCATAATTCAGTATTTCTCTAACTTTATTTCCCTCCAGAACATTTATTTTTCATTATCATCGCTTCTTCTTTTCCCGTGAATTTTTTTTTTATAGAATTCTTATCGTTTGCAACATTTATTATTATTATTGTTATTATTATTATCATTATTATTATTATTATTATTATTATTGTTATTATTATTATTATTATTATTATTATTATTATTATTTTGGTGTGACGTAATGCATATTCAGATACGTACTTACATACACTCACACCAAAAGCATGCACGCACTAACGCACGCTGACACGCACGCACGTGATCATTATCTTTGGGTTACTTAACTACGCCTCACACTTTTTTGCTTATTTCTTTCCACATGCAATAGTAATCTCTCTCTCTCTCTCTCTCTCTCTCTCTCTCTCTCTCTCTCTCTCTCTCTCTCTCTCATGACACCCAGCACGTCATACCTCGTTCGTAAATAGTGCGTGGTGGTGGTGGTGGTGGTGTCGGCGCCCCATCCTGTGAGGGAGGCACCATAACGCCGTGACTACAATATTGCAAAGACTCCACCCTCAGATGCATACACGTACTTGTGTTCGGCAACAAATCACTGCATCCGGCTCTCAAAAACAGGAACAGTATTTATAAACGCTTTGCTCTCTCTCTCTCTCTCTCTCTCTCTCTCTCTCTCTCTCTCTCTCTCTCTAGTATTCTTTTGTGCTCATTTACCAGACAGCAGTAGAAGTTTCTGTTGTTATTAACCCCCTTCAATACCGGGACGCAGTTTTACCCTGAATTCCGTGTACGATTAAACCATTTTAATGACATTAGGAAGAGTCTATGGAGGTCAGGAGGTTAATGGCCAGGGTCTTCACTATTTTAATCCCCCACATAAGTTTCTGAAGCTGTATAAAATCACTAAATAGTATATACAGAATGAATATGGAAACGCGTTATGGTACTACAGGGGTTTAAAGTTTACAGTAGTGCTTCAGTCACAATAGAAATAGTAAGAAAAGCACATGATCAATTAATACAAAAAAAAAAGAAAAGAAAAGAAAAAGGCCATCCCATCTAAGAGTTTCTGCCCAATCAAAATACGAGGCAAGGAGTGTGTCTATCTAGAGTTGGTTGACACATGGGAAGGGAAGCCCACGAAGGGGGAGTGAGTGAGGACTGAAGGGGGAGGGTAGAGATTAAGGAGTAATGTGACGCAGGAAGTAGTAAGTTATGGAACGGTTTAGATAATGGTGGGAATGACAACTGGTGGTGGTGGTGGTGGTGGTGATGGAGATGATGAGGTCAGAAGGTGGTACAGAGAGGTTAGGTTAGGTCACACATACACACTCTCTCTCTCTCTCTCTCTCTCTCTCTCTCTCTCTCTCTCTCTCTCTCTCTCTCTCTCTCTCTATATATATATATATATATATATATATATATATATATATATATCTTTCGCTTTGAAGTAAAGAGAAGAATGTAAGAAAATACATGCCTGTTACCAGAGATAGATAGATAGAGAGAGAGAGAGAGAGAGAGAGAGAGAGAGAGAGAGAGAGAGAGAGAGAGAGAGAGGAAACATACAAAATGTGTAAATGTGTGTAATGTGTGTGTGTGTGTGTGTGTGTGTGTGTGTGTGTGTGTGTGTGTGTGTGTGTGTGTGTGTGTGTGTGTGTGTGTGTGTGTGTGAAAGTTTATATAGGGTGAGAAATTTGTGTATACGTTCCCAGCATCATTAGGATGAGAGTCAGACTGAGATGAGAGAGAGAGAGAGAGAGAGAGAGAGAGAGAGAGAGAGAGAGAGAGAGAGAGAGAGAGAGACGTTCGTGAATCCAGTGAAGTTAGATACGAAAAGAAAAAGAAAATTAGACTTAATCATTTCGTCTTCCTGTAACAGCTTATTTATAAACACCTTCAAACATCCGGCATTTTATCTTGTTTACTTTTAATACGTTGCTTTGGAGGTGTCTGGGGGACTTCCAGGATTTTTCATGGTTGTAGGGATGAACTGATTGTTATTCCCCACTCCTAGTTAAAAGGAAACACCTGCGTAATGAAATAAATAAAATAAATAAAACGCTCCTGGTAAAATATCGGAATGTTTAAAAATTTGAACATTAGTGAGTGATGAATATCTAGAAGAGGGAACGTGTGTGTGTGTGTGTGTGTGTGTGTGTCTGTGTGTGTGTCTCTGTGTGTGTGTGCGTGTGTGTGTGTGTGTTATTGGGTTATCTTACGTATTATGTGACTCATGGCTGTGGTGAGTAAAATGTGTGTGTGTGTGTGTGTGTGTGTGTGTGTGTGTGTGTGTGTGTGTGTGTGTGTGTGTGTGTGTGTGTGTGTGTGTGTGTGTGTGTGTGGGAGGGAAGGAGGAGGAGGGAGGAAAGAAAACCAAGTAGGAGAAAATCATAATGACGGAAGGTGATGTATTATGTATTGTGAGGGTAACACAATGCACGGCGTCCTCATTATTCTGTACAGAGCACCCTTTGCTTTCTTCTGCTCCTGCCACTGTCGCTACTGCTACTGATGCCACTACTACTGTTACTACCACTCTAACTCCTACAATTCAATCATCATACACTATTATGTGTATGTGTGTGTGTGCATAACCATGTGCTAATATAGTGTTAATTTACTATTACTACTGCTACTACTACTACTACTACTACTACTATTACTACTTCTACTACTTCTACTACAACAACTTACTACTGGTAGAGAGAGAGAGAGAGAGAGAGAGAGAGAGAGAGAGAGAGAGAGAGAGAGAGAGAGAGCTCCATATATTCCATCAATTACCCTACATAAGTCCTATTCATTTATTCATCCAGTCCAGAGTGGCTACCTTAGCTGGTGACAGTGTGGTGGAGGTCTGGCAGGAGAGCAAGTGCCATAGAAACGTTTTATCCGAGTGATATGGTGGAATATATGCAATCTTTATACTATGCTCTTTATCTCCTATTAACACAAGGGTATGGTCTCCACTGTCTGACGTCCAAAGGGTTTAGGAGTGAAGGTCGATACATAATATCTCCCTTTCCTGGCAGGGACGTCCGGCCACGTAGCCCAGAGTAGCCTGACTGCTTCAGTGGGAAGTAGAAAGTAGCGCGTCTACTATTACGTTACTTAACGCCACCCATTACTGAAGAGCAAAGACTATTGTGAGCGGTGGTATCTTATGCTGAGAGAGAGAGAGAGAGAGAGAGAGAGAGAGAGAGAGAGAGAGAGAGATATGGGGAGCGAGTGATTGCTTTGTTCGTTACTTATAAGTAGATTTCAGCAAGTCTCCCTGCACAGTGTCGTGGGCTGTTGTCATGGGCAGGGCAGGCAGGGCTTTGGTCTCACTCCGCTGGCGGACGTATTTACGACACACAGGTATACTTGACAGCCGGCGGCACCACGGGGTTGTTCACTGTCAGTTACCACCATTGTTATTCTTCACGTGCGATGAGCAGAATACTAACCGTGCACGCCAGATGTCAGCTGATGGCACGGCGTTGTGTATTGGGCACCCACTCATTGATAAGCTTTGGTAACCTCAATATCTCTCCCGTCATTTAATTTCATAACGTTAAGGTTCTGACTCCAGTTTGGTGTGTCACGACGCTCTTCGCCGTGTGGTAGGGTTGCCGGCTTGCCTGTTGTTGGTGGACCCTTACCGAACTGGCTTCTCGAGCCCGTGAGACCTGGCACACCTGAGGGCTTTAGAGCTACATCTTTTTGTAGAGTCAGCTTGTGTAAGGTCCGCACGCTGTTGAAAAGAGTATACAGGGTTGGATACTCTTGTTTGTTTACGCAGGAACTGGAATAAAGGTGGCGCAGAAAGGTGATGCTTTAGGAAATATCCTCCATGTGATGAGGTTCCTTATTGTGTGTGAGTGTGTGTGTGTGTGTGTGTGTGTGTGTGTGTGTGTGTGTGTGTGTGTGTGTGATTGGAATCCCCGTGTTAGGTTTGTCATTTCAGCTTTTTTACACCACGAACTTTGGCTTGCGACAACTTAC